>NW_024737042.1:1785543-2073043 GCF_018991925.1 Homarus americanus | reverse complement strand
GCTGTAAGAAACCTGAGAAAGTTTTTATCCTGTTCCAGATGCGTGAAAACAAAAGGCCCGCCAAGCTCCGACTGTTGTTTACCACTCATTAGCAAGGCAGTTTCTTTGCGCAAGGCGCTCTTAATTTTTTTACAGTAATTTTTTTTTATTATACATTTTGGGATTTAGTTATTATTTATATGAAAATGTAATTTTATTTTATTTTTATTATATTTTGGTTGCAAATATGAATGAAATAAGGATGTAAATTGAATTGAGTCCTAAATTAACTAGGGTTTTAAATATGAAAAGTTGTTGATTGAACCGTTTTTATCGGAGGCTTTACTGTATTTATGAAAAGATAATAGTGACTAGTTTTTTTGTTTTGTTTTTTAGTTGATGGTACAAGCCCCAATCCCCTTGCAACTCATTGGCTCATTTATAATGTTCGAGTAATATTGATATATCACATATATATATTCACATATAACTTAAGGGAAACAAGTTCTGGCTCATTTTAATGCTGAATTTAATGTGTTAAAATAAAACTGCATGAAAAATTTACTTTCTGGATAATAGTGGAGGAAAAATGTCTGAAATAGAGAATATTTACAGTTGAAGTTTCAGGGGGGCGGCGCTTCTTAGTCTAGTACCGTCGGCAAAAAAAAAAAAAAAACTAACCAAACCAAAGATCATAATTATACTGTATCACCAGATAGTTATAAAACTTGAATGAATTTATGAATGTTGTTTCTCTTCAGACATTTAAGCCCAGACAACAAGCAAGTGAGGGCCCTGTATCCCCTCTGCACTTCCTCCACACCTACTTGTCGTATCACCGACTGAACCTCACTGTTCTACGGAATGTCGCTCTCGTTGACACATACCAGAAAATTGTGTCCGGGGAAATGCAGGTAGAGTATAATATGTTTCCTTGTATCTGGTCTAGTCATGAGGCTACTGTACAGTAAAACCTCCATATAACAGATTTTTCCCTTCATATAATCCATTAGTTGATGGGGGGTGTCACATCTAGCGGACCTATGGTATAATGGACTTTCATCTCTATATAGTTCGTTAGAAGGAGGTTTCACAGCTAATAGACCCTCGTTATAATGGACTTTTCCTGTACTGTAGTCTGTTAAATAGAGGTTACACTGCAACTAACATTTATCTTCTCTAAAGGGTTTTCAGTTAAATATTCTGAAATTGAAAGGAATTACTGTACAGGCAGTCCCCGAGTTACGGACAAGTTATGTTTCTGGTCTCTGTTTGTTACTCAATCTATTCATAAGTGAGAAGAGTGTTAATTCCATAGTTTAGGTTAGGGTAAAGCACAACCCTGCCCATACAAAACAACATTAATATCCCATACACAAAAAATACTGTAAATCAAGTGATGTTAAACAATATAGAATAATAAAAATATGGAAAATGGGTTTTTAATTATAAACATTTGCGATGATTATATTGGGATCTCGTTTGTAAATACAGGTGTTCGCAAGTCTGGTATTCATAGCTCGGGACTGCCCGTACTGTACTGTACAGTACTGTACTCCAACTTAGAACTAGCCACAAACTGAGTCGCTTTGGAGTATGACATTGTATTAATGTCCATGTGTATGATCATTGTAGTAATACAAGACTGTTTTAACAGGTTGAAAGTACAGTTCCTTTCACTCGTACGTTTACAGGGGCTCGTAATATAAACATTCCATGAATCATTATATTGAGATATTTGTTTTAATATTGATTTACTTTGATTCCATGTACAGTATGTTTACTATTGCGAGTTTCCTTCTGTACATTGTAAACAAACACAGCGCTGATGAGCCCCTGTAAATGTACTAGTGAAGGGGATTGTACTATATAGTACAGTCAAGTCCTTTCACCTCTCCTCCTGAACCACGAACCCCGAGATTTTGACTCATGAATCCGAAGCAATTATGGACTGAATAATGTATCAGTCTTTTGCTTCATGTTTAATCTGATGTCAGTGGAAAGAGTAAAATGTTAAACAAATTAAGTTTAACTGTTAAAAGTCTCATCAGAAAATCCAAGTATCTGACATTGTACAGTGCAGTAGACTTACAGGTAGGTGTGTCACAAGACTAAAAACCATATTATGTTGACTGGACCTCGCAACCAGTGGTGCAGTTTCTCACGAAGTTTTAAGCTTAGAATTACTTGTAAGAAATTGTAGAGCTTAAAACTTGGTGAAAAACAGCACTCTGTTGTATGCATTTGACTTACTATGTATGTGTAATTTTGGCTTATAATCATTATAGAACACCAAAATTTTTTATTAATGTCATGTCTTGTAGCATTTTAAGACATTTTGAGGAAGTTCCCTTCAGAATGTACTGCATCTCGGTTTTCATAATGGGAGTCTATGGTAAAATGGTTTCTGCTTTAAAAAAAGAATATTGGAAAGGTGATTTTGGGACTGCATGTATAATAATGTACTCAAAATTTTCTTAGCATAAGCTTTTTAATTATAGTCAGTAATAATGTTCTCCGATGTTGAGTAATGATACAATTATTGATTTAACGGTGTAAATGTTTATAGCTATGGGAGTTAACTAACCTGCAAACATGTAGTTTTTGTTGTGAATTTATATTTTTATTTGGACCCTGTTACACTAATTATAGAACTAAAATAAGTATGTAATGTGCTTTAGGAATTTTGAGTAGTACAGGTATCCCTTGATATACGAATAGGTTAAGTTCCCCTCCCCAAAAAATTTAAGTGAATTTTCATATTTCGAATAACAGAACAAGTGGAAAAAAATATAATTTGATAATCCATAGAGAACATTTATTCTTTCAAAGGTTGAAGATGGTAAGAAGGCTCCCAAGTTGCAAGACCTGGTGCGCTTACAGGAGATTATTATCCAGAATTTGAAAGAGATCACCCATCTCTCAGGGTTGGAAGATGACCTCCAGCTGAAGCAGAGCATTGAGGGACAAGTGCTGGCATATAAAGCCCACAGGTGAGTGATTGCTGATCGTTTTACCGATCTCTTTGGGAACATATACCGTACTGTATTGTAATATTTCCTTAAATATAGTGATTGTGAATAGCAGCTGCCTCTTAATATTTATATTATTTAAAATTACAGTGACGCCTCTATTTAACGAACTCTGTGGTGAGGGAAGTCTATTATATCGAGAGAGTGTGAGATGTGAAACCCCCATGTAATTGCTCATAGGAGCGATTTTGGTTTGTGCAGGACAATAAGACCCTTGTCGTTGACGCGATAGGTATAATTCGGTCAAAACCTGTTGAATACAATTCACATATAACAACTGCTGGTACATCAGGACACAGTTTGAATAATAAGATCAACATACAGTACATAATTACACTTATTAAAGTTATTTAGAGTTCTCAGAGGATTCAACAGTTCACAATCACACTCACGTTTTGGGGTCTAGGGTTAGACCAATGAGAACAAATATAATGTCCTGCAGGAAAAATGGTGGCTGTCGAAAATCAAGATAGACTGTCCCTCAGGCAGTCACACAGCTGCTACCAGCTCCATCTCGCTTAGTAAGCTATTGTGAGTTGTAAACAGTTTCTTCACTTAACATGTGGTTGGCGCGCACAATTATGCGTGGCGATAACACCCCATGTAATGGATTATGTGGAGAGAGAATTCCATTACTGTATATAGAGGTTTCACTGTATATGCATAAATAAAATATTTATCTTTTTCATTCTAGTTAAAGTAAAAAAAAAAAGGAAAAAGTGTCAAATATTTCAAATTGTATTTATTTTTTCTTCCCTTTAAAGTCCTTCCCACTCTGGTGCTGTACACCCACTAAAAACCGTCCCATTAATCCTCCGTCCCATCCATGAACCAGCCTCAGACTCATGAACCTGTGATTCTGAGACACCACACATTGTTGGGCCCATAGAGGGTATGCTGTGTTATGTATCAAGACTCAAAGGTTCATGTATGGGAGAGAGGACTGACAGGATTTTTTATTTATTTTTTTTATTTTTTTATTTTAATTTTATTTTTTGTGGATGTACACTTCACAAAAACTTCTCCAACACCTAGGCATGATGGATGTGAGAAGGAGCACAATGGGGCTTGTCAACTAGGAATGGTTTCAGAGTCTTTGTTCATTTTTCAGATTACATAGTGTTTATAGTGATGGACAAGTTTTTGTTGAGTGTATATTCCTCGTGACTAGTGTATTTACAGGGGCATGTCATATAAACATTCCACAAATCATTATCATTGAGATATTTGTTTTAATATTTTTTTAATTTGATTCCATAGTCTGACGTGTGTCTTGGATACCCACAAAATGTTCTATACTACTGAGGGTATACACAAACACTTTTTGTCTTAAAAGTAGGTTCTATTCTCGTACGGGAGATATATATATATACAGAAGGACCCAGGAGCTCGCGTCCACCACAAGGACTCTGTCTTCACTCTCTCTATGTATTACTGCGCGCTGGGATGTACAGATGCCAGCATTCACAAGCTGAATACATAAAGTATAAATATGATAATTTATATACATAACATGGTGCACCAGAAATGGAATATTACTTAGAATTAATACATGTTCTGTAATACTTTACTATACATAATTAATGGAGTAATATAAGAGTAATATAATAATACACAGCTGAAGGTACTACTTTGTGTCCATATATATCATACACATAGTATAGTATGTTTACTATTGCAATTTTCCTTCTGTTGAATGTAAACAAACACAGGGCTGCCATGCTGCACAAAACCTAATGAGCCCCTGTAAATGCACTAGTGAAGGGCTCTGTACATAGTGTGAAAGTAACACATTACTCACCCAGCCTTCCTTGTCACTCAGTCACACTAGCTGTACAGTATCTACAGTATGTTGACTTTCTTAAAACGTGCAGGTTAATTAAAGACTTTATTCCATTTTGCAGATGTTATTTTGTGGCTGAGAGTTTCGTTAAGATGGAGAAGTGGGCCGAGGCTCTTGTCTTATATGAGAGAACTTTAGCACACATCAAAGCTGCAGACAAGAGCCAGATGAAGGTAACAGTGACAATATCTTTACTTCCACTTAAATTATGTTACTGAACCTAAATACTGTTGGTTATAATACTGAACTTATATACTGTTAGTTATAATACTGAACCTATATACGGTTGAGTTATAATACTGAACCTATAATCATGCTTCATAACTAAACTATCTTTTCATCTCCATTTGGATGTTGTAAATGTTCAATTACTCTCATATAGGTTTGTCTTAAGTAGTTATGTATTTGATGTGTGGGAGAGGGGTGAAACACAAGAAAGAGCGAAGTTTCTTGATTTCTCTAATGTTTCGGTTCTGTGTAGCCTGAAATGATAAGAAAAATAAGGAAACAGCTCTTTCCCGTGTTTCTCTAACCCCAGCCAGCCATCAGATCCACTTGTGGATTGATCACATTCATAGTCCTTGCTTATGTTGAGTATATTTCTTATATAAGAGTTAAAAAAAAATCTTGTTCTACCCTCAGATGTCTATGGTAAAAGGACTGGAGAATTTGTCTGTATTGGTAGATAGCAAAAAGTTTACTGCCCATGCACAGGCTATTCTTGCATCTGAATCCTCAACTCCAAATGTATCTAAGCTGTCTACAAAGGGCAAGAAAGTAAGTACAGTACAGTAGGGGTGTGTGTGTCAAGTATTTTACATTATATTCTTCAGAGAACAGGAAACATGTTCTTTGACCTGATGATGATGGTATAAGCCTCTTCAGTTAAAGTGGACAAGATCATTACTTGTCATGTTATCCTGCAGCTTTTTTTGTATCATAATAGATATTGCAATAATTGTTTTATATCATTAGTTATTGGTATTAATTTGGATTTTTTTTGCTGACTACATTAATCCAGAGCCATAGATAGAGTGAGTTTGACCAACCAGGCGTCATGTTGTCACTCAGCGGGTGGGAGGTCTTCTTGGGTTGTCTCCTACATACTTTATAAATGCTTATTCCATTGTAAACATTATGAAAATTTTTTACTGAATAAACCTCCTCCTCCTCCTCCTCCTCTTCTTCTTCTTCTTCTTCTTCTTCTTCTTCTTCTTCTTCTTCTTCTTCTTCTTCTTCTACATATAGCACAAACTACTTCTTCAGCTGAGTAACAACATAGCGCCTGCATGTCACCGAGTTGACCGAACTCTCTCTAGCTACGGCTCTGCATTAAACAACCCATTGAAAGAATTCAGTGTATTAATACTTAATTAAAAACAGCAGAAGGCAATAGTTTCTTTCTGCAAGTGTTCATCATGTTCAGTCTTTAATGTTTCTCCAAATATATAAATATATATATTGTTGATGTTGGCCTAGTGTTTACTCTTCACTTTTATCTCATCAGATGTCTTGTACGTACTGTACAGTACAGGCATGGAATTTGTACTGTACTGTACTGCATGTATTATGTTTAGTATTGGTTTATGTTTATTCCAAATATTATCATAAAAATCTTGTTTTATGGCATTTTAAGACTTCTTTATTTATTTATTTTTGTAGGAATGTATCTCAGCTTTTACCGTGTATGGGAAAATGTGATCTGATTTATGAAAGGTTTTCCAAGAATGGAACCTTTTGTAAAGTGGGAGATGCCTGAACAGTGGGATCATCTCAACTGTTAAACTGTTATTGTCTTCAAGTTTTACATATTGGTTGTACAGTGCAGTACAGTACAGGCATTCCTCAGTGTCCAAACATCTGGCATATAAACATTTGCTCATATGAATGTTATATGTACTGTACTTCATAACCATTTTGATCTGTTGAAAGTCTGTTTTGCTTATACAAACACTGCTCTTTTGAAGTTACTGCCACCGATCAGTGAAATACAGGGATTCAGGCACTTGAATGTTGGAAAGCAAACACTTAGTAGTCTTCCTCACACTTGTTTTACACATGTGTTCTCCCTATAATGCATCTGTGTTGTTTGAGTAGCACCATGTGTTTACATGTCTCACCCCCATAATGCATCTGTTTTGTTTGAGTGGCATCATACTGTACGTGTCCTGTGTTGTGGTTTAACACTGATCATTCATTTGGTGAAGTTTTTTAATTTATTATGCTGTACTTTATTATTATTATTACACTGTAATATTATTATTAATTTATGTTTTGATAGCTGTACAGTATTTATTAATGTTTTTGTTTAAGAAATGCAGTTTTCACTTGCATCTGGGGACCAATTAATTAATTATGCCATTATTTCTGTAGGATTTAATGATCTTGTTTACAAACACCTTTTCATCAATACATTAAGTTTGTAAACCAGGGACTGGTGGTGTGTTAGGGCATTCTCAGAATGTTTAATTAGATTTCTACTGCAAGCTTGTTGATGAATACAGTAGAATGTCAATATAACACGAGATACGTTCCAAGAATGGTCGCTTTAAATTGAATTCACACTAAATCGAAGTGTTGTTTCAATGGAATAATTTAGTTTGGTACTTGAGAGAAACAAAATACTAAAAAGACTTTAATTAACTAATAAATATGGGAAAAATATATGGCGTAATGATATACAGCTTCTCCCCGACTTACAATCTACTCGACTTACGACCACCTGCACTTACTATCTGCCTCAGTCGTACCAAAATTTTGTCAAATTACGTATTTTCGAGTCCCAGCGTCATTACACAGACAAAATTTTCGTTTGTAATTCACTTTAAAATGGCTGGCAAGCTTAAAAGTGAGAGTTTTGTGGTGCTGAGAAGAAAAAGAGACACCCATTTTAGATTTTCTATGTATTAAGCAGTTTTGTCTTACGACCATTTCGACTTGCAACCTGGATTTGGGTCCCTGAAACCGTCGTAAGTCGGGGAGGAGCTGTATATGCAGCAAGCACTCCCTGCAGTCGAGTTGAGAGCTGGACGGTACTGTACTGTATTGTCTGCTGCCTTTCATCACTAGCCCTCCCCCTGCCCCGACTGAGAGAGTACCCAGATGCATCACAGCCCATCTCCTAGAATAAACAAAACATTGTTTTTTGTAGTATTATGCTAAAACAAGCACTCATAAATCAACACAGCTAAAATTATGGGACTCGAAATGGCCTGTTTACTAGTGATCAGCTGATGTGAGAGGGTGGTTGTGCTGGCGCCGCACATCGCCTGCCTCACATCTGCCTCACTCCTATTTTTACTTTTATCCTCTTCACCACTGATCGGCACTATCACTTTCCTCTCAACTGATTTTTTTTAATTACTTTGTGCTATCAAAAATTGATTTTCCCTCAACTTTAGTTAGGCAATTCATCCTCTGAAGATGCAGAGCCTAACTCGACCAGCTCATCATCCACATCATTGTCTAGTGGTATTGCTGTGGACGCATCTGACACGCGGAAAGCACCATTTCCACGCTGCAGTGCTTCCAGCACCTTGTTTTTCTGCTCCAGTGTAATTGCTTGCTTTGATTTCTTGGTCTTTGGTGGTCGTTAATGATATAGTGGCTGACCTCTTGGACATAATGGAGATGGTTGATGCATGTGGTAGGAGGAGATAGTGTCACACAGGATGTCCATTCACTAGAGTGTCAGCGCGAGAACTGAGGATGCGTGAGGGTGTGGGAGGGTGGCAGGCAGCCTTGTAGCATGCCCAGAGAGGCATCTGGCGGGAAACTTAAAATAGTGTGTATTTCCACATGACTCGCATAAAATTGGAAAGATTCGCTTAAATTGATACGGTGTCGCTTTAAATCAATAATTTTAAATCGATTCGCTTTAAATCGACGTTCTACTGTAGTACAGTTAACAGCAGAAGTCTATCTCGGCTGACCTGCATGATATGAGGCAGGTGCTCTGGTAACAATGTGTGAGGAAGAGTTGGCAGATATGCTTTAAATGACTATAGTATTTCCACGCTAACCTGGCCCGTAAGCCACACCCCTCATCTATAGCTACAGATAGCTGATTGGTTCTCCTGAGTGTTTTATCTCAACCTTTTATATTAAATATTTAACAATTTCAAACATCCTCTTCGAAGTGCCAATGCCTTGAAATAATTTGCTATTAGTATAGAAGAGGGGCGTGGCTTACGGCCCAGGTTAGCTTGGAAAGAGTGTAGTTATTTAATATTTATTATTGGAGATTGTCTAAGAATATATTTCATGTATATAAGTTAGTGTCAATGTACAGGTATACGATTTTGGAAAATAATGTAATTGAGAAGTATATGACGGTGGAGGGTGATTCATAACCAGAGAACCAGACATATATGATTGGTTGTGCTGCTGATGCGATTGAGTATTTTTCATGTGTAATGAGAATTTCTTCAAAAAAGTTACTGTATATACATGAAATTTACTATTAGATAATCTCCAATGATAAATCTTATATAACTAGTCATTTAAAGCACATCTGTCAACTTTCCTCATACAATGTTACCAGATCACCTGCAGGTCAGCTGGGACCAACTTCTGTTGTTAACATTTAACATTATCACTGCCACCAGAGACTGACTTTAAGTCCCAGAAGGAACAGGTCATGAAGTTTTATTCCACAACAGGGGCTAACAAATGAATTGCAAAATAAAATATCACAAGAAAGTAGTGTACAGTGCAGTATAGTTTCCAGAGTTATAGTCCAGTGTTTGAAGTAACAGCTGAGTGAGAGTAAGTCACTTTTTGGGCCACTTATTATGAAGGAAACTAAACAGGTTTATCAAGTTAAGGAAATTGTTTTGTTTATTTACAATAGGGGATGAATTTCATAATGAACACAGAATCCTGTTGTCTCGGTTGGGTTGTCAAAATCCTTCATCTGTTGAATCATATTTTCTCGGTACAATTTTGTAAAGATGCTTTTTGAGTGACTTTATTTTCCATGCATATACTGTATCAGTATTGTATTACATAATTAATATTTATATATAATTATTTATTTCTGTGTAGTTGTGGTTGTGTTTAATGCAATGATATTTAAAATAATTTGATGTAACCATGTAATACAAATTGAATTTCATTATTGCCAGTTGCTTGTCGACCGCCTGGATGAATACATTGAAGACTCAAGTTTAACCTCGAACAGCCCAAATGTAGCTCAAGTGCCATCTCCAATGACTTCTGTGCCGTGCAAGCCACTGTTCTTCGACCTCGCGCTAAACCACGTCGATTTCCCTTCACTCGACGATAAAACAGAGACGAAGAAGCAAGCGTCGGGAGCTGGAGTTGGCGGCGGCCTTACCGGCTTAGTTAAGGGTCTCTGGGGAGGCTGGGGTAGTAAAAAGTAGAAGTTTTTATTGTATAATGAAAGAATACAAAATATATATGAAAATATTGCTAGTATTTTGTTAATACTGCAACGAATGCTTTGGAGTTATTAGTACAGTATAGTAATTGCTTTGGGGATGAATGACATGGCTGATTAAGGAATACTAAAATTTGTTCTTGATGTAGTTTAGTTATAGATTGGTTCTCCATGATGTGAATGATCTTGTTTTATAATGTGCCTTCTGCTGGAGTTTTTTAATAAAAGTGGTCCTTGGCTATGACTCCTACACTTCATTCTTTCGTGGAAGTCAACACAAACTTGTTTCATATAATATGGATATACTGTATAAATGAGCAATTATGTAATGTATCCTAAGTGAAGTTTGCATTTGATATCAATACATAATATTTTCTTTATATTTTTTCAGAGCTTCATAATGTTTTGATTATAAAATGAAAAAGATAAATGGAATAACTCCCTAAAATATTATTTTGGTTTGTATTGCAGAGCAAGGTCTGTTATTGTACTTATCATTTCTGTGTTTTAGCAGTCTCTACGGCCCTCCAGCATTTTGAAGCATTTATTGCAAATTTTACTCTTCTTCAGCAAACAGTATAAACTTTGTAAAGATAGGAAAATTTTCATCTTGATACACAGTACAGTATTCAATATGTTGAACAATTTTAATAAATTGTTGATAAAGTCAGTGGACCCTTTTGATAAAGATACTTAGCATACTTGGTTTTCTTTTACCTTCATTAACTTAACATGTTCTACCAATTTTGGAATTGTTGTAGGTGACATCATCATTATCGTTTTCTATAAATTTTTCACTGTGTGGGTTAATAGTGATTACCTGATGTCCCAGTTGTCATCAAGCAAATTTTAAGAAAGTTTACCCATCAACCCATAATTTTTTGTGCACTGTATACAGTAGAACCTCGATAAATCAGACTAATTGGGGCAGACCCCAGTCCGAGAAAAGCGAATACAGGTTGACAATCCTTTATCTGAAAACCCGAAAGTTTTTTCGTGGCGCATCACTCGTGTGATGTGGAACATGACGCTACTGGGCGCTTGACCCACGCCAGGCGGAGGTGTGAGTGAGGCGTCACTTGTGTCTTGGTGTTAGTACTAGTCACGTATTTGCATCTGCTCTTCTTAAATTTTATGTAATTTTGTTTAATTTCACTGAAAATGCCCAAAAGAGCTTCAGATACCCCTGTAGGAAACAGTGAGAAGAAGCATCTCTCATTATCAATAGCACAGAAAGTGGAGTTGTTACAGAAGCTTGTTCGTGGTGTACCTGTGCAGCGTCGTACTGAAAAATATGGTGTGGGATCTACCATTTTATGACTTAAAGAAACGAAGACAAGTTGTTGAAGTTTTACACTGACAGTGATGACCCAAAAATAATGAAAAACAGAAAAACATTGTATAGGGCAAAAAATGAAGATCTTGACCGTGTGCTGTCCGAGTTGATTCGACAACGAAGAAGTGAACGTGTTCCACTGACTGGTTTGTTGGTCATGAAGCAAGCTAGAATATACCATGAAGAATTAAACATTGATGATGAGTGTGAACATTGAGAAGGTTGGCTGCAGAAATTTAAGAAGCTGAAAATTACATTGATGAATTTGCCAAAATTATATCTGATGAAAACCTGATGAAACGGCTCTGTAGTGGTGCTACGTTCCTAGAAAACGTTAACAACGGCTGATGAGAGAGCACCAACAGGTATTAAGGATGCTAAGGACAGGTTGACTGTTCTTGAGTGTGCCAATGCTGCAGGCACATACAAGTTGAAGTTGGCAGTGATTGGAAAAAGTCAACGACCAAGATGTCCATAAGGTGTACACAATTTACCCGTGCATTATTATGCCAACAAGAAAGCATGGGTAACCTGATAGCTATTTTCTGACAGGTTCAATAACCACATTGTACCAGCAGCACGAGCTCATTGCAGGGAAGCTAGACTGGAAGCAAACTGTAAAATTCTGTTGTTCCTTGACAACTGCTCCACACATCCCCCTGCTGAACTTCTTGTGAAAAGTAATGTTTTTGGCATTTATTTCCCCTCATTGTGACGTCTTTAATACAGCCTTGTGACCAAGGAATTTTACAGGCCATGAAGAGCAAATATAAAGATGATTTTTTTTTAAATGTATGCTTGATGCAGTCAACAGGCGAAGGAATCCAAAGCTTCACGAAAGAGTTCAATGTTAAGGATGCCATTTTATGCAGTTGCTAATGCTTGGAACACTGTTGATAAACTAACATTAACAAATGCTTGGCTCACTTTGGCCTACAACGATGTACATGAAGATGAAGACTTAGAAGGATTTCGTGTCACTAAGGAGGAGGAGATGACGACGACGACATCAAACCTTACTTGCGCCAAAGGTTTATCATCTGAAAGTGTAAATAAGTTGGAGGAAGCTGACATTGAAGAAGTGCTGAACATTGACAATGATGCACTTGTGCATTCGTTGAGTGATGGGGAAATAACTGAAATGGTGCTAAATAAAGATATGCATGAGGGTAGTAGTAGTGATGATGAAATTGTGAGCACAGGTGAAAAAGTCTCCATAGACGATGCAGTGAAAATCAGTGATCAGTTAATTATTGTCCTTGAACGACCTTCTTATAAGACCCAATAATTTATTTGCCTGATTTACCTTCTTCTCGCAATGCCCCGAGAACTTCAGCTCATTGTCAACATACACACAGGTCTCAAATAGTGCAGTTTCTTCATCCCGTTGGGACATATGATACGCCCCCTTACCGTTGGTACGCCCCAGGGGCATCCTCTTACACTTCGTGACATTGAATCTCAGCAGCCATTTCTTCGACCATTCTTGGAGCCCACAGAGTTCCTTTTGCAGCTCTTCACAGTCCGCTTGGTTCTTGATTTCCCGAAATAATGGCGTCATAGGCAAACATTTGCATGGAGGAGTGTACAATGTCAGGCATGTCATTTATGAAACCAACAAACAACAGCGGGCCCAATGCACTGCCCTGTGGTACTGTAGTGGATTCCTTCCCTACAAACGCTTGTAGTGGACGTCTCCCCTACAACCCCCTACAACTGCGTAGCCGCATTCCAATGTCACCGTATCCTAGCAACAGAACCAAAAGACCAGCGACTTCTCGGGTTTTCCCAACATGATTCATAGAGGACTGGCGGCTGCTGCTGGGTATATACGCTCTGTCTCTCCATTGAGATTCATTCTGACCATTCTTCTTGAACAAGCAACACCACCTCCTCCGCCGCTGCCTGGCAGCCCTCGCTTCTCCTCGCCTGCCTGGCGGTCCTCGCTCCCGCCAGCGAGCATAGCGACCCACCAGCTGTCCTTCTCTGAGCTTCCTCACCAACCAACTCTCATTCTGCCCATCTTCCTGAACAAGCAACACCTCCTCCAGCAAGCTCCACGCTTTCAGCAATTCATTCGACCAGGAGGCCAGCAACAGGCAACATCTTCTCTAACGAAGCTCCTGCACATCTATCTCCTTCAACACGCTACTCACCGAACGTCTCTACTCACCAGCTCCTCACCACACGGCAGCACCAGACTGTCTATCATATAACTTATATTATATAAGAAAACCACATTAGAGTTTCCTTCCATCCTGAGTGCTAGACAACATTAATATCTCAATACCCCTACACGCTGTTTGTCGCTGAGTAGCCGACCCGCGAATTTCCCAGTGTATGCCTCGTGGTCTAGGTCAACCAGCGCCGCCTTTCATGACGGAGGTCAACTATTAAGCCACGCCTACCTCCGTTATATATGACCTGACCTCGTGGTGACCTACCTCTCTTTCTACCTACACCAACCAGCAAGCAACACCACCACCTCCTACTGCCTGGCGGCCCTCGCTCCCGCCGGCAGCATGGCGACCCACAAGCTGGTCTTCCTCTGATCATCCTCACCAACCAGCTCTCTCTACATCACGCTTGTAACCACGCTGCCACTTCCCAGCACCAAGCTGCACTGTACATCCAATACAATATGTATACAGAGCACATTGTGAGTTTCCTTTCTCCATCCCATCCTGAGTGTGAACCAAACATCTCGTACCCCACAGTACCCCGCTTGTGACAGGTAGGATTGATGATTTCGTGCCATTAATCACCACACACTGCTTGCGGTCATGTAGAAAGTCTATTCACGCTAGGACATTTACCCGAATTCCGTACCCTTCCAGTATATGCGAACAATACATTATTTGGTCCCAATTTTAGTTGTTAATACAACCTCACATTACTAATCTGCTCTCGGTGATGTGTGTAAAAGATTTAATCAAGTTATGTGAATGCATTATAAGGGTAGACTCCACGACGCTAGATTATAAATTCCTTGACACCCAAATATTTCCTAGTACTGTACTCGGCAAGGCTTTCCGAAGGTGTCCGAATCTTTGCTATCTGGTTACGAGACATTGAATGGAGCAATGGAAATAACATACAGAAATACAACAAGTTATAACCACCCCATAACTTGTCTTAAAATAATATAATTAATGTAGATTTCAATGTCTCCGCCCGCTTAAATTTTTATTATTACATGTTTAACAGTCGACTTCACTGCCCTGCAATTGGCAACTGTAAGGCGGCGCTGATATCTCTCTCCTTCAAACGTCCTCCTGCGAACTGTCGGGGGTAATTTACTTAAAAAAAAGTTTCCGAGTCAGTATCTTCCTATAGTAGTAGTTATGTAAAGCTTTGTTGACTAATTGGGATCTCAGGAAAATTAGACACCCTTGCCTTATCCACCTTGAAATTTCAGCCGTACCGAGCTGGGCACTATGTAGCTTATATATGTTATATACTTTGCCGCGCATTATGTAGCCTCCACTTGTTATGTAGTTTTAAGTAAGAATTACAGCTAATATTAGTCGTAAAAAAGGGCAAAAGTATATTATTTAGAAAAAATAAATAAAAACTCCAGGATTCAGAGAACAAATTCATCCTTGTAGGAAGAATTAATTTGTTCCCTTAATTCTTGAGAGTGACTGAGGCACATATACACAACTATTATAAGTCCCATTTGTCCATTCGCATCAACGTGAGGGATTTAACAAGTGTAGTTGATTGACTTTTACTTATTATTATTATTATTATTATTATTATTATTATTATTATTATTATCATTATTTAGCTAAACTCCTCTCTTGGTTCTCTTTACCTTGTATCATCAGCTATTTATAATCTGTAATATATCATCTTGATTACTAAAATAACCTTGAGCGTGGGTGGATAACACAGCAGATAATCATTTGCGATGGCTCTGCGCTGGATGGCCCTGACGTGCCAAAGCCACCTGAGTAGTCTCTATCTAGGTGGCCTTTGACATGCCTGGCATAATAATGGTATTGTATTGCCTGATGTATATTGGCTGTTAGAATATTTATTAAAGAAAATATTGAGAAATGTCAGAAACGTAAGTGTTGACGTGGGTAAAATACTTCATCAGAGATGACAATTTACGTGAGGTAGCAATATTACAAACTTGTTGACTTTATAATTCTAAGGATCTTACTGCGCATCAACAAGGTCATTGAGAGCTTATTCAAGGTTTATGTATGTATATATATATATATATATATATATATATATATATATATATATATATATATATATATATATATATATATATATAGACTAGGCATCAACAGTTACCAAACAGAGAGGTGCTACCGCCAGGGAAGATATTGGAAGTATAATGTGGTTGTCTAATGGTAGACCCTGCTGCCATATGGCGCCACAAAAATTGGGACCAAGTCCCAAGTTGCTGATCTGACTTTCTGCCTCATTTACACACAATTGCAGGTCTCAATTGTTTCTCTTACTTTGCCAATACAACATACATGTATTATTTCTCACTCTTGATCTCTTTTTTTTCATTTTTGTCTTTGTTATTATTATTACTACTATTATCATTATTATTTAATTATTTTTTATTTTTTATTTTTTTATGAATTATTATTATTATTATTATTATTATTATTATTATTATTATTACTACTACATTTTCGCCCTATTCCTAAACCGGGGTACCCGGAGTTCTCTGGGTTAGTTTTTTGCTTATGTCCGTAATTATACTACACTACGCTACACAATCTTGAATCTACACTACATCCACTATACTCTCATCTACACTACATCCACTGCACTATCACCTACATTTCACCAACTTCAAGTCGTTGTGTTTACCGTCTAGTCGTTGTATCTGCCGTCTATTCGTTGTGTCCTCCCTGCCTAGTCGTTGTGTCCCCTGCTTAGTCATTGTCCCCCTGCCTAGTCATTGTGCCCACCCTGCCTAGTCGTTGTACCCCCTTCCCTAGTCGTCTGCTACTTACTCATATCTTCTATAATTGGTTTATAATATTTGCTCACTATCTATCTATAATCCTTCATTCCGTAAAAGGCTTTCGCGTTTCTACTGACAGGCGATGTAAGCTACGCTCAGCATAACGCAATGGGAAATGTTTGGTCGGTCTTGCAGTTGCAATATACCGTAACAAGACAAGCCAGTAAGGCGAAAGTCTTGGGGAAGAGAGAGGGAAGATAGTCAGTAATAACACGTCACATATAAGGCATTAATATAATAACCAGATAATGGACACAGTACCCTGGCGCCATACGTCATTTGCACTATGAAATTAAACGTAATGTTCTGAATGAATAAAAATATTTGAACGTCCAGGAACTTTAAGTTATATGACAACAGGCAACATGCACGCCCCTTGGCAGGTGGATTATAAAAGGAGTGCTATCCTTAACCTTGGTCCCCAGTGTTGAGGCGTCCACAGCAGGGTGCGGCAGTCATTCTCCCTCGCACACAAACTCTTTAACATCACGGTACTTAGCTCACCACATCACTAAATAAAAATATCAATTGACGGTTTCAGGTATGTCCTTCAACTAAAATGGTAAAATCAGAATTATAACGAATGTGATTTTTTTCTTCTCTTTTAGCGTAAAGTGCATGCGTCCAACTTTGCAAGTTTACAGGTATAGTAGGCTACGGAGACTTTTTTTCTGTACCATTTCCACCACTTTTTTTTTTTTACTATATCAGGCGTTCGGCGGTCGGTTTTGCTTGTTACTTTAAGACCTTCATTGTCCAGTGCATTCTTTTCAGATTATGTTCATAGTACTTTAACAAATGTAGGATAGATGTATCTGTTTTAATTATTTATAAAGACCATTAGCTGTCCCGTTATTGACGTATATCTTGATTCGTTATCTAATAAGACTACAATAGCCGTCCTGGTATAGTTAAATTCGTGTATGTGTACATCAGGTGTGGCCACAACGAGAAGGATGAGCAAGTGTGGCGGGATGGTGTGGCCGCTACTACTGCTGCTACTGTGTCTAGAGGTAGGTAGAGTCACATAAGGGTGCTTGGTTGTGAGTTGAGAAGAAAAGTGTTCGCCTGAAGGGTGTTAACTGTACATGTTAAGAGAGAGAGAGAGAGAGAGAGGTAATGGGGGGGGGGGTGCTTTTATTTACGTCTAATGTACTGTAGATTATGCTTAAATGGTCGAGAAAAAAATCAAATTGTACACAATTCTTCAGATATACGAATGATTACTGGAATTCCCAGTATTGTAAATTGTATCATTAAAATTGAATTGAAACGGTTTATTTAGCCAGAAAAACACATATACAGAGTGGATAATAATAACAATATTAACATGGCTGAGCCAGTTGAGAACCTGAGCTCTCCTGTAGGCACCTGATATACTGTATACAATACATTTATCTCAAGGAAGTATTATGTAACATTTAGAATCATCTGGAGTAGTACGATAGCATGGTGGTAATAATAACATCTCATAATGTTACCACGGTTGTCACTTCAATATTTATTTATTTTATTTATGATTATTATTATTATTTTTATTAGAAGTATATACATAAATTACAGTGGAATTGAAAAATATAAGTATAATGGGGATGCAGTACAATATGGGTTGTACAGTATTAAGGTTGAACAAGAGGACAGAGCTGTCAGGATTATGTCTAGTTGGCAAATATATTTATTGCAATGGTAATTTCTTATCTATTTACATGATAATTTCGAATAAAACGGCTTTGATGGTACAATAAAAGCAGGTACTGTAAATATAGTAGGTATTACAAGAAATATTAATACTTAGAAAATATATATTTTTTAAGAGAGGATTTAAAGGAAGGGAGCGTGTCTTTGCTCGGATGGGTGGGGGTTAAGTTGTTCCACAAGCTGAACAAACATATACATGCACATCCTAATATGTATGCTATTTATGTATATAGTTTATGTATGGAGTATATAATACACGTAAGGGGTGGAGGAGGTGGTGTTGTAGTAGCTTGTGTTCCTTCGCCAGGTTTGTGGTCAGAGAATCGGGAATGTGAGACTGACGGGCGGCTCAGGACCCCATGAAGGCAACCTTGAGGTAAGCTGGCGTCCGTGGCCTGTTTATCTGTGAATCTACTTAATTCACGCAGACTATATTGCAAACAGAAATACAAAACAAAAGTCAATTAACCAAATATTATTGATTATGTAATGACTTTGTCTAGTGAATAATGACTTATCTGAGATCTACGTGTTAGTAACGTGTCGCATGTGTGCCGCCGCGACAGGTGGAGGTCGGGGGTGTGTGGGGATACGTGTGTGACGATCTCTTCAGCTTCGACCAGGCGGACGCAGTGTGTCGTGGCCTTGGGTACCCTCAGGCAGTCAAATACTACGGTAACAGGCATTTCGGCCAGAAACCTGCAGGTATGTATGACACTGGTGCAGAATACAGTAGCGACACGGTGATGTAGTGGTAAAATGGTGTGGTTAGTTATAATGAAGCAAATACCATACGAATCTTGGAAAAATCTGACCCATGTATTACAAGCATAAATATGTATACGTGTAGTTATGTTTTTAAATAATCTTTCCTAAATATGAGTCAGAATTTGGAGGTTTTCCTAGTAAAGTGTCTAAAAGTGAATATGCTTTAGGTTGGCGCCGTATGGAGGTCAAGTTCTGGGTGTATCAGTCAGTATGCCCCAGCTCGGTTACTTCCTTCAGTGAATGTACCTTCCCTGGAGGTCTCGGTAGCCCTCATTCCTGCCGGCTAACAGAGGTAAAGTTGTAGGGTTTCGTGAAGTTATGTTGTCTAGCACTGAGGATGGGATGGATGGAAACTCTAGGTGGTGGTTTTCTTATATAAAATATATTATATACAAGACAGTCTGGTGCTGGAGATGCCGTGTGGTGAGGAGCTGCTCAGAAGACACTTTCGGTGAGTAGTGTGCTGAAGGAGGTAGATGTGCAGGAGCTTCGTTAGAGGAGATGTTGCATGTTGCTGACCTCCAGGTTGAATGAGAGCTGGACAGCGAGGAGCTTGCTTGGAGGAGGTGTTGCGTGTTCAGGAACGTAGGGTAGAATGAATCTCAATGGAGAAACTGAGAGCTTATATACACAGCAGCCGGAAGTAAACCCTTGGGAACTCGCCGGTTTCTTGACTCCGTTGCTTGGGTAGACGTAGCAGGTGGTGACCCCCGAGCAGCTCGCTGGTTGCTAGGATACTGTCGCATTGGAATGCGGCTACGCAGTTGTAGAGGAGAGATCCACTACAAAGTCACCCACCCCGTTCCTCCTCGACTGCTACCACCTGGTTCCATTAATTACCTTTTAACCTAGCTCCTTTTATTGAGGTAAGACCACCATAAGGTAGTAGGTATTAGGCAGATACCAAACGGAAGTATTACCGCCTGGGAAGATATTGGAAGCATAATGTATTGTTTAATGGTAGACCCTGTTGCCACATGGCATTGCGAAAATTGTGACCAAGTCCCAGGTTGCTGATCTGACTTTCTGCCTCATTTAAACACAATTGCATGGTGTCAATTGTTTCTCTTGCTATTGACAACACAACATACATATATTGTTTCTCACTTTTGATCTTTTTTCATTTTTTTATTTCTTTATTGTTCTTTATTATTATTATTATTGTTATTATTATTATTATTATTATTGCCGCCCATTGAGCGACTATGGGTTAATGACACCCTTACATGTAGGACTCGATTGTTCTTTATTTGGTCAAAACCTGCAGAATACAAATTACATATGTTACATATGAGATAATTAATTCAATCGTATGTTCCATCACTATTAGCGACTACATATAGTATATTTGAGTAGAGTAGGGTGTTAAACCATATAAAACTTACGTGTTTCGGGTCTAATGTAGGACTTATTTAATTTCCTGACTTGATCGGTCACTGGACGGATAGAGACTGTCTTCTGAACCCCACAGGGAGTGAGTCAGCCCGAGAGGAAGACCATCTGTTTCACATTTAACACCCCAGCAGAATTTGTCAACACCCTTTCTCTCTCTCTTCTAGTTTATCCTATTATGGCAGTAACATATCCTATTGTGGCGGTAACAATTATTATTATTATATTATTATTATTATTATTATTATTATTATTATTATTATTATTATTATTATTATTATTATTATTATTATTATTATTATTATTATTATTATTATTATTATTATTATTATTATTATTATTATTATTATTATTATTATTATTATTATTATTATTATTTTATTATTATTATTTATTTATTTACATTTCGCTCGGATCTGCCTGGGTGGGCTAATCACCGTAAAAAAAAAATATATATATATATATATATATATATATATATATATATATATATATATATATATATATATATATATATATATATATATATATACTAAACCCCTGTATATAGATGAGGTTTACATCCTAGCTCCCTTTATTGAGGTAAGACCACCATATATAGCTGAGGTTTACATCTTAGCTTCCTTTATTGAGGTAAGACCACCATATATAGCTGAGGTTTACATCTTAGCTTCCTTTATTGAGGTAAGACCACCATATATAGCTGAGGTTTACATCTCAGCTCCCTTTATTGAGGTAAGACCACCATATATAGCTGAGGTTTACATCCTAGCTCCCTTTATTGACGAAAGAGCAGACTGGGTATTCATAATATGAACATTCCATAAATGCCTGTATGTACAGTAACTAACCTTTCTCACTCTCTCTCTCTCTCCATTTCTTTTGAATTAATTGTCCATCTCTCTCTCTCACACTATCTCTTCGCCCTCTGTCGCACTATCTTTTCATCTCTCTCTCACCATCTCTCTTATCCATCACTCTCTCACACTATCTCCTCTCCATCTCTCTCTCACACAATCTCACCTCTCCACCTCTCACACACTCGTCCATCCCCAGGTAGCGGGGGTAGTGTGTGCACAAGGCAAGCCAAAGTGTGGACCAGAGGAGTACGCTTGCCGGGAGTCCTTCACTAACAACACCTGCGTGCCTCGGTCCTGGGTGTGTGATGGCGAGGTCGACTGTGACAACGGCCTGTGAGTGTCTCTCTCTTTCTTTGTCTTAATTCTCTTACCACGAGTGTTTTGTCTAGGTTAGTCTCTCTTTCCCGTTTGTTACTCTCTCTCTCTATCTCTCCAGCGTGTAATACTTCCTTCTCTTCTCTCTCTCTTACATGTAATCTTCCCTTCTCTCTCTCTCTTGCTTTTATTCTTTCCTTTTCCCTTGTCTTTTTCTTATGCGTGTTTCTCTCTCTCTCTCTCTCTCTCTCTCTCTCTCTCTCTCTCTCTCTCTCTCTCTCTCTCTTCACTTGATTACCTACCTACCTCTCTTGGTTAGGTTCTATCAAATATTCACTCCTGAAATTCCTCCTAACTGGTGATAGGGTAAACGTATCCGAGAAGCTCACTTAATTAAGCAGCGTCATTGAAGCGAATTATTAAATGTTTCTGAGTTAATTCTTCTCTCCTCCTCCTTATTTAATTCGTTCATGTAAGTTCCGTCATAAATATATATTTCATACGATCATTAATATATACAGTATTTCATAGGTTTCAGTTTTCCCTAATTGTAACATAAACACTGGTTGATACAAGCTGATGCACTGTAGTGTTTAACGTGTTGTTGACAGCGACGAGGAACCTGACGTGTGTGAAGACGTGGGTGTCGTGAGGCTGAGGAGCAACACGCCCCTGAATGTGCCCGGGGCAGCCATGGGTACTGTCGAGGTCAAACACTACCGGGAATGGGGCACCGTCTGTGATGATGCCTTCGACATCCAAGATGCCAAGGTGAAGAGAGTTCCTTTATCGCTGTTTACGAGGGAGAGAGAGAGGGGGGCAGACAGCAAGAGAGAAGGCGGGCAGAAATAAAGACAAATGGAGAGACAGACAGAAAGAGAGACAGGCAGAGATGGGCAGACAGCAATAGAGACACACAGAAAGAAAGCGGTAGACAGAAAGGCAGAGAGCGGCAAAGAGGCAAAAAGAGAGAGAAGCAGATAGAATGAGAGAGAGGAAGAGAGACAGACAGGCAAACAGAAACCAACCTTCTAGAGTCGAGACTAACACTTCATCTTCCCTCCCCTCCCCCCTCCCCCAGGTGATCTGTCGCAGCCTGGGGTACAGAGACGAGTGGGTCGGGGTATATGACAACTCCTACGTGGGTGTCGGCACTGGTAGTATCTTGGTCGACCAGTTGGAATGTCGGGGAGACGAGGCGTGGGTGGGCGACTGCCTGAGGGAGCCTTGGGGTATGACAAACTGCCTTCACTTTGAAGATGCTGGCGTCTTCTGCTACGATGGGGTAAGAAAATGTCTATATGTCTATCCATCTATATTTCTGTGTCTATCTATATCTATCTATCTATCTATCAATCAATACACTCAAACACCCCCCATTGAAATTCCTTCACTCTCTCCCTCTCGAGTACTCTTCACTCTTCCCCGGTGTTTCGGAATAAACGTCTGTATTTTCCGTAGTAAATGCAGTGTCGATATTAAAGTACTCTTTATTTTACAGTATATTTTTAAAATTTAAGAATTTATTTGGATTTTTACGAGATTTATGAGATTTGTCTATTTATTTATGCATTTATTTCAACAGGGTGTGGAGGTGCGGCTATCTGGTGGGAGAACCCGCGAGGAGGGGCAAGTGGAAGTGCGGCTGGGAGGAGAGTGGGGCAGCCTGTGTCACACGGGCTTTGACGACTTTGACGCTCAGGTAAATATTAAGCTTTGGTGCCAGGTGAAATTTAGCTAAGAATCGCACAATGATCCTTATCTCTCTCTTGTCTCTTTCTATCTCTATCTCTCTCCAAAGACACATACATATATGCTCCTCTCTCTCTCCCACAGACACACAAACATCCCCTCAGTGAAACAGTTCTCTCCCACAAAGACAGACAAAGTGAAAGACAAACAGACAGGTAGAGAAAGTGACAGTAAAGAGTCGTGTCGCCCTCCAGGTAGTGTGTAACGTTCTGGGTCATAGAGGAGGTGAGGCCAGAGGTCACAGGAACTCCCACTTTGGTCGAGGTCAACTTCCAGTGTGGAATCTCGTCCTCGATTGCTTGGGCACCGAGTTCAACCTCCAGCAGTGTCTAGTTAAAGTGACCAATGCCACCTGTACCCAGGCTACCACAGCGGGGGTCACGTGTAACAACAGGTGGGTTCTAACATAACGTAACTTAACCTAAATCGATCTACTATTAACATTGTTTATTATATACAGTATCTCCACTGTCTGTAAATATACTGAATCAGTGTTTAAATTGTATGGCGATTTTGACGGAATAATTCTCTTTCTCTCTCTTTCCGGTTCAGAGCGGGAGAGGTGGACAAAGCTCTCCAGTCAGTATTGCCGACGGAGTGTGGGCAGCCAATGGACGCCAAGAACCACTTCCTGGGTTTACTGGGCAAGATTCGTGGAGGTATTGCACCCACTAAGTTCGATGCTCCCTGGCTGGCAACTGTGCGCGAGAAGACGCTCGTAAGAATCCTAACATGTAACTGATGTTAGTTTCGATTACTCTCTCTCTCTCCCTCTACCTCTCCTGTTCTTATCTTTCTTTCCCTCCTCTTTCTCTCTCTTGCTTGTAATATTTCCTTCTTCCGTTGTCCCCCCTCTCCTTTTCCCTTGACTTTTTCTCCTGCTTGTCATTTTATCTCCTCTCTCTTCTTTCTCTCCTGTTTGTCATTCTCTCTCTTCGTTGTCTTTCTTGCTTTCTCTTGCTTGTAATCTCTCCTTCTCCTGCTGTACCTCTCTCTCGCTCTCCCATGTGTCAATTCAACGAAGGAACCCCCCCCCAAGCCACTATAAGTTGAGATAAACGTTGTGTTACACCCATAAACATGTATTGCAGCTATAAACATTGTGTTGTATCTACAAACTTCATGTTACAACCTTAAACTTCCCATTTCTTCAATTATCATCTTACTGTAATATTACAACCAAAGTCGAATTAATAAACTTTGATTACAACTATGGGCAATAACCGCGCGTGTTACAACAACTGTTAACTTGGTGTTGGTAGGCCAGAGCGCCACAGCTATTGTGCGGGGCGGTGATCATATCGGAGGACTACGTGTTGACAGCGGCCCACTGCTTTGAACTCCTGGCTCCCTACACGCTCGTCATCCGCGTCGGAGACTACAACTCCCTGGAAAAAGAGCCCGGCGAGGAGGTATCTTGATCATCTCATGTTATATCTTAGTTGTTCTTTACTGTATCATTTTATTGCGTATTATCTTTAATATGGGTTTATTCACTTTATACAAGTGAATGGTGGGAAAGGTGAAGAATAATTATTATTATTGTTTCTGCTATTTATTGTTTTTCATGACGCCTTGGTATTCCGGACAGGAGTTTGATGTTGATAAAATACGGGTCCACGAACACTACAATGAAGTAGCTTTTGCTGACAACGATATCACCCTTGTCAAAATACAGCGAAAGTTTGGCCGGGGAATAACGTGAGTCAGTGTGGTTAATTTACGCAGTACAGGGGTGAAAATGTTGCCATAAACACAACGTCTTTGTATCATTACTATTTCATTGTAAGTTTGGATTAATTTGGGAGTTTCCGGCTGACAGATTGGGCGGGCGTGTGCAAGCTGCTTGTCTGCCCAGAGTCGGGGAGCCAACTAGGACACTTGGGGCCTCCTGTATGATCGCTGGATGGGGCAGATTCCACAAAAATGGAACGGTAAGGTATTTGGACACACAACCCAGCCCATATTTCCTGTGTTATACAGCCTCTGTTGTATCATACAACCTCTTTTGTATTATACAAACCTCTTCTGTATCATACAATCTCTTCTGTATCATACAACTTCTACTGTATCATACAACTTCTACTGTATCATACAACCTCTACTGTATCATACAACCTCTACTGTGTCATACATCCTCTACTGTAACATACAACCTCTTCTGTATCATACAACCTCTAACCTCTACTGTATCACACAATTTCTTTTGTATCATACAACTTCTACTGTATCATACAACCTCTACTGTATCATACAACCTCTACTGTAACATGCAACCTCTTCTGTATCATACAACCTCTAACCTCTACTGTATCACACAATCTCTTTTGTATCATACAACTTCTACTGTATCATACAACCTCTACTGTATCATACAACCTCTACTGTATCATACAACCTCTACTGTATCATACAACCTCTACTGTAACATGCAACCTCTTCTGTATCATACAACCTCTAACCTCTACTGTATCGCACAATCTCTTTTGTATCATACAACTTCTACTGTATCATACAACCTCTACTGTATCATACAACCTCTACTGTATCATACAACCTCTACTGTAACATGCAACCTCTTCTGTATCATACAACCTCTAACCTCTACTGTATCGCACAATCTCTTTTGTATCATACAACTTCTACTGTATCATACAACCTCTACTGTAACATGCAACCTCTTCTGTATCATACAACCTCTACTGTAACATGCAACCTCTACTGTATCATACAACCTCTACTGTAACATGCAACCTCTTCTGTATCATACAACCTCTAACCTCTACTGTATCGCACAATCTCTTTTGTATCATACAACTTCTACTGTATCATACAACCTCTACTGTAACATGCAACCTCTACTGTATCATACAACCTCTACTGTAACATGCAACCTCTTCTGTATCATACTACCTCTAACCTCTACTGTATCACACAATCTCTTTTGTATCATACAACTTCTACTGTATCATACAACCTCTACTGTATCATACAACCTCTACTGTATCATACAACCTCTTCTGTATCATACTACCTCTACTGTATCATACAACCTCTTCTGTATCATACAACCTCTACTGCATCATACATCCTCTACTGTACCATACAACCTCTACTGTATCATGCAACCTCTAAATTTCTACTGTATCACACAATTTCTTTTTGTATCATACAATCTCTACTGCATCATACAAATTTCTACTGTATCATACAACCCTTCTGTATCATACTACCTCCTCTAACCTCTACTGTATCACACAACTTCTTTTGTATCATACAACCCCTTCTGTATCATACAACCTGTACTGCATCATACAACTTGTATCATACAACCCCACTGTATCATACAACTTCTTCTGTATCATACAACCTCTACTGTATCATACAACTTCTTCTGTATCATACAACCTCTTCTGTATCATACAACCTCTACTGTATCATACATCCTCTACTGTACCATACAACCTCTTCTGTATCATACAACCTCTACTGCATCATACATCCTCTACTGTATCATGCAACCTCTTCTGTATCATACAACCTCTACTGTATCATACAACCTCTACTGTACCATACAACCTCTACTGTACCATACAACCTCTTCTGTATCATACAACCTCTACTGCATCATACATCCTCTACTGTATCATGCAACCTCTTCTGTATCATACAACCTCTACTGTATCATACAACCTCTACTGTATCATACAACCTCTTCTGTACCATACAACCTCTACTGTATCATACATCCTCTACTGTATCATACATCCTCTACTGTACCATACAACTTCTGTATCATACAACCCCACTGTATCATAAGCAACTTCTTCTGTATCATACAACTCTACTGTATCATACAATCCCCTTCTGTATCATACAACCTCTACTGTATCATACAACCTGTATCATACAACCTCTACTGCATCGTACAACTTACTGTATCATACAACTTAATGGTATCATACAACTTCTCTGTATCATACAACTCCCACTGTATCATACAACCTCTACTGTATCATGCAACCTCTTCTGTATCATACAACCTCTACTGTACCATACAACCTCTACTGTATCATACAACTTCTACTGTATCATACAACCTCTACTGTATCATACAACCTCAACTGTATCATACATCCTCTACTGTATCATACAACCTCTACTGTATCATACAACCTCTTCTGTATCATACAACCTCTACTGCATCATACATCCTCTACTGTACCATACAACCTCTACTGTATCATGCAACCTCTTCTGTATCATACAACCTCTACTGTACCATACAACCTCTTCTGTATACAACCTCTACTGTATCATCATGCAACCTCTTCTGTATCTCACATCCTCTGCTGTATCATACAACCTCTACTGTATCATACATCCTCTACTGTATCATACAACGAAGATCAACTGTATCATACATCCTCTACTGTATCTCACATCCTCTACTGTATCATACATCCCCAACTGTATTATACAACTTCTACTGTATCATACAACTTTTGCTGTATCATACAACGAAGATCAACTGTATCATACATCCCCTACTGTATCATACAACCTCTGCTGTATCATACAACGAACATCTACTGTATCATACATCCTCTACTGTATCTCACATCCTCTGCTGTATCATACAACCTCTACTGTATCATACATCCTCTACTGTATCATACAACGAAGATCAACTGTATCATACATCCTCTACTGTATCTCACATCCTCTACTGTATCATACATCCCCAACTGTATTATACAACTTCTACTGTATCATACAACTTTTGCTGTATCATACAACGAAGATCAACTGTATCATACATCCTCTACTGTATCTCACATCCTCTACTGTATCATACATCCCCAACTGTATTATACAACTTCTACTGTATCATGCATCTTTTGCTGTATCATACATCCCCTACTGTATCATACAACCTCTACTGTATCATACAACGAACATCTACTGTATCATACATCCTCTACTGTATCTCACATCCTCTGCTGTATCATACAACCTCTACTGTATCATACAACGAAGATCAACTGTATCATACAATCAACATCTACTGTATTATACAACTTCTACTGTATCATACATCCCCTACTGTATCATACAACCTCTACTGTATCATACATCCCCTACTGTATCATACAACCTCTGCTGTATCATACAACCTCTACTGTATCATACAACGAACATCTACTGTATCATACAATCAACATCTACTGCATTATACAACTTCTACTGTATCATACATCCCCTACTGTATCATACAACCTCTACTGTATCATACATCCCCTACTGTATCATACAACCTCTGCTGTATCATACAACCTCTACTGTATCATACATCCCCTACTGTATCATACAACCTCTACTGTATCATACAACGAAGATCTACTGTATCATACAATCAACATCTACTGTATTATACAACTTCTACTGTATCATACATCCCCTACTGTATCATACAACCTCTACTTTAACATACATCCCCTACTGTATCATACAACCTCTACTGTATCATACATCCTCTACGGTATCATACAACTTCTACTGTATCGTACATCCTCTATTGTATCATACATCCTTTACTGTATCATACTGTATCATACATCTCCTACTGTATCATACAACTTTTGCTGTATCGTACATCCCCTACTGTATCATACAACCTCTACTGTATCATACATCCCCTACTGTATCATACAACTTCTACTGTATCATACATCCTACTGTATCATACTCTGTGTATCATACAACTACTGTATCCCCTACTGTATCATACAGTATCATACATCCCCTACTGTATCATACAACCTCTATTGTTTCATACATCCCCTACTGTATCATACAGCCTCTACTGTATCATACAACATCTACTGTATCATACAACCTTTGGACATTATATTTTATTGTTTGGTTAGGTTAGGTGAGCGATATAGAAATACAAAACCATTGGTTTTATTTTTGATGACCTGAACATTCCTCCCCCATGAGCTAACTTTATCTGGCTGTTACCCACCTGTAAGTTCCCGTCGTGGGGTTTGTCAGGTGAGGCTTAGAGCAGAGTTAGGTAATAGCATTAAAATAAGTTAGGTTTGGGGTTAATAATTGTTTCGGCGCCCAGTCAAACTTTTAAAAAGTGAATAGCATACTGTGATGGCTTTTCTAACTATGGGAATTACTGTGTCGTTTCTTGTGCAAATTGATATAACGCTTGTAATTTGTGTTCAATAATTGGTGGCGCGTAAAGAGGGATGTCGTTCATTTTTCCGTACTCTATGTCACGTGATGTTACAATACTGATATGGTGCATCAGTTTGTATGGTGACACGTTCGTGGAAGGATGTGCAATTCGTGTCGCTTTTGGCTTTAAGAACAGCGGGTAACGAGCAGATCAGTGGTGAAGAGGATAAAAGTAAAAGTAATACGTCATGTTGGACTTAATGATGATATAGTGGTGCAAGTGATTGTTGATTATAGCGTTATGCCTGCATCGTTAAGTGTCCCCAAACGAATGCACCACTAAAAGCTAATGCAGGTTTTTTATCTTCACAGTAGACACACGATCGAGCAGTGCCCGGCGGGCTTTGCCCGTTTACCTGGCAAAGCCTGTGTGTTGTTGTACACAAGGGGATGGTTGTCGGCAGTCATAGTCGGGCGCCGGTAGCTAGTAGGTGGTAGGCAGTGGCGGGTGCGGTACGATCACCATGGTGTGTCGCAGGAATAATCACCGGACAGTTAAAGCGAAGAGCATAGCGTTGTGTACTATAATAATTGCTGCTATGTGCAAAAAGAAGAACCAAAGACAGAAAAGGGAATGGTGCAGAGTGGTTAGGTCGAAGAAAAGTACCGGGAAGTCATGCCACGATTTTATGTGAACTGCAAGATGGACATGAGCAAGACTTCACCAATTACATGAGCATGGACCCCAACACCTTTTACAAACTTCTAGCGAAAGTGGAACCATATATAAAAAAACAGGATACCAATATGAGGGAGAGTATATCTGCAGAGGCTTGTCTAGAGGCAACGCTCATATATCTTTCAACTGGGTGCACCTACACGTCACTTCAGTATAGAACGAGGATATCAAAACAAAGTTTGTCTAGCATAATACCTGCAACTTGTCAAGCCTTGTATGAAGTACTAAAGGAATATTACTTGCAGGTGAGATTTGTAGTACATAAAAATTAATTGAATAATGTTAGAATTATGATATGCATAGACAGGAAGCTATGGGACTAGAGTGAGGAGAGCGGCAGGAACGAAGAACACACACGAATGTCCTCATTACATAATACATAAACAATCTCCCGTTTATTGTCACGCCAATAATGTACATTGCATAAGCTTATTTGGTTATACATTGGACATCTGGACCAAGCAGGGAACATATACGTATCACATTTGCAGTACTCAGAGTCGTCGCTCCATATCCTGCAGCAAACCACCAGGCAGGCTGACCATGATTTCACTCAACGACGGGCACGGGCACTCAGCTGGTTTGCCCGCCAATTTTGCCAGATAACGGGCATTTAGCACGTGCCCGTCGGGCACTGCTCGATCGTGTGGACGGGGCTTAAGAGTACTTCCATTTTTGTTGTGTTAGGTTTCTACGTTATTCACCACGTAGTTTCAAGAAAATTATGCACTTTCACAAGAAACAAATAGCGCATGGAAATTACCCCCAAAAAAAAAGTTTCCTTGTCATCGAATTTGACTGGGCGCCAAAACGAATATTTACCAGGTTTTAATTTTATTGTTGCTGGTGCACCCTGGACCACTACATGTATTGATATTACATTGCCAGAACACTGTGCTTCCACGGACTGCCGCAGTGAACATCCTGAGTGACGACCAATGTTACCTTCCGTCTGGCGGAGTGGGGAACTACACATCTTCTATGTTGTGCGCCAGCAGCAGTACAGAAAATGTGGTCAACCCTTGCAAGGGTGACTCTGGTGGACCTCTCACTTGTGAGAAGGACGGTGTTCACACTCTGTACGGTATTGTGAGCACCGGGCTGACCTGTGGAAGGTTAACCAGTCCTGATAATTACACTAAGGTCACCAAGTTCCTCCGCTGGATACAGGAGACCATCGCCAGCATAAGAGGATTCTGAGGTGGAACAATGTGTAGGTAGCTTAAAGTGAAGTCTAGAATTCAGGAAATAAACTCGAGTGTAGTAATTTCATAAATATATACGTTCTACTAACAATATATTCATTCTAATTACAATTATATGGAATAGGTTAGAACCACAATCACCTTTATAACTGGGGAGCGCTAGTACAGTGGCCAAAAGAAATCAAATCAACAATTGACCGTTTTATCATCCCGTAACTTCTGGAAAAGTATCGAGAATTCGATAACAACTCCTATCTTGGCCTCTGTTGATTTTAAATAGATGTGCGACACTATTTACCACAGCGGGGTGCCTGGTTACAGACAAAACGGTTGGTGTGATTAATTGTGTAAAAATTATGATTGGCAGGAGTTATAAACACTATACCAATTTTCTGCGTCTTCCTGTTGGGAAGTACAGTGTGTGTGTGTGTGTGTGTGTGTTATTGGCGTTGGCGGCCCATATGCTGCAAGGAATAAACCTTTGTAAAGGCCTGGGACTTAGGGATAGAAAACCCTTACCAGCCTAATCAGGATCTTTTAAAAGGAAAGTCAAGGACCATGGTTTTCTGAGGAATAACAAACAAGTGTTTGTGATTGACGTCTCTTTACTATAAAAATATAACACAAAAATCTGACACCACTCAGCAACTTGAAATAACAATTACGGGAGTCAAACAATTAATGCAGTCAACAGTTAATGGAGTCAAACAATTAATGGAAGTCAACAACTGATGGAATCAAACAATTAATGGAAGTCAACAACTGATGGAATCAAACAATTAAATGGAATCAAACAAACAAGAGAATCAAACAATGAACAGATAATTCCTATGGCAGCGGCCCTGGGGAAGGTCCATTCATCTCCACACTTGAGCGGCAGCGGCGGATGTGTTGACACAACAGACGAAACACCGGGACACAGACGGTGGAGATGAACTGACGGTCGTGGCAGCCGAGGTAGTAGTTTGGGATAGGTCTCCAGAGATTGACAGTCGATAGGTGAAGGTCTGGGGACACAGCCCACGAATCCAGAGCCTTTGATGAGAACACCGCCAGAATTTGGGTGAGCAGCGAGGTGTGTCTGGTTTGAAGTTGGGAAATGTCTGAGCCGGTGTCTCTGGTAGCAGCGACTTCCTCACCTCCGTCTAACCCCCCCCCCAAGTAGGGGTTGCGCCAGCAAACGAGCGAGTGAGCAGCGGGAACGAGCAGGAAGATCGTTACTGCCCTTACAACCTTCAAAATGTAACAATAAATACTTTGGACCTTAATTACCTTATTTATTGGTATCTTGCCACAACACTTGGAGCAGATTTCAGTTACCCAGAACGCCTGCAGTAACCTAGCTTATACTATAAACGGGTAAAGGGTGACTTAATTGAAGTTTTTAAACATTACCGAGGACATTACTCAGTCAAGATGGAAACTAGGGGTCACAGCTCAAGGTTGAAGAAGCCATAAATTCTGAAAAATGTCTTTTATTTTATTTTATCCTCTTCTCTTGGTAGCCGCTTGGGCGGTCGGTCACATCTGATACGCACTATTGGCTGATACTGGCTCCTGAATATATCAGAACCTGCTCCAGTGCTGGTCAAGTCTGGCCTTGAATGAGCTCACACTCTGTGCCGTCACAACACACTCTGGCAGGTTGTTCCAAGAGTTCACAATTCTCACTCCGGAAAAGTTACCCCTCACAGTTTTCTGGACTCGTGGCTTCTTCAACCTTGAGCTTTGACCCCTTGTGGGCAAGCGTCCGCCAGCTCCAGGTATGGACGTGCGACCGAATAGTGCCCCCAGAGATGTTTATGCACTTCGATTAGGTCGCCCGTCTGTAGTATAAGCTAGGTAGTTGCAGGCGCCCCACTCTCTGGGTAACTGAGGTTTCGAAGAGCAGGCACCATTCTGGTGGCTTTCCTTTGGACTTTTTCAATCAATTGGCAGTCTCTAGCATATCTCGGGGACCAGACGGGGTTGTAGTGGACGTCTCCCCTACAAACTGCTAGCACCGCCACCACCTGCTATCACATTCCAATGTGCCGTTGCCTAGCAACGAAACTATTCACGGCGACTTTCTGGGTTTTCCCAACATGACTCATAGCGGCTGCTGCTGGGTATATAAGCTCTGTCTCTCCATTGAGATTCATTCTGACCATTCTTCTTGAACAAGCAACACCTCCTCCTCTGCCGCTGCCTGGCAGCCCTCGCATCTCCTTGCCTGCCTGGCGGCCCTCGCTCCCGCCAGCGAGCATGGCGACCCACCAGCCGTCCTCTGAGCTTCCTCACCAACCAACTCTCATTCTGCCCATCTTCCTGAACACGCAACACCTCCTCCCAGCAAGCTCCTAGCTGTCCAGCATTCATTCAACCAGGAGGCCAGCAACAGGCAACATCTTCTCTAACGAAGCTCCTGCACATCTACCTCCTTCAACACGCTACTCACCGAACGTCTTCTACTGAGCAGCTCCCCACCACACGGCATCTCCAGCACCAGACTGTCTATCATATAACTTATATTATACAAGAAAACCACCTTAGAGTTTCCTTCCATCCTGAGTGCTAGACAACATTAATATCTCGAAACCCCTACAATGGTTACTCCCGGAGATTAGCACTCACACAGGATGGAGGAGACACTGATCACGCTCCCAGTCTTCAAGCAGACACCGGCTCCTCTTCCTGCCCCACGCACCACATTCTGACGACCCCAGCACACCCGTCCTGCCTCAGACGCCGACCCCGGCCCAGCAGTACCTGCCGTGAGGGAAGCACACAACATCCATCGCCTCCACACCCCCTCTTTTCTCTCTCAGGTACTCCCTGCTAATGTCCTGCACCCTGCTGCTGTCGTGGACCCAGTTGCTGTCACGAGCCCTAATCCGCTTCTGCTGACGCAGCCCCTGCTCCTGACCCAGGCCCACACACACCCCAGCAGGCGCATCTGACGACCCTGTACCTGTCGTGAGGGAAGCACACCAATCATCGCCTCCACACACCCTTTTTCTCCCTTCTCCCACAGATAGTGTGTATCTAGACAGTTGTATTTCAGCGATCGGCTCATCACGCCATCGCCGTTGTCTCACATGAGGCATGCACCGCCCGGTCTGCCTCACATGTGCTAAGCAACTCTACAATCAACAAGTCTCCTACACCGCCTGGAGGGAAGGGGGAGTATTGTAGTGGACGTCTCCCCTACAAACTGCGTAGCACCGCCACCACCTCCTATCACATTCCAACGTGCCGTTGCCTAGCAACGAAACTATTCACGGCGACTTTCTGGGTTTTCCCAACATGACTCATAGCGGCTGCTGCTGGGTATATAAGCTCTGTCTCTCCATTGAGATTCATTCTGACCATTCTTCTTGAACAAGCAACACCTCCTCCTCTGCCGCTGCCTGGCAGTCCTCGCATCTCCTCGCCTGCCTGGCGGCCCTCGCTCCCGCCAGCGAGCATGGCGACCCACCAGCCGCCCTCTGAGCTTCCTCACCAACCAATTCTCATTCTGCCCATCTTCCTGAACACGCAACACCTCCCAGCAAGCTCCTAGCTGTCCAGCATTCATTCAACCAGGAGGCCAGCAACAGGCAACATATTCTCTAACGAAGCTCCTGCACATCTACCTCCTTCAACACGCTACTCACCGAACGTCTTCTACTGAGCAGCTCCCCACCACACGGCATCTCCAGCACCAGACTGTCTTCATATAACTTATATATTATACAAGAAAACCACATTAGAGTTTCCTTCCATCCTGAGTGCTAGACAACATTAATATCTCGATACCCCTACAGGGTGACAATACTCCAGACCGGGAAGCACCTTACTTTTGAAGATCGCGATGATTGACGGATCATCTAGATATCTAAACGGCTTTCTTATAAGACCTACTAGGTTCGTTGCCTGATTCACCTTCTCACAATGGGGAAAACTTTTTCGGAGTGAGAATTGCAAACTCTTGGAACAACCTGTCGGAGAGTGTTGTGATGGCACCGAGTGCAGGTTCAGATACATTCAGGAGCCAGTACTTGCCAACAGTGCGTAACAGATATGTGATCGATCGCCCATGCGGCTAAAGATCAGTGGCGAAGAGGATAAATGTACTGTAGAAGTAAACCTACAGTTCTAGTGTTTATGTAAGTACGGTAGTCGAGTCTACTATATGGTATAATGATTCGTGGTTCCTGTAGTGAAGAAACACGAGTTGTCAGAGCCGTTGTTGATATACTATTCTTAGGTACTGTAACTTGTCAGGTTATAAATGGAAATGTATAACCATTGTTAAATTCCCCGCACAAATGTTAATGGTAAGATGTTCATTTGGTGAAATAAATAGCAACTAACTCGGTCTCTTTAATATAAATGAAACTAACTCTCCGCCCATCAATGAATGATACCTGGTAATGTTCATTTATTAACTTCATACATTTAAATTCCCATTTCCCTCAAATCCCTTTGATATAATTTTGACATTATGAAAGAGGGGGAAAAAACGAACATTAATCCCAAGACTCGGCATCACTGAGAGGAAGAGGGGGGGGGGGGCTTCTGTAAGCTTATATTAGGTGCAAAACTTTTCAATTGTCTTAAATTCAAAAAAGTATATCGGATGGATCGAGCTAGTTGCCATCCTACACCCTGAATTTCGTGGTTTTTATCTTTGATCTGTAAAACCTGAGCTAAAATATACACTCGAAGGAAAAAAAAATCTCAGATCTGAGCGAATTAATATTAAGTCCCTCCCTATGGGTCGCTTAACACCGTCGCAGACAACATAGAGCCTCGTGTGGTGTTCCAATTTATTTCGATATTCTTGTAAAGTTTCAGCCTTAAATATTTGCAATAGCTATACCTTTGTATTTATCTATGTTCATCAAGGGTTTATAACACTGAAGAGTCAAAATACTTTTTTACTTATTAATTTTATCGTCTACAGTCTACACCACTGATCGGTCACGTCTCTTACGCTTTGTCTTAACATATTATACATGACAAGAGAAATACCATATTGTTGTTTTCTTTTAACATCTGTAAACATATGTGACCTGTGGAAAGAGAGAAATCATTGTACCACCATACAAGGCGGAGGGAGAGAGTGATCCAATATGCTGTTTGTAATTAACCCACCGTTTCCCAGCAAATGGCTGTGACGTGTGTCGGCGACCTTCAGCCATCACAATGTGTGGCTGGTGTGACGTTGCGGTGACTGGTGAGGTGACTTAAGCTGTTTGCGTACTGTTAGATATGGTTTATCAAGCACCAAAAATCCCATTAAAATTTATAGTAATATAACTATACATAACGAATTTATCTCCTATTAATTATCTTAAAAATCATCAAGATACTATTTACCTTTTTTATTCTTTCACCCAAGGGAAATTAAAGAGGATAAAAGTAAAAGTATTGTACGTGATATTATGTAAACCAGTGCTTGTTGTTCCTGAAATAATACTAGGCTATGGGAGAGGGAGGGGTGGTGTGGGGGAGGGGGAGGATCGGGGTGATGGTAGGGAATGATGGGGACGGAGGGAGGTTTGTCTCCTCCAACATCCTGAATTAGCTATTGGCACAGGTCTCGCTCTCCCTCCCTCACCTGTCCCTCCTCCCTCTCCCCCTCCTCCCCAACCACAACACGTACACATACACAAAGATACACAATTATACGTACGCATACACAAATTCACCTACATATATCCAGTACACACATCCTCAAGTACAAACATGTGTACACATAATATATGTATTCTTATTAAAAATACATTCCTAAACCCTCCTGAAACACACACACACACACACACTCTACTCCACACACATACACAAATCCTCTCCTCTCCTACACACAATACCAGGAACGTCAGTCTAGACCCCAAACACACACAAGGGCAAATCTTTCCCCCTCCCCCCTCCCCACCACATGATCTGCTGGTCCACAGTTCTCGGCTAATCGAACAGGAAATTCCCGAGCAGGCAACACAATCCTTTCGTCTGGCTGCTTATATAAGCTTGAGCGATATCAGTTGTGTTTTGTCCGCCACTGTGTACAGTATATATGTGTCTGCCAACATGTTTGTCGTAACTGATAAATTGTCTGTACATGTCGCCTTGTCTGGTAAACATTATACGTAAGTGTCATCTTGTTGCTGAAGTTGTGTTCACGTTTTAATGTGAGAAGTGTCACTAATTAGACAGTTAAGGACACTGATACAACTGCCTGTTGCCTCTATCAAGAGTACAATATCAGTATTGGTGGGCAGTGAAGAGATAAAATCGTGTCTGTAACAGATTTAAACCAAGAATAAAAGATAAAGCCTTGACACAGTTAGTGTTGAAATCTTTAAAGTGGAACCTATAACTGAATAACATTGAGTGTACGAATACGTTATAACCACAGGAAATGAAAAGCAAAATTAAAGTCAATGAATGACATTGATGTTTATAATGGAAATGAGAACTAATGGAAGGAGGAACATTATGTGGAAAGCTTTTAAATGTAATAAGAGGATATGTGAAGAGGAAACCGTATATATCTAGCGGACGCGTGAGACATTCCCTGAGGACGAAGGAGGCTAAGGAGAAGGTCGGGAGCTGAACAGACGGAGGTCGGAGGTCAGACAGAAGGAAGACGTTGGCCGGACAGAAGGAAGACGTAGGCCGGACAGAAGGAAGACGTTAGCTGGACAGAAGGAAGACGTTGGCCGGACAGAAGGAAGACGAAGGCCGGACAGAAGGAAGACGTTAGCCGGACAGAAGGAAGACGAAGACCGGACGGAAGGAAGACGTAGGCGGACAGAAGGAAGACGTAGGCCGGACTGAAGGAAGACGTTAGCCGGACAGAAGGAAGACGAAGGCCGGACAGAAGGAAGACGTTGGCCGGACAGAAGGAAGACGTTGGCCGGACAGAAGGAAGACGTAGGCCGGACAGAAGGAAGACGTTGGCCGGACAGAAGGAAGACGTAGGCCGGACAGAAGGAAGACGTTGGCCGGACAGAAGGAAGACGTAGGCCGGACAGAAGGAAGACGTTGGCCGGACATGCCATAAGCCGTATATTCTTGACCTTCAGAGGTACGTGATGAGGCAACGAGATATTTTCTTTGAAGCGGTGTGTGATAGGCGCTCTCTCTCTCTCTTATTATATATATATATATATATATATATATATATATATATATATATATATATATATATTATATATATATATTATATATATATATATATATATATATATATATATATATATATATATATATATCCACAAGGAAAGAAGAAAACACGAAGTTCCCAAGCGCTTTCGTGTAATTCACATCTTCAGGGGTGAGTACAGACTGTCTCACCCCTGAAGATGTGAATTACACGAAAGCGCTTGGGAACTTCGTGTTTTCTTCTTTCCTTGTGGTTATCAGCATATACCTGGATCACGCGCACCCACAGTGATTTACTTGCATATATATATATATATATATATATATATATATATATATATATATATATATATATATATATATATATATATATATATATCTTGATAAAATCACACGGGAAATGGGAAACAACGGAGCACCTTAGCTTTCGTCTTTATTCAAGACATCTTCAGAGGCAACTGGATAACATGGACAGAGAGAGGCTTAAATATACAGGGTGACCTTATTAAACATGAGGTCAGGTCATAATGTCATCCACTAATCCCCACACCAACACACACGTAGAGGAGCTTAAGCATCCTGTTTTATCTTTCGTTTTCCGTTATTATTATCTCTATCTACAATTATTCTGTTTTTCTCTTTCTTCTCTCTTATGCTTTCCTTCTTTCTCTCTGTCTCTTTATCTTCTCCCCTTTTGTTTTCTGTCTACCTGATTTTACTTTCTTTCCCATTCCGTTATTCTGGCTGTTTTTAATTTTAATTTATATTTGTTGCTTCTTATCTTTGTTATTATTATTATACCCTGTACTGGCTGTTTGTTTTTTGTTTACGTTTGCGTGCCCGTGTAGCATCCGGTGTGAGGAGAGTTCTATTTTAAGCAGAACCACCTCCTCCTCCTCACCCGAGTGGTCAGTTATAAATATCAAAACTGGTTTACTCACTGTCATAATAGGAAAAAGTGTGTGTGTATTTGTGTTGTTTAAATGAATGTAACAATAAACAGTACAGTATATATCTCTTAGTACGCTCAGTCTGTTATACATGCATCACACACGTGACACGCATATAGCTGACGTCGTTAGGCTGACGATCCGTCAACCTTTCTGTGATATCTGACGTTAAGGCCACTAGGTTGACGCAGATAGGGGCCTTATTGGCCTGTTGTTGTTGTTATAATGTTATTACTGAGCTTCAACAACTTTGGTCTTTAAGCGCGTATAACAAGGTTAGCAATGGCACTATTAAATCAGCAATTACAAAATTATGAGAGGTAGAGGACGTGTTTACTTGCGCTTGTAATAATAAACTAGGCTATGTAACACTCCATGTGTCAAAATAAATTAGGCAATCTGTAAAATATCCCCGAAAAAAAAAATAGGACAATCAACTCGCCATGAACCACGAACCCCGAGATTCAGATTTGTGAACCCAAAGCAGTAGACACGAATGCATTCATTATTCTGTCCATAAATGCTTTGGATTCACGAGTCTGGATCTCGGGGTTCGTGGTTCAGGAGAGGCGACAGGACTTATGGGTGATTGGACATTTAAATGCACTGAAATTATAAATACACGTTTGATTAAGTGATTCTATTACATCAAAATCGTCTTTCTTAGTTACATTATCGTCCTCATTTTAAGTGAAAATTGTCATTAAGAGTGAACGCTAATTATACAAAGTAGTCATCAACTGCTAACTTCGACAACTATGAGGTCATTTTAATCGCGTAATCTTAGTACATACTGTACAGTACACTATTCATCAACTGTTAAGGCCCAACACACAGACAATTGAGCTCGGATATGAAGGAAGGATTTCAGCTCAAACGATTGAACAACACTTGTAACCTGTCCATTCGGCCAGACAACACCCGTGCCCCGGCTACAGCAGACGCTCACACCTCACTCGAGGCAGCTGTCTGTTGCCCACTCTCCTCCCACCTCCTCACGCACTTCAATATCTACGACGACTTTCTGGAATTTGACATTAATTTTGTGTAAAGGTGAAATCATGAGTTAGGAGGTGAACAGGGAGACCTAGAAGTGTGTTATACAAGAGATTAATTAGCAACGACGCCTCATCTCGAATGATAAATGAGTGTGTCTTCGTCCACTGCAATTGTCAGGTATTTATCAATTAGTCAATGTTATTATTTCATTGTGTAACATCGTGGGAAGGGACCAATACATAAGCCCTGTTCTTTTAGATCATACAAAATATGTTGAATTTCAAAGAATGTCATAATATTACCGAACGACAACACCATAATATTATAATGTTACCAAAACGTTAACTTTACAGCAAAATTAGTTCTTGAATGTCATATCAAGTCCATCGCTAATGTTGTTGTTGGTGTCTATGAAGAGGGTGAAATCATACGAATTTATGCACATTTGGTTTAATCTTAAGGGCTAATGACAGTAAGTTGCTTCAGGGCAAAATCTTGTTTCATCAGCTATGCGATGTAAATGTACAAGGAAATGATGCAATATAATACAACTTAAAAAATAATATAAAATGGTGGTTAAAATGGTTTATTTACTTTTATCCTTCGTGGCCACTGATCAGCCGTGTGGGCACAACACTTTCGTTGACAATCACACGCCCTCTCACACTCACTAACCTTTAAAACTCACTGGGAAAAGTTGGTCTTTGCTCTGGTATACCGTTGTACATGTTAATATTTACATATTCATACATTAATTTCCCCGGTGTCTGCTAAGAAGTAAAGAGTTTGCCAGGCTGTGGTCACGACCACACAGTCGTGTTTGAAGACTTTTGTGTAAAGTAACGTTCATCATTTGCGCTACATCACATAACAGAAAAAGAATACTCAGAAATGTGACGCAATGGAGGGACTTATCCTTTCTGTGATGCGCTGACACTGGGTTGGTTGACTACCATCTCATGGCCATATAATGAGTGTCACAGACTCAGTCTAAAGCTGGACAAAGCAAGAGGAGGTACATGCGTCTCCCATCCCCCGGGTGCGCTCTATGTAAGGTTATGTGATACTACGTGACTAGGTTCGTGCGGTTGACGTCGCGGATTTATTCTCGGCCTGCAATACGTGAGGCCGAGCTTACGTGGCTGTACGCAGTGATCCCCGTGACACGTGTTGCAGAGGTATAATGTGCTTGCCTGTCACCACTGCGGCCCGGGTACAATTTCATCTTGGGTCGGATGTGAAGTGTTGTCTTAATAACATGTCAGATTGACCCCGGATACTGCAGCGTCCTGTACCAACACTGGAAAGACGAAATTTAAGGTCTACATACAGAGGCCCTGACGCCTTCCTCCGGTATTTTTAATTAAATAATTTCCATTTAATTATATTGCTTGTGGATCATGTACTGTACACTACTCTCCATGCGTCTTTACTGCCGTACCTAATGCCGGAGTCGACTCATAAATGCTTATTGATTGTAGCCTCATTTGTTCAGCATCTTGCTTGTTTCCTTCAACACTTGCTGCTTGGTTGCTTTTATTAATAAAAATAAGGAAATCAGTGATTACTGCAAATAGCGAGTGTGGGAACATTAGTACCGAAAAATACTTTAATATTTCATTCATCGATTTGATACGTCAGTGACGTATCTGATAAAAGGGGGAAACACTGACAATGTATTCAAACATGCAAAGTCAAATACTTCCTAATTATTTTAGCTTATTAGATTAAAAAGAATATATATATATATATATATATATATATATATATATATATATATATATATATATATATATATATATATATATATATATATATATAGGGGTATAAATAAGGTACGTGGGTAAATTGGCATTTCAACCAATATATAAATGGCTCGAGTTGAGCAATGTTTTTTTTTCGATGATTTTGATGTTTTATTCGATTTTTATATTGATTTTTGTGGAAAATCATTTGTTTCTAACAAAACTTAAGGTAACCTAATCTAACCTAACGTAGCCTTCGGGTACATATTGGTTGAAAATGCAACAATACCGATACGTATCTTAAATTTATAAGATAAAAAGGCCAGTCCTGTATTGTGTTTAATGAATTATCTGATAAATAAACAGTATTAGTACTGTGTAGTTTCGGACATCCGGCGAGGTAAGGTTAGGTTGAAATTACGTTTTTTTTCCGATGGTCTTTTGATGTTTTGAACGATTCTGACCATTTCACGTTGGTGGATTACCGAAACGATATTTGACCAAATACTGTACACTATACTCTTTATGCACGTCATGACCCTTCTACCGGCAGTTGTACTTTGACAATTATTTTATGTTTACGTTTGTGGACAATCGGGAAACCCCTTTTATATCGGATTAACTGCAGGGTCTGAATTAATTAGAAGAGTCTGGATTAGTTAGAAGAGGGTCTGGATTAATTAGGAGAGGGTTTGGATTAATTAGAAGCGTGGATTAATTAAAATTGGGGCTGAATTAATTAGAAGTCTGCATTAATTGGAAGAAAGGAAGGAGACTTAAGTTTCGTTAATTTCCAGATATATTATCCGGACAGTGTTTGCTAGGACACGAAATACAGTCAACTCCTTCAACTATAATTAATTAACGCGCGGCCAATTACAATAAACGAATATTTTTGTTAGAGCCATCAAGTTTATGTAGGGTTTACGAATCCATCACAATTGAGAAAGAGAGAGGTTATCGTATTGTGTGTCTGTGTTTGTGGTAAGGTTACACTAGACTAGTGGTCATAACAGTTGCTTTCAGTCATCTTCAATCCTCAAGGGCGTTTTGAACAAGCTTTTAAAATCGCTATCATTTTGTGCTACTTATTCTCTCACAATGGGCGTTCAGTACAGTGACATGTACACAAGATCAATATATTGACCTTGCATGGACAGTACAAACGGTTTATTAAGCGTGTGATATACAGTACTGCCTTCACTCTTCACTCAACTTACGGGCATTCAATAGCTGGTGACTTATACAAACGGCTTAATATGCGTGTGATGTACAGTACTGTCTTCACTATTCACTCTCCCTCCCTCCACGAGCATTCAGTAGCTAGTGACCGGTATATAAACGGCTCCTCATGTCTGAAATATTTGCAACTACAGTTACCAACTGCACTTCGTGAGAAGCAGGGTTACCACACTCATCGTGACTCAATGACGTACGTTCTTAAGAATTTTGAAGACCACATTAGTGATAGCCATAATAATGCTAGGATTGAACTATTATTATTATTCCTATTATTATTATTATTATTATTAAATTAAAATTCCACTGGGAACATTAAAACAACTCGAAATTATTTGGGAAGCCGTATGCAGTATCTCGTCTTGTTTGATATTAGCAAAAATGAACCATTGCATGATATAATTAACAATACTTAGTAATTCATTCCTGTTAATATCAGAGAAGCGCGGTAGGAAAGTGTTAATTAGACCCGTATTTTGAAGACTTATGTTTTTCCTCAGTTATTGAATATAAGAGCACCTCGAACCATCCGCTACGGTTGAATAAAATGAAGACGGTACACTGAAGTGCCGGTCACTTGTAAACTGGAATGCTTAGTATTCAGTGTGCAATCAGTGATGTAGGACCCACTTTTATTTTTCTACTGCTTTAAAAAAAATAAGAATAATGCAGCTGGGTTCTTGAATTGTTAGGGGGAAGGTTGGGTTAGGCATCATTCACGAATATATGTAATAATAATAATGAAAATATGAAAATAATAATAATGACAAGTTTAGCTCCAAAATAATGACAACAAAAGGTGGAAGGTGTGTTACGTGAGCGTGGGGGAAGAATGTTGGCAAGGCAAGCAAAGATTGTCTAATCTTGGGTTAGCCGGGAAATAATTTTTTGTCTAATTAAGAAACTATCAGAGGTAGGATTCTTTACTGATTTTCAAAATTTTCTACAGAAGTTATCGGTCCTACCTCAATTTAATATTTTAGTTGTAATTAAACGCCCTAGTTGTTGATAGCGCTGCCTGCACACCCTCTCTTTCAATTATATTATACATAGGTTTTGTATACTAATCACATGTCATGTAAGTGAAAATGTGAGCCTTGTTTTAGAAATAACTTTCAAAATGACACCTCGTTAAGAAACACAATATACTGTACCGTACAAAGCGAGTGACAGTAACTGTGCGAGGGAGAATCAACTGTTTGACGTTATGATGACAGAGGTGGTTTTAAGGGGGCCTTGATGTGGCGTGGTGTTGCTAAGGGTGGATGAGTGAGGCGGGAGTCATCTTAGATAACCTTTGACAAAAAGAAAAATACGCATTTAAACAGTGGTGCCGTTAAGAAATTTAAACGTAAAACTAAGTTTTTTTTTTTAGATGTGCACCCATATTATATATATATATATATATATATATATATATATATATATATATATATATATATATATATATATATATATAACTAAAGTGTTGAAATGCAGAGACTGCAAAGAGGACTAAGGAAAAAATTACTGACTTTACGTAAGATGTCACAAATATGGCTTGGCGGTAAACATTAGTCCATTGGCTGTCCGCGGGTTTTGATAATTTTTTGTGTTTTTTTGGTGTGTTTTACTCAAATCTGACCCTCATTTCTTGTGCAAATTAGCGGTTTTTTTGAGAAAAAAAAATGAACATTTTCTTTTGTAACCGAAACCGGTAATTGCACCAAAATGGCGGTCGTTTGATTAAAGCACCATAAAACACCCAAAAACCTAACCCTAACCCAACCTAACCTTTTTTAGGAGCTTCCCTGCTTCTGTGGTGGAGGAGACAGCTGGGCGATCTGGTACGCTTGGGTTACGGACAAAAGAATTTGCCTTTTCTTAAAATTAAGCAATTTCCCCACGGACACACGTCTTGATGTCGGTAGGACACCGTGATTTTGTAGTATTTGGATTGCTTCACTGTCGTTCTCATTAACTCGCTGAATAACAGGTAGATGAGGGAGAGAACACTTATCACGAGCCTTCAAAATTTGAAATTGTGCGGTGGAAGGCCGCTTCAAAATGATTGGCAAGCCAAGTCACATGACACGATACTTGAAGGTCATTGGTTGTCATGTCACCAACAAGAAAGAAGTGACTGGCAACATGGCGCGTACAGAAATTTACGCCTAGAAATTTGGAAATACTCCTTTAATATTGATTTGCACAAGAAATGATAGGAAGTCATATGTTTATTTTATAGTTTTTGTGTCTGTAATATTGAAAATTGGAAACCTGCTTACAGCCAATGGACGAATATTAACCACTTCTTCCTCCCAACATTTGTCATATGGATAAGAACAAAACTTGCAATTCTGTATAAGACTGACCAGCTATCTTACGCAAGAGTGGCAAATCATCCTGGCGCACATGAGTGAGTTACTGAGCTAAGACTATTGTATACTGTAAGCTTCAAGAAAATGATCTGGGCGCGGAGATTCTCGAAGGCTCGTACGAGAAGTTTTCCTGGTAAATAAGGATGTAAAGAATTCAAGTAACTGATGGAATTAAGTTTAAACCTAGACAGAGATATCAGAAACGATCAGAAGATAAGATTAAGTTTTACAGACTAGGCCTTACCCTTTTTTTGGATATTTACACTGGTCTAATAACAAGAATTTGGTCGTGCAGAAACTGTAATACGTCAACAAAGGTGAAAGATATATCTCCATTAATAAATGACAGTTAATTAGTATAAAGGAGAGCTTCAGACTTCGGGGTGCAGGAAGCGCATTGATACATTAGGGGAAAAATTGTCATTGATATTTCTTTATACTTAATATGGGTTCTTATACTAAACTGAACTATTACCGAACTTAAAATAAAGTTACGTCCACAGCGACGTAAATCACGTACTAAATCCATTTAATATAACTTTCTTAGAGGAAACAGCCCAAAATGACTGTACAGTACGTACTATATATATATATATATATATATATATATATATATATATATATATATATATATATATATATATATATATATATATATATATACATACAGACAGTACATAGGGGTATATGAGGTTAAGCAACATATACAATTTTCTAAGTTGACGTTTGCTACAGTACTGAATACTATTGTCGTAATATTTTTTTTTTCATAAGCATCATTGACGAGAAAACGGCCTCACAGATACAAGTGCTTCCAAATTGTACCAGTACCTAGATAGCTCGATTTTTCAAGTAATCCAAACCATCCACGTAAAAATTCATCCATGCCTCGTTGTCAACCTGTAATTCTGCCATTTCGAGAGTAAAATAACCGCACTGTTTTGCATGTGTCTTGAACGGAACTGAACAAAATCAAAAGACAAATATTTAATTCAAAGAATCTGTCATTAAAATTTGCTGCCATTTTCTGATTTCATCCGTGAGAAGTAGAGTGAAGGGGGCTGGGAACAGATCAAAGGTAGGAGTGTGGAACTTCTGTTGCAAAACTTTCATCAAGGCAAGCCTGACCTAGACTGACCTGACACAAGGAAAGTAACTGCGTTAATCCCTTGGCCTAATTTATGGTCTCGACTTAACGAGATAGCATCTGGACCTAAAAAAAAAGTCCATTGCAAGACTCAAGGGACTCCAGCAACCCCAAAAGCTCCAAAGGTCAGCGACTCTACGAGCTCTATGCGACCTCTTATGATGCATCTTGCAATTTCGACCCCGTGTTTGGGAACCGTTGCATTAGAGTATTCACTATATCTAGGAACGAGATGTACTCTCTTGATTTATCGATGACGGCGAAAAGCACCACGATATTTTTATTTTATTTTAAACGGTGCTTCTTTTGGATTTTTTTTTCATGTAATCCATGATTCACCAAGCCATGAATACTATCTAGCGTCATAATCTGAAGGTATTCACCAATTTGTCAATGCATTTATTTTACGTTACCAATAAAATCAAGGTTCCTATTACTCAAGTTTTTCAAGCTGATGTATTCACGTGTGACAAATATTCATTCTAAATGGTTAAGCACTAGAGTCCGTCTTTGGGTGTACAGCTAAATCAAGAAGACCCATAAATCAGAGTGATTAGCAGTTTAATGATTTTTCAGTCCTAACTAATCTTTTTTTTTTTTTAAAGTTGACGGCACAAGCCCCGCTGCTCTTGCATCATCTTTGATTAATATTGATATATCGCAAATAAATTCATGTATAACTGTTAAGGATACCTAGTTTTCACTCACTTTAATACCGAATTTAATATATGTAAAAATATAACTGCTTAAAAATTTTAAATTTCAAAATATGAGTGGAAACATGTTTGAAATAAAGAACATTTACCGTCGAAGTCACATAAAAATTCATTCTTTCGAAGAACAAATTATTATAATTACTGTATATATCGAGGCAGATGACACCAAACATAAAGCAGCCATTTTATAGTGTAAAATCAATTGTAAAATGAACGTTGTGTGGAGGTAGTATGCTTGGTCAAGGTGGCTTTGGCTTGGTGCTCTGCTCACCCGAATAGCCATTTTGAGTCGGGCTACTAACATGTGCAAATGGACAGGATGGCCGATGGGTTGGTATACCGCGAATCATTTGTCACATGGAATCAAACGACACTTCATTTGATTTAATGTTTCAGGATTGCATTCTCCTTTACTTCGTTTGTTACCCATCCTTGAATATTGTGTCCGTTTCGTTCTCTGCTGCGGAGCGCCGCTTAAAATAATTGATAGGAGTAAGCGCATGCGTGCGTAGTGTCAACAAAGGCTGTAAGAGACTGCTCCTTAAATTCGTATTTCTGACGAATTCAGCGAGTCTACCAATCCCAGCCTGTGCAGACAACTATAGTAAGACCCAGTTATCAGCACAGTGGCATATATTTTTTTTTTTACTTTTGGACTCATTTTTTGGGGATAAAACATTTGGTCCTACCACCAGATCCCTCTGAGCAAAGTTTTTCAAGTTTGCGCAAGCGCAATGTGATAGTGTGACGTAGCAGTGACGTCATTACCACTCCAACTGACTGCAGTGTTGCCAACGTGCCCTTTGCCCGCCGTTAAACGCCCCCGTTCGTTGGAAACGGCGGCAGTAGGTGACAGTGATGCTGACGACTTTCTTCTTGAAAACACGTCAAAGAAGAAGCAGAAACCTCAGAAGTCAGGGTCCCCAGCAGGGGCCACGGCTCCCCCTTGCACCCCTTCTGGGGCTGTAGAGGGTGGACTCCTCCTGTCATCGGGGTCCCCAAGTGAGCTTACATGTGGCTCAATGACCGACCCTCCGCCGACGATGGACATAGGGGATTCCCTTTGTCTCCCTGCCCCGTCGCGCCTTCGTCGTCTCGCCTTCCCTCGGGACTTGCCTCTGAGCACACGGACGACCTGGTTCTTCCGTCACTGCTCTCCACTTCAGGACTCAACACTTCGCCTCCGCCGAGGTCCCACAGCCGTGATAGTCACCACACAAATGGACGAGACGGTACGCCTGCTCACTCAGGTGGGCTTTCCTGCTCCCCAGGGGGAGGTGATGCTGAAGTTCACCACCATCACCCCAGAAACTCGTCGTACCAAGGTAATGGTTCGCCACGTACCCTGGGAGATCCCTATCGACGATCTTCGCCCTCTTCTCCCACAACTACTGGACATGGAACGCCGCATCAACCTGGTCTCCAAACGTCCATCCAACGAACTCATCGGCTGGTGGGTGGGCCCCCTCCCTCCGAAGGTGAATGTAGGACCAATTCACAACTGTCCTCTCGACCGAATTATCGGAACCCCGAAAATCTGTGGTCGTTGCCAATCGTGGAAACACCGCACCTGGGAGTGCACGAGGATGGTCGCCTGCGGTTTCTGTGCAGGTCCTCACGAAACAGTGGAATGCAAATCGAAAATTCAGAACAAAATCCCAGTTATTCCACGATGTGTCAATTGCCATGGCAGTCACCACGCCTGGAATGCCAATTGCCCACAGCGTCCTGGCACTCGCCCGGGGAAAACTTACCTTGTACCACCGCCCTCGTCTCTGACGAAGCCCCTGTCAACCAAACCTCACTCCTATCCACCACCGCCTCTTCCATCCACCAAGGATTTCCCATTGATCTCCTCTCCTCTACCACCCCCCCCTATCACCCCTACCACCCATCCCTTCTTCCCTCCCTCCCTCTCCCTACCGTTCTTGGAACAAGGTCGTTGCCGGCCCTGCCGCACAGTCACCACCATCTCCTGCCCACCCGGACCCCGCTGTCTCTCACCAGCACCACCACCTCTTACTCAACTGAACCCTCACCGTCCCTCTCCGTCGCTACCACCACCACATGCCCAGTCGGGTCCTCGGCTATCCTCGCCGTCACCTCCAGCTCCTGTACAGGTACACCAAGTTGGTTCTATGGAAACAATCACTCTCCGTCTGGATCGCCACTCCAAGCAAATCAACCTTCTCTCTGCCCAACTCGACTTGTTTGTGAAAACAATTGCGACATTGCAGAGGCAACAACAACTCATTCTGGACACCCTGACCCAACAGGGGCGCACTTTGCAAGACCTGATGACCCGCCTCCTTCCATCTCCCGAGATGGAGGATCCATCCCTCACTCTCCAACTCCTCCCTCTCCATTTTTCTCAACAGAATTTGGTACCTCCTCTGGAGCCTTGTCTAGCCCCTCCGACTCATCTCACACCGGAGGCCGTTCCCTCCTCTTCTTACAATGGAACATCCAGGGACTTAGACCTCGCCGGACAGACCTCGCCCAGTTTGTGCTCTCCCATCAAGTAGATGTTGCTCTACTTCAGGAAACCATCACAGACGATGTTACTCCACTCCGCCTCTCTGGCTATACTGTTTACACCCTGCCTCGGTACCGTGGGCAGGCTCGAGGCCTCCTCACCCTTGTGCGTAACACCATTCCATCTGTTCGTCTCCCTTCACCTGACTCACATGGACCCCCGTCTGAATTACTTTGTCTCCCTTACTCTTGGTGACCGGACCCTTCGTGTAGTCAATGTTCATTTCAAGAGTGATTCTCTGGACCCCCAGGTTCTTCACGACCTCCTTGATGGGGTTCCCACTATTGTTCTTGGCGACTTTAATGCCCGCCATCCCACTCTTACTCCGGATCATCCCACGCCATGTACCCTTAACGGATCACATCTCTCACAGTTTCTTAATGGGGATGATGATGTTCGCTTTCTTTGTCCTGACGATCCTACTCGCCTTCCCCATAGTTTCCTTGATGTTGGCTTACTATTGAACGGTCATACCTCCTTTCATCCTACCGTCTGCACCGAGCCTGCTCTGTATAGTGACCATCTTGCCGTTACTACCCATCTCAGGCTCTCCTTCTCTGCCCCGACATCAGCTCCTTATCGATCCCCTCGCCTTCGTCTCACACAAGATGCTGTGCCTTCCTTTACCCAATACCTTTCTACCTGGGCGGATTCCTATGTTGTCCCCCAGTCCCTTGACTCTTACAGCGCTGATTTTGTTGATGCTGTGTATGACTCTGTCAATCGCGCTACCCCTCCACGCCCTCCCCGTCACCCCAGAAGTGCCACCAACTACTGGTATCGTATCCCTGCCATGAGACATCTCCGGCAGGTAACCCGTGATCTCCACTCTGCCATACGGAGGTCTCGGTCTCCAGAGGATTGGGAAGACTTCAAAAATTGGTGCTCCTTTGCAACTCAGGAACGCCGTCGGATACGTGAGGCGGACTGGCTATCCTTCACGGGGTCTCTATCGTTCCAGTCGTCACTCTCTTATGTATGGAATCGGATTAATGCTATACGGGGTACTCGACGGAGGCCTCCTCCCCACCCTGACCCCACCTCCCTTGCCTGCTCTTTAATGGAGGACTGGGCACGAGCTTCCTCCCCTGAGGCACTTCCAGATCCAATGCAGGAGGCAGTGCAGGCTCGCATCGATGCGTCTGAGCCTGTTGTTCGTGCTACTCTTACCTCCCGTGCCCCCACTGATCATCCCATCACACAGTTCGGGCTTGACAGTGCTCGTCGCTCTAGAAAAGACACCTCTCCTGGGGATGATCAGATAACCTACTCCGTCCTCAACGCCTGTACTAATATTCCTAACGGCCCCTTGCTTGCTCTCTACAATATGTCTTATGAACATGGGGTTCTCCCGTCCAACTGGAAAAATGCCACTATTATCCCCACCCCTAAGCCGGGAGATCCTGGGAAATATCGACCCATTAGTCCTACCTCCTGTGTTTGCAAGATGATGGAGAGGATACTCCATCGTCGCCTTCTTCACACCATAGGCGGCTTCCACAACTCCCTCAATGGTTTCATTCAACAGCGCAGCACAGCACACTCCATTGCTTCCTTTTATTGCAATCAGACTGCCCGCATCTCCTTCCTTGATATCAAGGGAGCCTTTGATACGGCTCAGCCTGCCCTCATTTTAGCTGAACTTGCGCGGTTAGGGGTTAAAGGGAGACTTCTACAATGGATCGCCTCTTACCTCACTGGACGTCAGGCCCGAGTTCACGTTGAAGGCTATTATGTCTCCTGTTCAAGAAATGAACCTCGGCACTCCTCAAGGTGGAGTCCTGAGTCCCACCTTGTTTAACACTCCCATGCACTCCATTGCATCTCTCCCGTGTCCGACAGAAGTTGTCCACTCAGGATATGCCGACGATGTCCTCCTCCAAGCCCCTGACTACCTCAGCATGCAGGAAGCCCTTGATCTGGTCTCCAGAGAGTGTGATTCACTTGGTTTCCTTCTTTCAACTGCGAAAACAAAAGCCATGTGGCACGGTCGTGTTGTACCTCCACCCCTCTCTTATCAGGAACGCCCTTGGACTGGGTTAATGAGACAAAATACCTGGGTGTGTATGTAACTCGCACACGTTGTCAGATCCCTGAAGTCCGCTATCTTCGAGACATATGCTTTCGGCGTCTCGCTCCCCTCTCTACCATGTGCAGGGGTTCCCTTGGTGCCACCATCCCTGTACTTCTCACCATGTACAAGTCCTTTGTCCGTTCCTGTGTCGACTACGCCGCCCCTGCCCTCGTCAACATTAGTCGGACTGCTGTCAACCGTCTCGAAGTTATCCAGAGGAAAGCTGCTCGTATCATCCTTGGGGCTCCTCAGTGGACACGCTCTACTTCTCTATATACCGAACTTGGTCTTTCCCCCTTACAGGATCGTGTCCAGGAGTTTTACCTAAAAACTGCCGTTTCCATTCTACGGGATCCTCGGGGCAACTATGTTCAAATCAACTTGACTCCTGCTGTCCGAGACCGACCTCCATCTAGAAGACAGTGGCGAGGGTCACTCATCCGAGCCCTTCAGGAACACGACCTCCTGCCTGATATTGTTGTCACCCCTGCTGTTGGTTCGTCTCCCTGGCTGGATTTTCAACCTGAAGTGATTGCCCTCGATGGACCGCTCCCGAAATCCCAAGTGAACCCTGTTATTCTCTGCAAATACCACCTCTCCAGGATCGCACACTGGTCCCCAGGTAGGGTCGTCCTCTACACTGATGGTTCTGTTGACCCCGCTACAGGTAGGGCCGGGGCTGGTGTCTACATCTCCCGTCCTGATGCCCCTGAGCCTATCAAGCTGTCTCTCAGAGTTTCTGACGGGGCATCCTCCACTCAGGCTGAACTAATAGCCCTCCTTGCTGCCCTTCTCGCTGGGGAAGAAGCAGATGGTTTCTGCCCCTTGCTTGTCTGCTGCGATTCCAGGTCTGCTCTCGACGGGATCGCATTTGGATCAGGGGAAAATAAGGACCTCATCCTCCGAATACGAGGGTTAACATCCACACTTCAGGATGCAGGCCGTCCTGTGACATTCCTATGGATACCCAGTCATGTCGGTATCTTGGGGAATGAGGCAGCAGATGGCCTTTCCAAGACTGGCTGCAACAAGGCCACACCTGACTACGTTGTTCCTCGAACACTCTTACAGATTAGGACCCAAATTCGCCGCAAACAGAGAGAAGCTCGGGAAGCAGCCATCCCTCTGGACTCCCCGCCCACCTGGTACGATGTCCTCCGTAAACTTCCTGACCTCTCGTACGTCTACGGGAAAGGGTCGCGGAAAGGGGACGTGATTGCTGCCCGTATCATCATTGGGTATGACTTTGCTTGGGAGAGCGGTATCCCCGCATCCCCTGAGCAACGCTCTTGTGCATTATGCAGAAGACCCGACAGCAGCACCCTTATTCACTACCTCCTTAGATGTCCCCACACACAACGCTTCCGTGACGCCTGCTGGACCACCACTCCACGACCCCTTGACGGAGACACGATGATCCCCATACTGGCCAGATATTTTGTAAATAATATTGATTAGGTGTTAAAGGAATATCCTTCCTTCCTTAGGCTTTAGTAAGCCCCTTTATGATATTTATACTGTATATACTTGTCACACTTGCCAGATGCTTCTGGTGTCATTGTACAGGGGTACCTAGTGACAGCACTAGGATCCCGCTTCCTCTATCAAGGAATAAACAATTGAAATTGAAATTGAATTGAATAAGTCGAGATATATCAGTGCGTTAGATTATTAACCTAATCTGGTCTGGTTTATTGGTCTTTGTGGCTCACTGACGTTATTTTCACGGTCATAATTCAAACATTGACCAATAATATTAATGATAATAATAATACAAAATTCCATTGGATCTCAGATTAGTGTTTACTTTGCCTAGTGTGCAAAAACCCAAGATAAGTGTACAAATACTACTCTGATTGCACTACACTGTACTAAACTATTTGACTTTACAGTTCATGAAATATAGATGCGGCAATGAGCGTTAGAATTGTGTAAAATAAAGAGCAAATGTTGATAATAATAACTAGTGAAAATATTAATAACTAGTGAAAATAGTTGCAAGACTGAAGCTATGTGCGCATGTTCCCAAGTGGACTTTTGGGGGAACATGGGCCTGAGTGGTCTCCCGGTATATACAATGTCTTGTTACCTTAGCCATGCACGACCACGGTTTTGAAATAGAGCTGAAATTTGTTATACCTACGTAAAATACTCTTTGAATACTCACGAACGTCTAAATGGCCGCGTGGAACCTCCCTGTGCACGGTCACAGTTTTTAACAGCTGAATTTATGTATGACTATTTATGACAAGTGCTCTTAATTTTGGCCACGGACGGACATAGACTATGAGCTGCCCTTCTGATTCTAGGGTGCGGGCAATACGCATCAAATTAATAAATAAAATCATAGTTGTGGTTGTTATAATCATGGTCGTGGTTGTTATAATCATGGTCGTGGTTGTTATAATCATAGTTGTGGTTGTTATAATCATGGTCGTGGTTGTTATAATCATGGTCGTGGTTGTTATAATCATGGTCGTGGTTGTTATAATCATGGTCGTGGTTGTTATAATCATGGTCGTGGTTATTTATAATCATGATAATCATGGTCGTGTTGTTATAATCATGGTCGTGGTTGTTATAATCATGGTCGTGGTTGTTATAATATTTATAATCATGGTCGTGGTTGTTATAATCATGGTCGTGTTGTTATAATCATGGTCGTGGTTGTTATAATCATGGTCGTGGTTGTTATAATCATGGTCGTGGTTGTTATAATCATGGTCGTGGTTGTTATAATCATGGTCGTGGTTGTTATAATCATGGTCGTGGTTGTTATAATCATGGTCGTGGTTGTTATAGTCGTGGTTGGTCGTGGTTGTTATAATCATGGTCGTGGATTGTTATAATCATGGTCGTGGTTGTTATAATCATGGTCGTATATTTGTTATAATCATGGTCGTGGTTGTTATAATCATGGTCGTGGTTGTTATAATCATGGTCGTGGTTGTTATAATCATAGTCATGGTCGTGGTTGTTATAATCATGGTCGTGGTTATTATAATCATGGTCGTGGTTATAATCATGGTCGTGGTTGTTATAATCATGGTCGTGGTTGTTATAATCATGGTCGTGTTGTTATAATCATGGTCGTGGTTGTTATAATCATGGTTGCATTGTTATAATCATGGTCGTGGTTGTTATAATCATGGTCGTGGTTGTTATAATCATGGTCGTGGTTGTTATAGTGTTGTTATAATCATGTTCGTGGTTGTTATAATCATAGACGTCGTGTTGTTATAATCATGGTCGTGGTTGTTATAATCATGGTCGTGGTTGTTATAATCATGGTGGTGTAGTTTGTTATAATCATGGTCGGTGGTTGTTATAATCATGGTCGTGGTTGTTATAATCATGGTCGTGGTTGTTATAATCATGGTTGTGGTTTATAATCATGGTCAGTAGTTTGTTATAATCATGGTCGTGTTGTTATAATCATAGTCGTGGTTTGTTATAATCATGGTCGTGGTTGTTATAATCATGGTTGTGGTTGTTATAATCATGGTCGTGGTTGTTATAATCATAGTTGTGGTTGTTATAATCATGGTCGTGGTTGTTATAATCATGGTCGTGGTTGTTATAATCATGGTCGTGGTTGTTATAATCGTAATTTAGTTGTTATAATCATGGTGGTTGTTATAATCATAGTTGTGGTTGTTATAATCATGGTCGTGGTTGTTATAATCATGGTCGTGGTTGTTATAATAAGTGTCTCTTCTTTGTTTTATCTCATTATTCTTACTCGTTTTACCTACATTTAACCGACTAATTTCTACATGTTATCATCCGAATAGTTGTTCTCATTTTTGTTTTACTTATCGCTGTCCTTCCTTTGTCTCCTTCTCTAGTCTCCTCTACTATCCTTCTATACCATTCTTATTCTGTCCTTCCATCCCTCCATTCATACCTCCACCTCTCGCTATCCCTCTCTCCCATCTCCTTTCCTCGCCTCTTAAGGATAATAATGCTTCAGTCTCTCTTCTCCTTCTCTTCTCCCTTTCTATCTTCTCCATGCATTCCTGTTATTATCTTTTTCTCTCTTCTCCTTTTCCCTGTATAGTCAGCCACAGGACTATGTATACTGTACACACTGCAGCTGTAAGGTTCGAAAATGGTCTGTAATGTTGAAACTGCGCATCCAGACGCATGATGAAACTGAGCTCCCCCCCCCCCACCTGTTATCTCCAACTATTTTCTGTTTCCCCTTCTTTATTCTTCTATTTACTCATCTTCCTTCCTTTACTAATACAAACAACATTAAAAAAAAGTAGGCTAAGAAAAAAAGTGGGGGGAGGAGGAGGGAGCCGTACGATAACTGCGTACAGCGAATGAGGGTGCGACAAGTCCGTAGACTTGCATCGTTTTCCAGCGTAAATAAAATGGTTAATTAATGGCTTCCTAAAGAAACCATCGACATGGGACCAGGTTTGTTCTACTCTACGAATTTTGTGCGATTTTTCCACCAAGTTTGATGAAAAACGATTGTGCCGTTTCGGCTGCACAGACAGACAAACAGACGGATAGTCTTATAGTATATTAGATTTTGTTATAGTCACTAATGGTAGTATGTATTGTATATAACTAAACACGAATAGCTACTGTACTAAAAACCCCTGGCTGGCTGGCTACCTTTTACCCCCTCGGTCTTACTATCTTTTTATCATATCTCTCGACTCGCCCTTTTGTAATATCTCACCTCGTGTGGTTTTAAATGCCACATGACTTATCTTGTTGACTGACGTAAAGATCCTTATCAGTGAACTTGTTACCCAAATGTGAAAAAAGTCCTGAGTATTATCTCGTACTATTCCTCCCCCTTCGTATTTTTGTTTAATCACACACACACACGTTCGAATTTTTTTTCTTGATGTTTTATGGAAGCCTCGTCTGCTGAAGGGATGAAAAAACCACGCGGGAAGCCTAGTGGTGTCTCTCCTCTTAGCGAAAATTATTCTCCATACACATTTCTATTTCTTCCTTTTATTTTATTGCTTTTTCTTATTTTTACTCCAGGTTTGTTCAGTTTCGTAGTGAAGTTAAATCGGTGGAAATAGATTTTAGGTAAATAATCCCTTGCATAATGTTGGCCTGTGACAAGACACATAAGCTATATACTAAGATAGCCTTATTCTGGGCAAATTCAAATAAATTGGTTATTGATAGTATAGCCTTGCCTAACCTAAATGACAAATCACTTCTCTTAAATTACTCATTTAGCCTAGACCCTGGTGTTTTCCTTTCAATGTTGGGGACATTTGGTCTGAATTGTCTTCAAGTTCATACAAAAAACAACAATTTAAAACCTGAAAATATATCGGATTAGCCGTAAATTTTCTTAAATTAATACTCTACCTATGATAATGTTCAAGGAAAGTCTGGAACTAGGCCTAAGGTAGCTGCTAGACTAAGTGTCTCACTGACGGCCTGACGCTCACCTAAAAACCATGTACACATTCTCTAACCTAACATACCATAACATAACATAACCAAACCTATCTATCTAACCTATACCCTATTAGTATAATTTCTTATTTAAATAATCCCCATGTTCTAACTAAATTAAGTAGGCCCCACGTTTAAACATTTATTTGCCTAAGACTGAAAAAGCAGTTATATAGGCACCTATTAATCAAGTTAATTGCAATCCATATTTTACACCTAATATCATTTAATTTTGGCTAGCCTATGGGAATTTATAGCCTTTCATGTTATCATAAGCCATACACATAAGAAAATAGGCTAAGGCTATTGGTTGAATATTAGAAAAACAAGGCGAAGTCTTGGCAGGAATGTTCACTTGACCTCATATTTGGCTTTCATTACTGAGGGATATTTACGGCTATACAACATTAATAAGTTCTATCTGCAAGTTTACTCAGTCATAAAACATATTTTTACCCTAAGTGTGAACAATACAAACCTTCTGTTTTGGTAAGAAATACTTTATAATGTGTAAGAAGACAAAAGATGCGTCTCTTCCAAACTGAGACAAATACAAACACTCAAGCCGCTTATTATGGCAACAAGAAAGACAAAGTGAAATATTATATTTCAGTATGTTGATGTACAAAACATTTTCTTCATTATTCTATGATAAAACAAGTCTAACAAGCATTATCACAACATACATTATTATTATTTTCTATACAATCGGGAATTAGTCACTACTACATCCGGGTTGAGAGTGTTACACAACCTCGGGAGCTGGTGTAAGTTACTTGCGTTAACTTACGGAGTTCGATGTCAAATATTGGTTTTGAGTATACCATCTGTGTTTTGAGTAGGCCAATCTGAGACTGTGAGTCCAGTTACGGGTACGCAACGACATACAGTCCCATAAATTTTTTGAAGTATCTCAGGTGGCCCTGGGTGGCCCCCACGACCTCGGTCAGTGGCACCTTGGCAGTGACGGTGGGAGGTTGTCATATACAACTCCCAGACACTAAATACTTGTGTACATAATCATAAGCTGTACTGTATCTACCCTCCTCACCTTGTACACTCAAGCTGTGAAAAAAAAAATCGTTTGGATACGTACAATACGTGTTAATGACTGCTCGCCGTACTGCACATCACATTTGGAGAGAGAATGTGTAGCTGAAATTAAGCGCCATATCTCTGACCGTGGGTGAACTAACTGCTGTGGTGGTGTGGTTGTGAGCAACTGGTGGGGTTACAGTAGCGACACCAACACGCCACATCTTCCTCCCTCCTTTCTCTCTTCTTCCCTCACTCAACCAACAGTTTATCTGTAAGGTAAGACTTGGGAAATAATTAAGTGTATGTTGTTCTTTGCCGACGATTGGAGACAGACAGACAAACATGGAAAAGACGGGAGGTAAAAAGCAACCGAGGGAGAGACGGTAGGATGTATTAATGAGAGAGAGTGAGAGACGAAGTACAGTACAATACGTGGGGTAAACCTTGAAATGGAGAATCAAACAAAAGACGAACGCGTGTAAGATGTCACCAATACAGTAATCGTATTCTGCACGAGGTGCCAAAAATGTGTTTAACAACGATGATAGGATAAAGATACTGTTTACGTATCATATAATGAGGTCCAAAGTCTAATTAATTAAGAGTATCCTTCTGTTATGGTTTTAGTATATCTTCGTCATTGTTTCACCTAATACGCTAACAATATGAATAGTTTTCAAATCATGAGAAAATATTATACAAGGAGGCATATTTGTTGCTGAGCTTAATAACTTCGCTTATTTGGTGCCATTCAAGATTGTTAGCGATATTAAAAAAGTAATTTGTTCATGTGGAGGCAGAAATGTATTAAGGCAGGGAGGAGGTTAAAAACGTGTCTTGCAACACAATGATACAAAGAACGCTTAAACCACGCTACACTATTATGCCATGTGTACAAAAGACCCCCTTGCTGGGTTAAACAAACTGCAGGAAATACCACAAATAGCCCATGCACATATTTCGATCATCACATATTTAGGGTCGAACGTGCTTAGATGGGAAGCTTATAAGCCACAAATGCAGTTACTGTTACATGTATTAACAGGCGCACACACGTTTGAAGGGAATGAGCAAGATAAATTTTTTTTTAGTTATTGTATTATACTTTATGTAGTTAGACTATCGTATGATCGGCTAATTTTTGTCAGCGAATAAAATCTTTTTTTGTGCATTAGCGTTCTATCTCATGTTTTTGTAATGTGTAAGCGTATTGCTAACATAACAACAGTGCATTAATAGCTAAAGGTCGAGATTAATTTACGAGAATAAATATTAGGTCACAATATTTTGTAGAATATTGTATCTCAAAATTTGTTTTTTCAATTGTGTTAGAATGTTATTACGTGGTAAATATTCTCAAGCAATATATACTGTACTGCTGTACTGATCCAATGCGATATTATCATATCATTTGTTTTACGATATTTTAAATACATGTACAGTATTAAATGCCCATTAATTTTGATATCCAAATGTACCCTCCACTTTTATAGCGATTATATCCATGTATAGAAAAGTGTATACAGGGGTATATGTAGAAGAAGCCTCTGCTAACAGTCGTGTAATATTTCAATGTGATTATGATCTTTTAAAATGTTAGTTTTTGCATAATGTAGTTTTAATGTGTAATTTGTCTTAGTATGCCTTAATAAGGGTAAAAATAAGTATATATTAAATGCATCCTCCGAAGGCGTGAATTTGCTACCCGAGTTTATCAGTTAATTCACGTATAATACTTCTGATAGATTTCCTACGTGTTTGTTGGAAATAATGAAGGTACAGTAGGTATCTTTATATAATTTAGCTAAATATCTTTCTCGTCAGAAACGGTCATCCGAACGATTATGAATAAACTCGTTTAGAAATACATCATCACTCAGGACAAAATCGGACAGGTTTGCAACAGTTAATCATTTGTAACTCTTGAGGGGGGGGGGGGCATCTTTTCTCAGCTGGGAAAAAACGCGCTTTAGTGTGGTGGTGGTGCTCGTGACGTCACAGTGGTGTTGCAGCTGTGTGGAAAATTTGAGGTCATTGGAGTATTTTTTATTTATTTTATTTTATTTTTGAGGGTTGCTTGTCATTGTCTCCAATTCTGATTTTTATTTCCCCCAAAATCAGGATTGCACTAAAATATTTCAAGCGCCGATTTAGACCTACATTTACCAGAGAATGTAGATAAAAAAAAACAGGATTTATTCATCCGTCTGCATTTTTAATTAGAATATGCGAAGAACTGAAGCAGGCAACGCTATTTACCGTAAGTCGCAACACATGGGCTCTCTCTCCCGTGTCGTGCGTGCGGGAGGATTTTTGTAGACCTCTTGCCATTGTACCTGTAAAAGGGTTCACGTGTATGTTTTGACAAATGAAATGCTCAATTACTACTTTAGTGTATAGTTGTATACCTATACAATAGCTATTGTATTGTTATATAATAGTCACAAATGCCATCTGAACAAACTGTTCCTTTATAAATGGTGCCTGAAAGAGCTTACGGCTTAAGAGATTTTTTTCAGGACATGATTATCAAGGAAATTGTACGTAAACATGTGAACCGTCAACTCGCTGCTGAGAGGTGTGTACCTTGAGCCACTGAACATAAAAAAATAGCTGTCCTATATGAACAAATACTGTATAACCGTTTGTGGTATTTTGGTTACTGGTTAGGTTAGGTTAAGGTCAGTCTTATCACACAGTTACTTAACTAAGTTTATCTCTTGATGCGTGGTGGGAAGATGATCATGAATTTAGACGTTAATATGGATACATCCTTAACACACACACACACACACACACACACACACAGTACATGAACGTAGCTCGTGGACGTTAAGTATACACTACATGTGTACGTGTAGCTTGACAATATCGTCAGAGGTGAGTTTTATGTTAAATATAGACTCAAGTTGCTGCTGGCGTGCATGCCTTGGCAGGCTGCTGGAGCGTAATTATTCCTTCACCAAGGAAGTTAGAGAGATACAGCGTCTGTGCTATTAGTTTGTCAGTCTCTGTGTGACTCCTGGATAGCATTTGCTTTTACTGTAAGCTTGTTTTCCCCCATTCCTTCATGCGTATTGCTAACACGTAGTCGAACTTCAAACATTAACGTTTTACAGTAAGTGGGTGAGATGTTGCTGTTACCTTGCTCCAAGTAGTCCATCTCAAATCTCATACCCCCCAATGCTCTTACGAATTCATGAGGCTATAGGCTGGATTTACTTCAACTACTAGTAATAATACTTTTTTTGCTGTCGTCATGAAGATACAACTTATTATTAGTCATGGGTCAGTATTTCATCATTAGTCATGGGTCGGTATTTCATCATGGGTCAATATTTCACCTCGTGGGTCAATATTTCACCTCGTGGATCAATATTTCACCTCATGGGTCAATATTTCACCTTATGGGTCAATATTCCGTCATGACTCATTTCGTTAGGCGACAGTGTAGTATTTCCCTCACGCTTTGGTTGGCGAGGCTGAGGGAATTGTCACAAAACAAGAGCTGTGTTCATGTGGTTCATGTGCCTGTGGTATGTGTTGCAGTGTTATTACCTCGACCTACCTCAATTGTAACACATTTACTACTTCCTTCCCTCCCTCCCTCCCTCCCTCCCTCCCTCCCTCCCTTTCTCCGTCTCTCCTTTCCTCCGCCTCTACCTCCATCCATCCCTCTCTCCCTTTTTCCACCTCTACCTCCCTCCCTCCCTCCCTCCATTTCTACCTCCATCTCTCTCTGCCTCCCTCCCTTCCTCCATCCCTCCCTCCTTCTCTCCCTTCCTCCATTTCTACCTCCATCCGTCCTCTCTCCCTACCTCCATTTCTACCTCCATCCGTCTCTCTCTCTCTCTCTCTCTCTCTCTCTCTCTCTCTCTCTCTCTATTCGTCACTCCTTCATCACCTCTCAAGTCATGCAGAAATCAATACTTTCCTGTTCGAGAATCTCACTTGTCACAAATACTGTGTAGAGAATACAGCAGATATTGTAACTCGTCTGTAATACACATGTAGGTTACATTTATGTATCGCATATATTGTTGTTATAACCCTGAAAAAATACTGAACATTATGTAAACCCATGAGAGAATGTGTTGCCCATGGATGTGAACTGATAACTTAATCGTGTAATCCCGACAACGATAAGAAGTCGATTTTTTATGACTGTGTGGAGTGGGGGGGTCTGTATACTGACCTGCCTCAACTCTTACAGTCTTGACCTGTAGCCACCTATCCACCCACCTTACTGTATGCCTGCCGCTGACTTTTGCTGTGTCTTTAAGTGCGTCACACACTTTAATAATTATGCCTGTTTCACCGCACTTAGCAGTCTCGTTCACCACACTTATCAGTCTCATTCACCACACCCATGTCTCGTTCACCACACTCGTGTCTCACTACACCACGACGCTATTTTGTACTAATGAGAAACTATCCCCGTGAAGGAACAGATGTCTTATAGTGACTTGAGGTTTAAAAGTATTGTTTTAAGTTACACTCCGACGCAGATGTAAACGTGTTCATTAATTCTCTGGGGAGGATAGGACGCACTGAGTGACGTCCATCTGTCTCTAGAGAGTGGTAGTAACTCTCGACAGGAGCTGCCATGCACAGGCCAACCGGCCTATTGCAGACTCCTTATATTCTAAATTTACAACTGAGAAACAAACACTTGAGTTTCTCATGGACAGGTTTTACTCGCCAAATTTCAACCCCTTTTTAAAAACTCAGATTTAATGGAAATTCTTAACGCTATCTTAACTTTTTGAGTACGCTATCTTGACGTCCCCGGGACCAGTAGGAGGGACTACTTACAGTAGAGGGGCTACTTACAGTAGAGGGGCAAGCAGACACGAGGCTGGACAAGTCAGGCACGTGGCGAGTGTGAAGGTACAAAGAGGACAGGGCCCGCCAAGACAGACCCTGGAGGGAGGGGAGGGGGTCGCCATAGTTTGCTGTAGTTTGTTAGTGGCGGCAGGGAGGGAGGCCTGCGTGTTACTGTGCAAACTGACGGCTCGCCACCTTCACTCGAGTTTGTGCAGGAGGGAAAGGACACCTGTCTCATTGGGGGGCGTTTAGAATCGCAAGTGGATTCAGAAGGCTAGCGCGCGACGTCGGGATGCAGTGGACGGATGGCAGCTGGTTGCGGCCAGGAGGCAGGTCAGGCGCCGGGGACTCCAGGGAGAAGTCAGCCGAGTAGAATAAACTGGTGGGAGGCGGTGAGAATGGTTGATGTTGTTGTTTGCCCCCAAACAACAACAACCACCACCACATTACCTCTCTCACCGCCTCACCTGGGACAGATGAGTTTAGGACAGTACCGTGAGTCAACTTTATAGCTTCCATGACAGTCGCAGCTCAGAAGCTCAACCACATGACCCACACCATCCCGTTTCGATGGTCTCAATTTTCTGGCCACACAGGCTGGAGTAATGGTTTCTTAAGCAGAAACCAATGTCTCCAGCCTGTGTGCAGACAACACACACGATAGGTCCCATGAGATAAACCTTTGGTGGTATACAGTGGCGGAAGAATTGCATAGTCGACAACACTGGCTAGACACTCCGCATGTTATCTGACAATGACCGCAAATTGTGGAGTGTTGCCCTGATAGTAGCGACAAAAACTGATTATGTTAAGAGTTATGTTCCCAAGCCTTGTTGATGTCAGCCATCTCGGCATATTGTGTCATCACAATGTGGCAGCGTTCAGTTACGTCAGCTGCAGGTGGTGGCTCGAGAATAACCCCTTCATACCCCGACTGTGCTAAGAGTGTCATAACTCATAAACCTCGCCAGAGAAACAGATGAGCATCTGAATACACAGGCGTTAGAGCCTTCGTCCGGAATTTACTGTGGCGGTCAATTAATCAAATTGCCTATTGTAGTTATTTAATAACCCCGTATTTTTTTTCGGGAATTAGCCCACCCGGGCACAGGTCAAATGACCCCACAACGGGGCCTGGGGGGGCGAAAAAATAAGAACAGAAAGAAATTGAATATAGAGAAGAAAAAGGTTATACTGTGTTAATCTACACTACGAAGATGCCGGAAAACCAGCTTTTTAAAGTGAGACAGATTGTATAAGTATGGAAACACAGAAGAAGGCAGTGTGTTCCACAGTTTGGCTGTGTGAGGAAAGAAGGAGGCACTAACGGGTTATTCTCGTGTGACCGACATCCACAGAGAAACGGTGGGCACCGCGGGCAAGACGTGTGTCTGTTTGGGGGCAACATTTCTGTTATTTTGGCGGTTGAGGGGGCGTCACTGAACCATGAGCAAATGTATGTAGTTAGAAGCCCAAGTTCTGAGGTTCCTGCCAAACAGTCATCCTCTGATCCTGATAATTATAATTATAATTATAATTATAATTAATGAGACCAGTATAAGCCTTGACCCCCCTCCCACCACCACCAACACCACCCTCCCTCGCCTGGTACGTGATGTAAGAACTAATTACGTGCTTGGCGTACATAAGAACATAAGAATGGAGTAAACTGCAGCGGGCCTATTGGCCCATACTGGGCAGTCCCATTTACACCCAACTCCTATTACTCATACATCCATCCAACCTATGTTTGAAGCTATCCTGCGTATATGTTTTAATGTCAAATGACTGTGAATCACCTCTGATCAAGAACTGGCACACTTACTTTAAGAACGCCTTACTTAAAAATCTCCGAAGATAAACACGCAGCCAGTACTTGAGACGCTCTAGTCTACTGACCTAATGTAAGCTGACTCCTGTATCCCAATTTATGTAAAAAAATATTATTCTATAACACTTGCTGCACCGTATCATTCTGCTATATTTACTTCTCTACTGTAGTGTATTTACTTCAGTACTGTACAGCGCATTTACTTCAGTACTGTGCAGCGCATTTACTTCAGTACTGTGCAGCGCATTTACTTCAGTACTGTGTAGTGTATTTACTTGAGTACTGGAATATTTATCTCACAAAAGAACCATTAAAATGTTATAAGTGTTTACATTCACCGTCTAAAAACATTGACGGTAAATACAGTATCTCGACACTTTCTTTATACAGTCAAACTTCATATAACGAACTTCTCTCTCCATATAATACGTTAGATGGGAGGTTTCACAGCTAATGGACCCTCGATATAACGTATTGCCATCTATATAGTTCGTTAAATAGAGGTTTCACTATAATCTTTTAACCCTGACATCATATGACTGCTGGCAAGTAATCTCTCTCGTAATCTACTTCACAGATAGACTCGGAACGTGTAGTCTCACAATCATAAACAGGGGGTGGGGGGAGGCTACAGGAAAGCCTTGTAACTTTTGTTTTATTCTGAGAACCTGTTAGCCAAATGATAGTGTATTCAGATATTTTCCACAAATTTCACCTTTTTTTTTAATTAAGAGTTGTGTAAGCGTATTTATTTACAACTAATATGTAACCTTTCTTGCAGAGACAGTTGGGGATTTGTTCATCAATAATATCAAGTTCAAGATTTTATTCTCCAAGGTCGTCTACAGATGTTCTTCACCATTAGGACAACAGTTACAGAGGTAATTATTGTAATTTCACAACATAGAAAATCACCTAGAATAATTGTTTGTTTTATTAATGCAGTATTATATTATACAATTATTATTATATTGCAATAGATTATTTTGTCGTAGGTGCTAACTTTTAATGTATTGTTACACTTTATTAACTAAAGGATTTAGGTTCGTAAGTTAAAACATGATTATACCTGTAGTAGAAATAACAAAGACATCGGCCGGAATATCCCAAAGGCAAAGAGGCCATGTACAGTAATTGTAATCTCAAGAAGCAGTAGTTGGCACTAGATTAATTTTGTAATTAAGGGTGAAAATAACTACAAGAAAGTGTTGTACTAACCCAGAATACGCTGTTAAAGACCTTAGTTACTGATACTCAAAGTAATTCATTATAACAACTATAACAGCACAAGTCAGAGACAGTGGGAGTGAAGGCCTCTTAAAGAGTGTGGGTTCAGGATCGGAAATACAAATGGGGTGTAAGTAGGTGGTGGTGGGCACTGGACACAGCGGTTGAGTGGCTGCCTGTGATAACGGGTCCCGGACAGTGATCCAGCTGAGGTAGTACTGGTGAAGAGAATTAGCTGTGGCGTTATTAACATTGGTGTACCCAGAAATTTACCGGGGAGGGGGGGAACTTTGAACGAAACATACTGAGGTATTGTTGAAATAAGAGAAAATTAATATTTTTCTGTACCCCAGGAGCCAGGCCACAGGGGCGGATCCAAAGGGGGGTGTCCTGGGGGCCCAGACCCCCCCCCCCTTCCCCACTTTAGATATTCCTGGATCCGCCCCTGGTACAAGCCCAGTACAGTATTTGCCAACAGTGCATAACAGAGATGTAACCGACCGTCCAAGAGGCTAATGAGCCAATCAGTGGCGAAGAGGAGTGAAAAAAGTTCCTGACCATACCGTTCAAGTAGTGAAACTATCATTTGTATTTATTTCGTTATCGTCATTATTTTTTCTTATTGTTAAAAATGGTTTATTTGGAATAATTTATTAGCTCAAGGGGGTGGAGGTCATCGTCTGTATTATCACGCACCTTACAGACCTTTTGCGATTTACCAGACATGTCTATATATTTATTTGATGCGAGGAGTGACATCACATTTGTGGAACTTTAAGTTTATATCGATGATTCTTGTGTGGGAAAGGAGCAGCGACTGTAGTATACTGTCGGGCGTCTCTGCACTGTATACCTATGGTGAGTTGTAGAGAGAAGAGAAGACAAGACCATAGACCTTCATAGTCAAGAGTATTACTGAATGTTAAGCCACTATGAAATGAAATTCAAAGGTAATGTGTGTGACGAGAGTTCTCAAATGCACAGACCTACCATATCTGATCATTGAAAGTAGAGCACGCTGCATGGGACGGAACACACTGCATGGGACGGAACACACACACACACACACACACACACACACTGAACCTATGCACTTTCCCATAATCTCCACTCGTAGGGTTGCTGGTGTGTTATCCAGGTTGGATGTGACTAAGGTGCATGGACCGGACGGAATACCCCTTCGTATTCTGAGGGAGTGTACTGAAAATCTAGCCCCTGTGCTTGCTCGCCCTTTTTGCCTTTGTCTCAAAACCCAAAACTTTTCTTCTTCTTGGAAGCATGCCTTGGTTCATCCCATTCCGAAGAAGGGTGAACTATTCTAATCCCTCTTAACTATCGCCCCATTGCCCTTACTTCATCCCTCTCTAAGATTTCGAAACTATCTTAAACTCTCATTTTCTCCGTCACTTTGAACGCTTTTCTCTTTTGTCGGATCACCAGTATGGCTTTTGCTAAGTGAGATCTACTGGTGATCTGCTCTCCTATTGCACCCATCTTTGGTCATCCTCTCTCAGGGATCATGGGGAAACAATCGTCGTGGTCCTCGACATCTCCAAAGCATGTGACAGGGTATGGCACAAGTCTTTGCTTTCTAAACTTCCCTCTAATGGTTTCTTTCCCCCGCTTTGTTCTCTTATTTCTAGCTTCCTTGAGAACCGATCCATGGCAGTTGTAGTCGAGGCATCGACCTCTCGGTCTTTCTCTATCAATAGTGGTGTCCCACAGGGTTCTGTTCTTTCACCTACTCTTACTTCTTTTTATCAATTATTTACTTCACACTACGACTAATTCTATCCATTCTTACGCAGATGATTCTACTCTTCACTCTTCTTCACTTCCCCCTAATTCTCAAATTAGATTTGTTTCTAGATCTGATATCCTTTCATCTATCAATGCGAATCTGTGCAGCATCTCCGAATGGGGAGGTAGAAACTTGGTTAAATTCAATAGTTATAAAACCCCATATTTACCAATTACACTTTCCAAATTAGATCTCCCACAAATCACATTTCAGGATGCAATCATTTTGCCATTTTCTATAGATATGCTAGGTCTCGCCATTTCCTCTAATATGTCATGGAAGCCACACATCCACAACATTGCTAAAGCTGCCTCCCGAAAGCTGGGAATGCTGTACAGGTGCCGTAGCTACTTCACTCCTGAGCAGTTGCTTCAAGTTTATAAGGGATTCATTCGTCCTAACTTGGAGTACTGCTCTCATATCTGGGGTGGCTCTTCTTCTGTCCAACTGTTAGATAGGGTGGAATCAAAGGCATTTCATCTTAGTAACTCTTCTCCTTTAATTGAAAATCTTTCTTCCCTTTCTCGTTGCCGCAATGTTGCTTCACTGTCTCTCCTTTACAGGTACTTTAACGGGCAATGTTCGGTGGATTTGACATTCTGTGTACCGCCGGCAAGGCCGTGGGCTCGTAACACTCGTCTTGCCCGTGGTGCCCACAGTTGCTCTGTGGATGTTGGTCACACTAGAATAACCCGTTATAGTACATCCTTCTTTCCTCACACAGCTAAACTGTGGAATGCTCTGGCTTCTTCTGTGACTGGATGCATTATGTTTTGGTTAAGAAATAAATTAGTTAAGTCATGATTGATGTTTCACCCTTCCTCCCACTCTCGATTTGGTCAATGAAAAACCCAACCCAATGCCTGGCTTGCTCTGCCAGCTACCTAAACAAGCTACATACTGTCCAGGGGATCTGGTGGCAGCGACCTTAAAATTAAGAGTAGATTTAAGTTGTCCCCTTAGGATTAGTGACCCCAAAATGGGCAGTATATAGGGGGGGGGGGGGACAGCACCTACTGGAGTAAGAGACCATGGTATATTATTACCACATACTGTAGATATTAATGTCCAAATATTTATACCTTACTGTTTTTATACTAATGTTTCTGAATAAACTGACAGTACATCACTCGTAACACAGTGTGTTTTTCAGACACGATGACACTACTGTGCTCGGCTGAGGGAAGGAGTGGGGAAGCGCTCCTTCAGTGCCCGGTGATGGGACAGACCCTGTTGGCCCCTGGAGTTGCCCTGAGGACCCGACATACGCACACTCATCTCACACCCAACGGCGATATCCCTAACGGTGTCATAAAGCCGCACGATGAGGCAGACAGGAATAATCGGATGGATCACAAAAACATTAAACAAGTTACTCGCCTGAGGTCCATTGGTACGAGCGAGGGGCGAGCCTCACCCCGCTTGAAGGAACTGTTGGAGGGTCTAAACGAGCCCGGAGACTCCGGTAACCTGCCAGAGGCGCCAGAGTGGCTGGATAGGGAGTTATTTAATCGGGGTCGACAGTTCTACCAACGTTATCTCTTCTGCATATTTTTTTCAGACCTTTTGTCTTTACTGGTGATGTTCAGCATCAGCCGTATACTGAGGCCATTGATTTATACTGAGCGGTCGGACACACCACGACGGGCTCTCCGCCGCTACGTGTCTACCATTATGCATGTTATAACTTGGTTTTCCGGGGACGTATGGGATCCTCTCGACCACGCCCACAAGGACATCATGACAGTACGCTCCACCCACAAAAACTCAGCACAGATATTCAACTCCTCCACCCACTATGAAGAAGTTGAAACGATGGATGTGAAAAAAAAGAAACATGAGGAACCCCGGTGCCCCATATACCCAGCTATCTGCCAAGATCTGCAGCCTCAGGTGAGAGCTGGCTTGGTCCTGGAGTCGCCCGACAACTCGCCAGTGTACATCAGTCAGTGGGATATGCTCATCACACAGTATTCCTTCCTGGGTATGATGGTGGCTCACCCATGCAGGATGGGTGCATGGTGGGTCACTGAGAATGAGCTGGCTGGTCTCATCCACTTCTGGCGAGGGATTGGTTGGCTTCTGGGCATCGAAGACAAATACAACTTTTGTAATGGGACGGTGAAGGAAACGAAGGCTCTGTGCCATGAGATAGAACAGTTGGTGGTGAAGCCGAGGCTGTCAGAGGTTGGGTGGAGCCACGAGCACATGGCCTCTTCCCTCATTGATGGTATGAACTACATGGTGCCGGGTCTCTCCTACCCTGCCATGTTCCGCTTCCTGGCCGATAGTTTGGACTTGGCTGTGCCTACCTTCATCAGTCACATGAGCACCTTCCACACCTGCCAGTATTGGGTCCTGAGGTTCGTGTTCCATGTCCTGTTCCTCGTGCCTGGTGTAGTACTGCTCTTCAACCAATTGCTGAAGACGGCTATCAGGTTCATACAGAACCAGAATCCGTCGTGGTTTTTTAAGTCACATCATCCTCATTTCCGTGGCCACAGTAGCTAGCCACTGTATTAATTGCCATAGATTGTGATTCAAACTTGAGATGGTTTGCGCAGAAGCTGGTCAACACCGTAAAAAAAAAAGGACATTGCGTTGTGGAGCTGTTGTCCAGCACTTGAGCTTTCCAGCACCAGTGAGTGTGTATCTAGTGATATGAGCCTCAGAAAGTAAGGTGTTGAAGATTAAACATACTCTGTGAACACTGTATGGGTATATACTTTGTTTAACCAATCTGTGGGATGCTACTTAGTATACTTAGATGTTGTCCCTGTTTGATTTATTTTTTTAGGTAGATTATTGATTCATCTTTCCATTTTAGTTAAGACTGAATCGAAAAGGATTTCCGAATTTTATTCTCATTGTTTCAGGAAAATGTTGTACACTCTAGTTATAGGCCTTGGGCTCTTCTTTCCTTGTTTTCTTATCTTGAGGTTTCATATATCAGGACACTGTTAGAGTGGTCCTACTTACACAAGTATTTGATTAAAGGCGTGTTGTTGGGAGTAGTTCTCGGGAGTTGCCCAATGACGCAGGATATTATTATTTAAGTGAAATTAATGGTATAATACATGAGCAAATTTGAACACCCCACTGGCTCACAGATGGGATGGTTTGATGCATTTGTGTGCATGTGTGTGTGCAAACACAGCCAGATTATTTCATCCCCTTTCCATGTACCTGATGCATCTACCTCTCCTTTCTGAAGCCGTAGAAGGTGAGAACGAAAACAAAAGCGTGTATCAAGGATCCGTAAGAGAACAACTGCTAGGAAGGGAAAATATTAAGAAAAAATTCTGTTAAATTTCACTACAGACAAAAATCAAGGCTTGTTATAAGTCACATTACTCGTCAGTAGACGGTGTGTGGACCAGTCTTTGGATTCATTATAATTGAGTTACTAGTCAATCTGTAGTATATCTTGTGTTCTTGTATGTGTATGTATATTCACATGTATTCGTCCTTGTCATTGAATGTATATTTGTACTTATGCAGGGGAGGGTCCGGACCCCCTCCCTTTTTATCAGAAAATTCCAATACTGTACTTTTTCTTAAATGCAATATTGTACTCAGGCATTTTTTGTATAATAAAAAGTAATTACTATTGACCTTAGAATATCTCCTAAATATCACTTGCACATATGTGTGCGCGAGCATTCACTACACCTCATAAGTGCATAAGTGACAGATGAGCTCATAAAAGAATTACAGGTGATCAAGAGCTGCAATTTTCATTATTTTTTTATTTTATTTTAACAATTCAGATGTATAACAAAGTACATACTGTATGTATCGTATTCATTAGTGTATATTGTATGTATATATTTTGAGTAAAGGTATGTGTGTTCTAGGTGTATATTCTTAACTTAAAAAGGTATCTGGTACATCCATAGAGTGATGGATAATTAGATCGATGGATAGAAAGACAGACAGACAGACAGACGGATAGATGGATAGATAGATAAAGATACTGACAGTAATAGATAGACAGACACATAGAATGATTGATAAATGAATAGACAGACGAATGGACAAGTTCGCAAGGCGTCAACCTTTATAGTACATACATAATTATTTTAATCAAGAGGAATTACTTTATTCTCTAGATTTTAGTAAATAATGATAAAAAATATATTTTTCTACAGGCATTAATAACTTCCCTCAAATTATTACTCTATATTCGTGAATATTTAAGTTACGAATTTTGTTTTGTCATTCCTAACTGTGAGGTCAGTAACATTGTACTGCCTGATTCTGGGGTCACTAATTCTAAGGAGGATAACTTAACTACAGGTATAGTCTTAATTTTAAAGGTTGCTGCCACCAGACCCCCTCTGGGCAGTATGTAGCTCGTTAGGTAGCGGGCAGAGTGAACTAGGCATTGGGTTGTGTTCTTCATTGACCAAATCGATAAGGGAAAGAAGGGTGAAACAATAACATGTTTTAACTAATTTATTCCTTCTAAAACATATTGCATTCCTTCAAAGTACAAGAAGCGTTGGCCTTCCTCAGAAGAACAATAATGATTCTAGTTACACTGCTCACCAACAGACGTCTTACATTAATTGCGTGTTATCCATACACTTATTGCTCATAACAATCAGTGACCTCCTTACCTCGGTCATCCCTTCTTACCGTAATACCCAACACATCAGACCGCTCCACCTGTTTGGAATATAGCACCTTAGGTTATTATACATTATAGCACCATCTCACCACCTTGTAACATCACACCACCCACCGGTTATACTCCACACCTGCAAGTATGGGGCTCCTTGTGATTTCTAGGCACACAAGTTTGTGTTCTGACCTCACTAGGGGAAAGGTCACGGCAGGGTTAGCTCCCGAGGGATAATTATCAGATATGGCCAGTGCTATGTGTGGTCTTGGGTATGTGAGTTTGTTGACCAAACTGGAGTGGTCCATGGAAGAATTGGCGAGGGCCAAGGAAGAAATTGAGAGGGCCACGTTGGAGAACCTGAAATTAAAGGAAGAGCTGGCGAGGTTAAAAGGGGAGGCTGGACAGGGAAAGCCAGTGTCTGACGAAAACTCAAGCGAGTGGAAGGTTGTGAGTAGTGGGAAGACCAAGCTGGTGGGGAAGAAGTACACCAAGGAAACGACAACAACAGCTAAGTGTACCAACCCGTTCAGTCCCTTGATAGATGAATTGGACGTTAGTACAGTCAGGGACAGGGCTGACAAGGAAGGTATAAAAACTTTAATTGTTGGTGACTCACAGGTAAGGTACATGGACAGGGCCTTTTGTGGTAAAAACAAAAATAGGATGAGGATGTGTTTGCCAGGAGCTGGGGTGGGGGATATAATTGACAGGATGGACAATATCTCGTTTGGTAATGGGAACAAACCCATTATCTGCCTCAATGCAGGAGGCAATGATATTGGACGGTGTAGGAGCGAGGAGCTTCTTGATAAGTTCAAGGCAGCTATAGATCGTATTAGGTCTAAGGGAGGGATCCCGATCATATGCGGTGTCCTGCCTAGAAGGACAGATATTGCAAGTCAATATCGGTCCCATTCATTGACAACTGTGACAACTACGGCAGAAGGGATCTTTATGCTCGGGATGGGGTGGCAACCCTGGCTGGGTCTCTAGAGGGGACAGTTCAAAGGATATCGAAGTCTTTAAACTGCTAGGGGAACATGTGGGCACGGGGGTGGGGGAAACTGCAGTGGGAGCGGGTAAGCCAAGTGAAAGATTACAGGGAAATAGTGTTAGGAATGATGACAAAACTAAATTAGACACGGAATTTAAACCTAAACGCGGTAAAGGGAGGACTCAGAACACGACTAACTTAAATGTCTACTACGCGAACAGTAGAAGCATGAGAAACAAAATGGATGATATTAGGGCCTTGGTATGTACCGAAAAGATCGATATAATAGCATTCACTGAAACATGGATCAACCTAGACTCACGTGAGTTACCTGTCGAATACCAAATTGCGGATTACAAATTGTTCCATACTGATAGGCCGTCCAGGAAAGGAGACGGAGTCACCATCTATGTCAGTGATAATCTGAAGTGCGAAATAAATAAGGAAATAAAAACTGAGCGGAATACAAAAACAATTTGGATAGAAATAATCGACGGTAGGGAAAAATTAATCATAGGAGTAATATATAGACCTCCCAATCTTGATAGAGTTAATGAGCGACTTACCTGGGATGAAATGCGCAGGGCTTCCATACACAACAAAGTCTGTATAGTAGGCGATTTTAACCTTGGCCAAATAGATTGGACTGACCTTACAGGTAACTCAGTATCAGAGGATTTCCACGAAACGATCCAGGACTGTTTCCTAAGTCAACATATAACCAAACCCACACGGGGTAATAATATACTCGATTTAGTTCTGTCGAACAGAGAAAACCTCATTAGCAATGTCGAGGTAGGGAACGAACTTGCAAACAGCGATCACAAAGAAATTCGATTCCAGTTAGATTTTCAGGGCAGACGTAAGGAAAATTCCACTAAAGTACCAGATTTCAGAAGGGCAAACTTTGACAGTTTAAAGAGGCAGCTGAGAGAGGGGGTGTCGCGCTTGGCCGTGAACCTGACAGATGACTCCGACCTGATAACGATGAGACTGCCGAGTTCCACGACAATTTAAATAATGAGTTACTTAATGCACAAAGGCAGAACATACCATACAAAAAACTCAGATCAGACAACAATGACCCTAAATGGATAAATAATTATTTAAAGAACATCATTGGCCAAAGGAAGGCTATAGGTAGAAGGATAAAGCGTGGCGAAATTTACCTCCAGGATTATTATAAGATATTGGCGAGTAGGGTTAAAACCGAGATAAGGAAAGCCAAGAGGAATAATGAGGTAAGGATAGCAAGGGAGGTGAAGACAAACCCCAAAGGATTCTACCAAATGTATCAAACTAAAACATGAGAAAAGATTGGACCAATACGGTCAAATACCGGCGAGCTCACTGATAACGACGGAAAAATGAGCAATAATTTTAATAAATATTTTTCAACAGTTTTCACCACCGAAAAGTTAAGCATGATACCCGAGGCACCGACTCTATTCAGAGATAGTGAAGAAAACAAATTAAGCGAGATAGTAGTGACTAGTAACGATGTTAGTAAGCAAATAGACAAACTAAAGCCTAATAAGTCACCTGGTCCCGATGAGATATTTGCCAGAGTATTAAAGGAATGTAAGGAAGAGCTTAGTATGCCCTTAGCAAAGTTGTTTAACATGTCCTTAAAAACAGGTGTAGTACCAGAATCCTGGAGGATAGCGAATGTAATACCGATTTTCAAAAAGGGGGATAGGTCACTATCCTCTAACTACCGCCCAATCAGTCTAACATCGATAGTAGGCAAATTACTGGAAGCAATCATTTCAAACTCTATTCGAAATCACCTGGAGAAGCACCGATTGATCAATGATTCCCAGCATGGCTTCACAAGCGGACGTTCTTGTCTAACTAATCTATTAACATTCTTTTCATCAGTTTTCGAATCGGTGGACGAGGGGCACAATTATGATGTGGTATATCTCGACTTTAGCAAAGCCTTCGAAAGAGTCCCCCACGAAAGACTAATTAGAAAGGTAGAAGCTCATGGCATCAAAGGTGACATCCTTAAATGGATTAGGGTGTGGTTACAGGACAGGAAACAGCGAGTGAGCATTAACGGCACTAAGCCACATTGGAGCAAAGTCAAAAGTGGAGTTCCCCAAGGCTCAGTACTTGGACCATTATTATTTATTATATACATAAACGACATAGATATCGGCATAGACAGCAACATAAGTAAATTTGCTGATGGCACTAAAATAGGACGTGTTGTTAAATCTGACGAGGACTCCACAAAACTACAGGAAGATCTAAACAAATTTTTCGAATGGTCTGAAAAATGGCAGATGAAATTCAACGTGGACAAATGTAAAGTACTCAGTATAGGAGATGTAAACAGGGAAACCAGATACCAGATGAACAACGATGCCATAGAGAAATCCGACTGCGAGAGAGATTTAGGAGTAATGATAAGTAAGAACCTTAAGCCAAGTAAACAATGTGTTTTTGCTCGTAACAAGGCTAATAAAGTACTTGGGTTCATACAAAGGAGTGTTAGTTACAAGACTAGCGAGGTCGTCCTAAAACTGTATCTTGCTCTTGTGAGACCACACCTGGATTACGCAGTTCAGTTCTGGTCACCGTATTACAGAATGGATATAGAATCATTGGAAAGAATTCAGAGGAGAATGACAAGACTAATCCCGGGCATTAGGAACCTTGAGTATAGAGACAGGTTAAAGCATCTTAAATTGCACTCCCTCGAGAGACGTAGAGCGAGGGGCGACCTGATAGAGGTGTATAAGTGGAAGTCAGGGCTAAACAAAGGGGACATTACAAAGGTACTCAAATTATCCAACCAGGAGCGAACTCGTAACAATGGTTTTAAATTAGAAAAATTTAGATTTATGCGTGAAATAGGTAAACACTGGTTTGGAAACAGAGTTGTGGATGAATGGAACAAGTTACCAAATATCATCATTAACTCGAATACGCTGAATAGCTTCAAACATAGATTGGATGCTTATATGAGCAATAGGGGTTGGGTGTAAACGGGACTGCCCAGTATGGGCCAATAGGCCCGCTGCAGTTTCCTCCATTCTTATGTTCTTATGTTCTTATATCAGGCACCTCGTTCGCATACCGCCCTCGGTGGGTAGAGACGAGGGCTTTACCAAGAGACATACCAGTACTGTTTCTACGCCTGGTATTATAGGTAGCTCCAAGTGACGACCGCGGAGTTTTTCAAGCATTCCATTATGTATTCCTACTCATGTGTGGTGGCATGCCGGGAATCCACAGGTTCACAATGGAGTAGCATAACTGGGAGTAGTTATCTCACATGGTGGGACGCTCACGGGGGTAATGGCCGCCGTTCTGGTGAGTTCAGAGCGTGCGTGGGACCTGTGTTGGTGAAGGAGTAGGGACGACTAAGAAATAATGCCTGCTGGGCCGTTATCACACACCCTAACACATTACTATTTCACTTTATACATCAGGTAAAGTTTAAAGCTGTAATAACTGCTATATAAGTCTTGTTTTAGGGCTGAATATAGCCCGATGAAGTTCACTGACCTGTGTTGGTGAAGGAGTAGGTGCGACTAAGCTGATGCCCCTGCGCTCCTCTCACTCTCAGCCTACAGTGTCCAATCTCTAATTTTCACTTTGAGTTCTATGGTTCTCACAATAACACTTTCCTGTTTATTGTTACCTTATGCCGTATAAATACATATTTTCATCCAACATTACATACTAAAGTACGGCTCAGGGTTGACAGTTCCTAGGGAAATTAATTGGGTTATAATATCAACGCGCCCGAGGCGGCCCAGGCGCCAACCCGAACAAAGCCTAGCGTAGTATTTTCATGGCGTGGGTATACAAGATATTCTCTTTGAAGCATAGTTTTTGGATCACTTCCAACACTTCACATAGTTCTGATACATTTATCCTTTTTCCAGATCATTGTTCTCTTGTATTTTCATCTGACACCTGCAGTAGTTATGTTCACTAATCGTTCACAGACGTAAATAGTATGACCTCCAGACACGATCTACACTTATCCCTTTTTTACTTTTATCCTCTTCGCCACTGATCGGCTCGCTAGCCGCCCGGGCGATCGGTCACGTCTCTGTCACGCACTGTTGGCAAATACTGGGCATGCACTGGCTCCTGAATGTACCTGAACCCGCTCCAGTGTTGGTCAAGTCTTGTCTTGAAAGAGCTCACACTCGGTGCCGTCACAACACTCTCTGGTAGATTGTTCCAAGAGTTTACAACCCTCACTCCGAAAAAGTTTGCCCTCACAGTTTTCTGGACTTGCGGCTTCTTCAATTTTGAGCTGTGACCCCTTGTGGGGCGAGCGTCCGCCAGTTCCAAGTAAGGACATTCAACTGAGTAGTGCCCTCTGAGATGCTTATACACCTCAACTAGGTCCCCCCTTGCCCGTCTGTAGTATAAGCTAGGCAAGTTCAGGCTCTCCAATCTCTCAGGGTAGCTGAGGTGGCGAAGTGCAGGCATCAGTCTGGTGGCCCTCCTTTGAACATTTTCAACCAACTGACTTCCTAGCATATCTCGGGGACCAGACGGGGTGACAGTACTCCAGATGGGGAAGCACTTCACTCCTGAAGATCGTTACGAGGGACGGACCGTTTAGAATCTAGATATCTGAACGACCTTCTTATAAGAACCAATAATTTATTTGCCTGATTTACCTTCTTCTCGCAATGGCCCGAGAACTTCAGCTCATTGTCAACATACTCACCTAGGTCCTTATCACATACAGTCTCAACTAGTGCAGTTTCTTCATCCCGTTGGGAAATATGTACACTCGCAACAAAAAGTATCGGTGCATACTGTAGTGTGAACAATTTGAGACCAGTGACGATAGGTATTGGGAAAGGCGAGTTGTTCCGGCCGTATGTTGGCAGCCCTGATTGTCAGCCATATGGCAACACCTAGTGGATTTGGTGGGGGGGGGGGGAGTAATGAGGACACACTTACCAACCTTCCCGACATATCACAGTGTATACGTATCGTTTCGGAACTCGTCGATCTCACCCTGCACCAATACTTTTTGGTGTGAGTGTACACTAGTCTGTATCAATTTGACCTTCCCAACCATCCTATAGGTATGCTATGAGTACATACCATTAACATTATATACCCGTAGTTGGGTACAATTCATCAAATAATTCCGTAACATTCATTAGGTGAGTTAGTCTTTATCAATGTTTCCCGTTTTCTGAGATTCTACAAGCGCGGTGGATTTGAATGTTATGTAGCGTAATATGAATTAAAGTTGTTTTTTTAGGAATGACAATGATATGCGCAGTACAAAATCTATAGGTTGTACCAGTAAATTTAAAAAAAATGCATGTTATTTCAGTACTGTAATTGAATATAACAGGGCAGAGTGAATAACGGTACGTCACAAGTCTTAATAACGAGTAAATGAAATTTCATTAAACTTTGACAGTGTGAAATAATTGTGGTCAAATATGAATAAACCAGGTACGTACACAAAAGAGGAAAAGGTGACATTAAAATCATGAAGGAAAGTGAACTTGTTTATATATATATATATATATAATGTGCAAATGTTTCTTTTTGTAGATAATTAGGCGCCGAGACGGGCACTAGTTTCTATTCCCGGCGGTAAAGGCCACGTTCTGCTGTGGCGCTCTTCACCCCACCAGCCGCCGCCCGCCATTACAGTAAGTCGCTCTGCCGCCGCGTGGGCTGCAGGACCGCCTGCCTCATTAACTCACGCCCAGATTTCAGAAAAAGCTTCAAATTACACCACATCATGGCGGGAACCTGCGGACAGCCAATGGACGAATATTAACCGAACGTTCTGCTGTGGATCTTCCAGAAACGGCCATGCCATCCACAGAAAAGTATTTAAATAATGAATGGCTGTGGTAAGATCTCCCACGTGGATCATCTTGAGTGTTGTAGTATAAGAATATTTTCACAGTTAATAGATTGTCAGCATTCTATATGTATTAATTTATCAACAGGGCTTAGATGGATAGTCATAAGTTCATGTTCAGTGCCGGTAAACATGGTAAGCAGTTGGATTTAACCAATCGGCAACTAAGATACTACAAGCAGTTAGGTCATAGATCTTCCTATTCTGAGCATTTTGAACCCCATATATACCAGGTGGAAATAGATAATAGCGACACAATTGAATTTTAATTGATTTTATGTACTTCAGTCTTCCTCTGGGGTGATGTTATCGACGTGAAATAGAGTTCGTTATGGATTGACGTCATCCAGTCGTGACCAATGATGTATCTATGGATCTCCCCCATTATCGATTTGGGGGGGGGGGGGAAACGATAAACTTCCGCCAGAAATGGTCAGATTCGTTTAAAACACACCAAAATACACTGGAAAAACTTATTTCATAACCCCTATGGACTCATGTCCGAAAGTAATAATATACTTAGGTTAATATTCGTCCATTGGCTGTCCACAGGTTCCCGCCAAGTTTACCTGAGGTTATACTCCTCAAAGTCAATTGTCTCTTCCTTTCCTCCTCCTTGTAAGTTAAGTTAGGTTAGGTTAGGTAGGTTAGTACTTTTGATATGATAATAGGTTTTCTTTTGCTTTTTTTTGGTTTGTTTTACTTAAATCTGACCTCTCTTTTTGTGCAAATTGTTTGTTAAAAAATTAAAATGTCAATTTCTTGCAAAAAATTGTAATTTGCACAAGAAATGAAGGTCAGATTTGAGTAAAACACCGAAAAACGACAAAGAAAACCTATTCTCATACCAAAACCTGAGAACAGCCAATGGACGAATATTTACCATGATATGATATGCACTCCCTCGAGAGACGTAGAGTGAGGGGCGACCTGATAGAGGTGTATAAATGGAAGTCAGGGCTAAACAAAGGGGACATTACAAAGGTACTCAAACTATCCAACCAGGAGCGAACTCGTAACAATGGTTTTAAATTAGATAAATTTAGATTTAGGCGCGAAATAGGTAAACACTGGTTTGGAAACAGAGTAGTGGATGAATGGAACAAGTTACCAAATATCATCATTAACTCGAATACGCTGAATAGCTTCAAACATAGGTTGGATGCTTATATGAGCAATAGGGGTTGGGTGTAAATGGGACTGCCCAGTATGGGCCAATAGGCCCGCTGCAGTTTCCTCCATTCTTATGTTATGTTCTTATGATAATCATTTCGGTAATTATTGACGACTGAGCCGCGGCCGACTTTTCATAGAAATCGTTTTTAAAAATACCGTAATTTCACTTTTTTTTTATTGTAGACATTGTTTTGGCTTGTGCAAATGTGTTGAAATGTTTTTTCGAAATTAAACTTAACCTAACCTTACCTTAGTGGGTATGAAAAACATACCTCACCAAACAAACCTACCTAACCTTACCTAACTTCTTTACCCGATCACCCCGATATATTAAGCAGAAAGAACTTGCGATGATATGGTGTAATTTTAATTTTTTTTTGTGCATGTGAGCGCATCGGTTTTGTTCCAGCCTGGGCGGCGTAGTGTTTTGAAATACGTATTATCAAGCAGACTTTGCACACAAACCCAGTACATTTTCACAGTATTGCTGTGAAAATTACTTTTTAAGAAGGATGCTTATAAATAAAAGTACTGTACATTACTTGGTTTAATCTTGCCATTTTCAAGTCAAGTTCCTTTATAAGCACTAGACCTGTAGCACAAGGCTGACAAGAACCTTCACATGCCACATCACGCTGAAAATAAAGTGGTTTGGAAATGAGAGGTGAGTGCAGCAAAGAACGCAGCTGCGTTACCCCCTGGAAGACAAAGTATGTCACCTTAGGTGCCTATTTACCTACAAAACAGCATTTGCACAAGAAATGATCATATCAGAATCCACTGATGAAAATACTATTAACCATAATTTCTTGTGCAAATGCTTCATTTGGTAGATAATTAGGTGCCTAGACACTTACTACTTTGTATTCTTAGCGGTAATGCGGCGGTGACATCTCACCCCAGGTTGTAAACAGTCAATTACATTGACGTATTTCAAAACATTCCACCACTCGGGCTTGATCAACACCAACGCTCAGTGTATGCTTAAGACTCGTACGATACGGACAGCTGCTCTCACGTCCACAAAAAAACTTAAAATTACACCATATCGTAGTAAGTTCTTTCTGTTTAATATACAGGAGGGTCTTGGGGGCTTCATTAGGTTAGGTTAGGTATGTTTTTTGGGGTTAGGTTGGTGAGATCTAACAATGATTTTGCTGCTTGTTTTTCATATCAACAAAGGCTAAGTTAGGTTTAATTTAGAAATAACTTTTTAACACATTTTCACAGACTATGACAGTGTCCACTATAAAACAGTGAAATTTCGGTGGTTTTATAAACCTTTTTCTAAAAACAATCTGCCGCGAGTTAGTCAATAATTACCTTTTTCCACAGATGTCCTTTAGATGATAGAAAATAATAAAAACGATATGACAACTTATTATTTTAATTACCAGGTATATGTTTTATTTAGTTCTCTCTATTATTATAAATCACCTGTTCTGGTCAGGGTATGAAGGATGAGGGATATTGCAGGGTATAACATGGTCAAAACCTATCATATGACACTAAAATGGATAAAACTATTGTTTCAGTCGTGCACCTATTTGGAAGTTGTTCAAAACCATCAGAAAACATAATTTCAACATGACCAAACCTAACCAACCTAAATTTAAAATCCTGAAATTCGCTGCATGACCGAAACAATAATAATACTGTACCCTAAAATGATGTCTGTACTTGCTTTATAGGCAAAAAAAAATTATATACCAGAAATATTCCAACAAAAAAACCTGCCTTGTCGGCGCATTTTGTTGTCCGCACTTTGTTTCAGTGCAACAACCAAGTCACTCGGGCTGAGTGTATTCATGTCCACAAATAACGTAAAATTACACTATGCTGCTTCAAGTGTACGTTCTGTTTAATATGCCCCTCTCCCCGGCTAGGAAATTAGGTCAGGTCAGGTTTTAATAGGTTCTGTGCTGCATTGTATAATTTTTATTACAGTACTTACTATCATCCAAAGAACATCTGGAAAAAATGAACGAAATCGAACGTGTTCTGGTGTTAACAATTGCTCCAGGATTACCATTTTATCTTTGCAATTAATAGTTAGATAATTTTAAGACACTTTTCTTGTTTGACATTCCCTCACAAATTACTAATACAGTACTGTATATGCTGGGGGGTTAAGCCTCTGGTTAGGAGGTTAGGTTAGGTAATTTTTAGGTCATTTGCAAAGGAAGTGTCATAGAAGAAAATTGTCTTAGAATTGTCCAAACTATTAATTGCAGCAAAGATAAAATTCCTAACATTTCTGTGTTTTCCAAAAGTAAATCTTTACTGATATCGAGAGTGGAAAATCAGACTACAAGAAAAGCGAGCAAAGATAAAATTTCCAAGATTTGGTTGGTTGCAACAAATGCAATAGTATTTTTTTTAGTACTTTTCTGATTTTCATCTGATGTCTTGGTTATGGGTAAAATGAACCAAAGTGCCAAAGAAGAAAGTCGTCTTGTTTTTGTCTGAAATCATCATTATGTCCTCTACTATAAACTGACCTAGTCCCTCCCTCATAATTTTATCGCACAAGTTACTGTGTATGGTAGCTGTATGCAAAATATCTATTGGTATGGAAGCCTAATACACATGCATGGGCAGACTATACAATGACAATTACTAACATTAGAAGGAAGCTCCACGTTTTGCACATGCCCGAATCTCTGCTGTACCATTAACCACACAATCCGTCAATACAGATCCAGTATCTGTGAGTAATTTCATGTGTAGTTGATGTAGGTGGCAGCCGTACACCAAAAATCACAACTGACAGACTGTTATTGGTTAGGTTAGGTTAGTCAGAAAGAAGGCCAGCTTAGTACAGTAACTATCATTGTATAGTCCGTTCACCACGTGTGCGCATTAGGCTGCTGTACCAATAAACACTTACATTTTGCATACGGCTGCCGTACTTGTATCCTGTACCAATTTTATAACACCAGGGAAAGTGATAAAAAATCTCTCCTGAGCATTGTTCTAGCATTTCATATACCAGAGCCATAATTAGGATTTACAAACCTGAAATATGCACCATAGTTATAGACAATATGCCTGTAGTCAATAATAATTTCATCTTCCTCTTGTTTACAGGAGGAGAAATGGAAATCATAACTTCTGAACCAATTATATTGAAAATGGGAAAAGAAAAAGGCTTGGGTAGTGTCAGACTCACAAGTGTCTCTGCAATTATGATAAAGCTAGTGGTAATTTTCAACAGTACATATCTCAGGTGAGCTAGAGAAGTAGACACCCATTTTGTAGGCCCAGCTTTGTGATGTCAATTGTTACCTGTTGTTGCTATATTATCAGAATGTAATATAGAGAAGTGTCCACAAATTGAAACTGAATATAATCTTAGACTTTTTTAATGCTATCTCTTCTGTTTTACTTTAAGTGAAAAGATGAAATATGCATTGATAACTCCATTTTATTTTGCCTCACCAATCCGCCACACCTCAACATCTTTGTGATGTCTAGATGGTGCCAATGGAGGGGCTAGAAAATTAGTTCTTAGGAAGCAGTATTCCATCAGTTGGTATGACTGTGCCGTAACTAGGACTAACAAACATGAAATATAGATTGTTGTAGATAATTAGAATGTGGTTTGTACTAATTTAGTAACACTGTCTCTGCAGTTGTCGCCTGAAAACAACCTCAGTTAGTGGTGGTGAAATTGGTGCTTTGATTTTGATGGACTGGCAAGTGTCCAAACTGAAGGCAGTCATCATTACCCTCAATGCTTCTTTCAGGTGAGATAGAGCAGTTAGTCCTAACTACCTGTTGATGTAACAGAACCAAAAGCTTAAATAAATGTTTAGTTTTAAATTTAGTCATATTAATGACAACCCAATCAACCATTTTTTATCTCATAAGGTGCCAAAAAGTTTAAAAAAAATGAAGTTTATATTAACCCATTTACAGCATACTGCATGTCACAGCATAACATTTCTTGATACCCTGTTTAGATGGTGCTTGTGAAGGGGATTGAAAATTCTTCCTTAGGAGTAAATATTCCAACAGTTGGTTCATTTGTACCATAGCTAAGACTAACAAACGTGAAGAATAATGGTTGCTGAGCTGACTTTCTGCCTCATTTACACACATTGCAGGGTTTCAATTGTTTCTCTTACTTTGACAATACAACATACATATATCATTTCTCACTATTAATTTATTTATATTTATATTTTTTGTATTTATTTAGGGTCCTTTATTGTTTATAATTATTGTATTATATTTTTATTTAATATTTTTCAGTTATTATTAATTATTATAATAATAATAATAATAATAATAATAATAATAATATCCTCCTCCCCACCAGACCCTGATATGGGTCATTGACCTGTATCACTAATACTACATTATGCAAAAACAAAATTTTAATAGATCAGAATCACATTGAAATATTACATGGACGTTACCAGAGGCGGGAAATATGACTGCAAACAACTTCACATTTTTTCCAGCCTCTGCTAATGGTCATGTAATATTTCAATGTGATACTGATCTTTTAAAATGTTGTTTTTGCATAATGTAGTATTACTGATACAAAATTTGTCTTAGTGTGCCTTCTTGTGGAAAAAAATAAGTATACAGTATATTAAATGCATCCTCCGAAAGCGTGAATTTGCTACCCGAGTTTAATAGTTAATTCATGTCTAATACTTCTGATAAACTTCCTACATGCTTATGTTTGAAATAATGAATGTACAGTAAAACCCCGCTTTACGCGGTTTCACTTTACGTGTTTCCACGTTTACATTGTACCCTGCCGAACACAGAATGCTCACTTTACGCGGTGCATGTACTCTTTTTACGCGGAGAGCGGCACGGGCAGGGTGCGCACAAGGTCGCCCAGTCATCAAAACATTACCGAGTTCTTCACCCGCCACCCACCACAGCCGGCCCAAGTCAATGATAGTGATAATGATAGTGAGGATATGGACTTATATGGACTTTGAGGGGTTTGACAAAGAGGCCCTGCAAGCCTCTGTGGTGGATAGTGATACAAGTGATACAGGTGAGGGCCAATAATCTGCCCTCTGCCTCGGAACCAACCCCCCATCCCGTGTGCCCAGCCATTTTTTCTACTAATGTAAGTGTTAAAAACCCTAATATTATTGATTGTGTGTGCATACCATCATAAAATTAAGAAAGTATTTTTACTACAACGTAGGTATTGTGTCTGAAAAAGTGGAGTTTGGGGGTCGGCCCGGTCTCTATTTCAATTAATCCTATATGCTATGTTGTTCGCTTAACGCGTTTCTCGCTTTACGCAGGCCGCCGTGGGTTCAATTGACCGCGTAAAGTGAGGGTTCGCTGTATACATCTTTATATAATTTAGATAAATGTCTTTCTCGTCAGAAACGGTCATCCCAACAATTATGAATAAACTCGTTTAGAAATACTGAACTTCATTACTTCAGGACAAAATTGGACAGGTTTGTAACAGCCAATCAGCTGTAACTCTTGAGGAGGGGGTGGGGCATCTTTTTTCAGCTGGAAAAAAAATGCACTGTAGTCATCATGGCCAACAATAATCCTTTCCTCTATTTACAGAGAAATGGAGCCAAAATTTTGGGGCTAAGGTGTTCATTTGTTTCTTACTACAGGTTGACAACCCTTTATCCGAAAACCGAAAAGCTCTGAAAACCGAAAGTTTTTTGGGGGGGATTTTTTTTTTTTTATAACAGGGTTTAGCCCATCTGGGCATAGATCACTGACCCACATCAGGGCATGGGGGCGAAAATGTAATAGTAATAATAATTATTCATAGTAAATAAGAATTTTAATAAAAATACACTAAAATAAAATAATAATAATAGATTTGATAATAATAGCAATAATACTGTAATAATAAAATAATAATAATAATAAAGAAATAAAAGAATGAAAAAAAGATCAAAAGTGAGAAACATGACCTAGACCTATGAATTATTATTATTATTATTATTATTATTATTATTATTATTATTATTATTATTATTATTATTATTATTATTATATTTTCGCCCCCCAGGCCCTAATGTGGGTCAGTGATCTATGTCCGGGTGGGCTAATACACATTTAAAAAAAAAAAACCCTAACCATTCTGAAAACCGAAAAATTCCGAAATCCAAAATGCCTCTGGCCCCAAGGATTTCGGATAAGGGATTGTCAACCTGTACATGTATTTGTTGATGTTCTACTACCAAGAGAGTTTTTTGCAAGATATCAGCAAATTGTAAACTAATTGTGATATTAAATACAGTAATAAAGAGCTGTAGTTCTAAACATGCCCCATTCTTCTCTTTTTTACAACATGTGGAATGTTAATTTTAAAAATATATATTTTGCCTCATTATTTCACCTCACTATATCATATTTGATATATAGATTGTGCCAATGAAAGAACCAGGAAATTCCTCCCAAGCATTTGATGTACCCAAGCCATAATTAGACCTTAACATGAAATATAAACTATAGCAGTAGACAGTATGTATGTACAGTGGTCCCTCGGTTAATAAACTGTTCGATTAACGAAATTTTGGTTTACGGATTAGCTTTCCTTAAGGATTTTCAGTTCCATTAATGAAATCCTTACGACAAACATTTTGTTGATTGCATCATCTGATCGGCTAGTCTGCCAATACAGTAATTGGTTCTATGTTTACATTCGTTTCCAGTGAAGTAAATATAAAAAAAGTTGGTCTCTTGAATATTTCTGCATTTTTTATATTAAAATTATTGGTCATTCTGAAATTTAGTTAACATATTGATAATATATACAGTACAGGGAACAGTTTTTGTGCGCCAATCACTGATTGAATCACCCAACAACGTGTCACAGTTTAACTTTGTTTACAGCGGAGTAAACACCGAGTTTGTTGGTCTCTTAAATATTTTTGTATTTTTACATTAAAATTATTGGTCATTCTGAAATTCAGTTAACATATTGATAATTTACAGTGCAGAAATTATTATGAAACATGAAGAAAGCATTAGAACCAATGCACCCTGTAAAGAATATGGCATGTCATCATCGACTGCCTCTACAATCAGCTGTTTGATATGTAAACAAAGCTGCCGGGAATATGACATATACACCTCAAAGTAAGTTAAAATACAGTATTCTATTGTTTTTCATTTATTATTGTACAGTATAATGTACAGTACAGTACATACTGTATTTAGTTTATATTTAATGTTCTGTTAATTCTATTTACTGGTATACAGTACTTTGTATGTACTTTTTCTGTGAGTTGGAACCAATTACCCAATATCCCATTGAAATAATAGATTCGGTTAATGAACGACTGTGGAACAAATTGTGTTCGTTAACCGAGAGCCCACTGTATACACTAGTAATCGTATATTCTCTTGTTTGCAGGATGTGGAATGGGAAGCATATAAAACCTCTTTGCCTATTATGAAATTGGGGATAAAAATAAGCCTGCGTAGTGTCCGACTCAAGGGTGTCTTGGCTGTGAAGATGAAACTAGTCCTCATTTTCAACTCTCTCTCTCAGGTGAGCTAGAGAAGTAGACACCCAATTTGTAGGCCCAGCTTTGTGATGTCAATTGTTACCTATTGTTACTATGTAATCAGAATGTAATATAGAGAAGTATCCACAAATTGAAACTGAACATAATCTTAGACTTTTTTAATGCTATCTCTTCTGTTTTACCTTAAGTGAAAAGATGAAATATGCATTGATAACTCCATTCTATTTTGCCTCACCAATCCGCCACACCTCAACATCTTGGTGATGTCCAGATGGTGCCAATGGAGGGGCTAGAAAATTAGTTCTTAGGAAGCAGTATTCCATCAGTTGGTATGACTGTGCCGTAACTAGGACTAACAAACATGAAATATAGATCGTTGTAGATAATTGGAATGTGGTTTGTACTAATTTAGTAACACTGTCTCTAAAGAAGGTTTTTAAGAAAAAATTTTGCTCCTTTCTTTCACCTCACTACACCATTTTGTTTGTTTAGATTGTGCCAGGGAAAGTGCTAGAAAATTCCTCCCAAACATTGTCCCTAAAATTGGTCTACCCAAACTAAATAGTAATCCTTAAACATGTGGGTTTGAACATCTCATCCCTTCCCCCTCTGTGGATTGCATTATGGGCTGCTTGGGGAGGGATGTTGTGTGTCACGTGTGACAGTTTCCACTACTAGCCATGAGGGGTCTGCAGTGATACGGGGGAGTTCCATGCTTCCTCGCCCTCACTGTTACACACACTGCCAGCCCTCGAAGAACTTTGTTGCTTACGTATCCGCACCCTCTTATCGTCCTCCCTCGCCTTGTCTCGTAAACCTCCTGCACCTTTTGGAGGGTTTATTGGCATTCCTACTAATGTAAGGATTCTAAGGAAGGTCCCGACTATGGTGGAGAAGGTGGAGCTACTTGATAGGTTGAAGATTGGTATGAGCTATGCTGCCTGTGGTCGCCATGAACGAGTCCAGCATTCACTACATAAAGGAGATTCATGTGTGTGTTGCCCTGAATGTTACAACTACTGCCATCTTCACACTATCTTAGAGACCCTGTTATAAATAAGCTGGATTGAAGATATCAACCGCCATAACTGGGGCCACAACTGACTTCACCGCGGTTGCTGGAGGATCGGTTTTTTTCACACCATTTTCCCAACATTCTCAGTCTGAGATCCAATATTTATTCTGTGGAGCACCATCTATTAACCTCTTCCCCCAATCTGTTACTATTATCTGAGCTTCAACTGAACAAAGCAGCTTCACCCAAACCTTTTCAAGTCTCCAACTACAACTTTTATACCTCTTTCCGTTCTATAGCTCGACGCACGGATCTTGAATCTTCTCTTTATGATGCCATCTGGCTCAAAATATCTCTACCAATTGTGACTATTTTTCTTTGTTTCCTAGACGGTTCTCCCAACTATTTGGGTCAAAAAGGCACTTCCTTCTGCTGCTTCGTTGTTCAAACCTAGGATATTTCGAAGTCACATTGTGGTAGGGAGTGGGAGAGAACTTTTGTCTGCGACTGTATATGGTGACAGTGCTGCAGGTGCAAGTGGTGGTGCTAGCCTGGCTAGAGTTGCTACCGGTGCAATTGTTGACAGACGAGCAAAAGAAATCATCATTTACAGCTAGTGTGCATATTTATTTTACTAAGCATATTTTTATTGCTTTATAGTGAACTTTGTTGCTTAACACTAACTGTTCTTTCCATTTTGATGTTTGTATTTCAAACACCTGGAGTGGATTTTCTTCGTTTTCTGGCAATTTGGGCTTCTCATGGGTGAATTTCCCGGGGTTTTCATTAACTTAACCCATGCGATGTTCAGGGTTTATTGTAATTAGGACTTTAAAAAGGGTCATGTGTAAACCATAACAGTAGACAGTAAAGTATGCATGTAGTCAATATTAATTGTATATTTTCTTGTTTGCAGGAAGAAAATTTTAAGGCATAACCTTTCAGCCAATTATTTTCAAGAAAACAAACTTGCTTCAGTAGTATCAGATTCTCAAGTGTCTTGGCTGTAAAGAGAGAACTAGTCATCAGTTTCAACAGTGTCTCAGGTGAGATAGAGAGTAGACACCTTTATGTATGCCTAGCTTAGTGATGTTGATTGTTACTCATTTCTAAATGTAATTTTCAAAAGTGTCCACAAATTGAAACATCTCTTCTGTTTTACCTTAAATGAAAAGATGAAATATGCATTGATAACTCCTTTTTATTTTGCCTCACCAATCCGCCACACCTCAACATCTTGGTGATGTCTAGATGGTGCCAATGGAGGGGCTAGAAAATTAGTTCTTAGGAAGCAGTATTCCATCAGTTGGTATGACTGTGCCGTAACTAGGACTAACAAACATGAAATATAGATCGTTGTAGATAATTGGAATGTGGTTTGTACTAATTTAGTAACACTGTCTCTAAAGAAGGTTTTTAAGAAAAAAATTTTGCTCCTTTCTTTCACCTCACTACACCATTTTGTTTATGTTTAGATTGTGCCAGGGAAAGTGCTAGAAAATTCCTCCCAAACATTGTCCCTAAAATTAGTCTACCCAAACTAAATAGTAATCCTTAAACATTGTGGGTTTGAACATCTCATCCCTTGCCACTCTGTGGATTGCATTATGGGCTGCTTGGGGAGGGATGTTGTGTGTCACGTGTGACAGTTTCCACTACTAGCCATGAGGGGTCTGCAGTGGTACGGGGGAGTTCCATGCTTCCTCGCCCTCACTGTTACACACACTGCCAGCCCTCGAAGAACTTTGTTGCTTACGTATCCGCACCCTCTTTCCCTACTCCCTCGCCTTGTCTCGTAAACCTCCTGCACCTGCTGGAGGGTTTATTGGCATTCCTACCAATGTAAGGATTCTAAGGAAGGTCCCGCCTATGGTGGAGAAGGTGGAGCTACTTGATAGGTTGAAGATTGGTATGAGCTATGCTGCCTGTGGTCGCCATGAACGAGTCCAGCATTCACTACATAAAGGAGATTCATGTGTGTGTTGCCCTGAATGTTACAACTACTGCCATCTTCACACTATCTTAGAGACCCTGTTATAAATAAGCTGGATTGAAGATATCAACCGCCATAACTGGGGCCACAACTGACTTCACCGCGGTTGCTGGAGGATCGGTTTTTTTCACATCATTTTCCCAACATTCGCAGTCTGAGATCCAATATTTATTCTGTGGAGCACCATCTATTAACCTCTTCCCCCAATCTGTTACTATTATCTGAGCTTCAACTGAACAAAGCAGCTTCACCCAAACCTTTTCAAGTCTCCAACTACAACTTTTATACCTCTTTCCGTTCTATAGCTCGACGCACGGATCTTGAATCTTCTCTTTATGATGCCATCTGGCTCAAAATATCTCTACCAATTGTGACTATTTTTCTTTGTTTCCTAGACGGTTCTCCCAACTATTTGGGTCAAAAAGGCACTTCCTTCTGCTGCTTCGTTGTTCAAACCTAGGATATTTCGAAGTCACATTGTGGTAGGGAGTGGGAGAGAACTTTTGTCTGCGACTGTATATGGTGACAGTGCTGCAGGTGCAAGTGGTGGTGCTAGCCTGGCTAGAGTTGCTACCGGTGCAATTGTTGACAGACGAGCAAAAGAAATCATCATTTACAGCTAGTGTGCATATTTATTTTACTAAGCATATTTTTATTGCTTTATAGTGAACTTTGTTGCTTAACACTAACTGTTCTTTCCATTTTGATGTTTGTATTTCAAACACCTGGAGTGGATTTTCTTCGTTTTCTGGCAATTTGGGCTTCTCATGGGTGAATTTCCCGGGGTTTTCATTAACTTAACCCATGCGATGTTCAGGGTTTATTGTAATTAGGACTTTAAAAAGGGTCATGTGTAAACCATAACAGTAGACAGTAAAGTATGCATGTAGTCAATATTAATTGTATATTTTCTTGTTTGCAGGAAGAAAATTTTAAGGCATAACCTTTCAGCCAATTACTTTCAAGAAAACAAACTTGCTTCAGTAGTATCAGATTCTCAAGTGTCTTGGCTGTAAAGAGAGAACTAGTCATCAGTTTCAACAGTGTCTCAGGTGAGATAGAGAGTAGACACCTTTATGTATGCCTAGCTTAGTGATGTTGATTGTTACTCATTTCTAAATGTAATTTTCAAAAGTGTCCACAAATTGAAACATCTCTTCTGTTTTACCTTAAATGAAAAGATGAAATATGCATTGATAACTCCTTTTTATTTTGCCTCACCAATCCGCCACACCTCAACATCTTGGTGATGTCTAGATGGTGCCAATGGAGGGGCTAGAAAATTAGTTCTTAGGAAGCAGTATTCCATCAGTTGGTATGACTGTGCCGTAACTAGGACTAACAAACATGAAATATAGATCGTTGTAGATAATTGGAATGTGGTTTGTACTAATTTAGTAACACTGTCTCTAAAGAAGGTTTTTAAGAAAAAAATTTTGCTCCTTTCTTTCACCTCACTACACCATTTTGTTTATGTTTAGATTGTGCCAGGGAAAGTGCTAGAAAATTCCTCCCAAACATTGTCCCTAAAATTAGTCTACCCAAACTAAATAGTAATCCTTAAACATTGTGGGTTTGAACATCTCATCCCTTGCCACTCTGTGGATTGCATTATGGGCTGCTTGGGGAGGGATGTTGTGTGTCACGTGTGACAGTTTCCACTACTAGCCATGAGGGGTCTGCAGTGGTACGGGGGAGTTCCATGCTTCCTCGCCCTCACTGTTACACACACTGCCAGCCCTCGAAGAACTTTGTTGCTTACGTATCCGCACCCTCTTTCCCTACTCCCTCGCCTTGTCTCGTAAACCTCCTGCACCTGCTGGAGGGTTTATTGGCATTCCTACCAATGTAAGGATTCTAAGGAAGGTCCCGCCTATGGTGGAGAAGGTGGAGCTACTTGATAGGTTGAAGATTGGTATGAGCTATGCTGCCTGTGGTCGCCATGAACGAGTCCAGCATTCACTACATAAAGGAGATTCATGTGTGTGTTGCCCTGAATGTTACAACTACTGCCATCTTCACACTATCTTAGAGACCCTGTTATAAATAAGCTGGATTGAAGATATCAACCGCCATAACTGGGGCCACAACTGACTTCACCGCGGTTGCTGGAGGATCGGTTTTTTTCACACCATTTTCCCAACATTCTCAGTCTGAGATCCAATATTTATTCTGTGGAGCACCATCTATTAACCTCTTCCCCCAATCTGTTACTATTATCTGAGCTTCAACTGAACAAAGCAGCTTCACCCAAACCTTTTCAAGTCTCCAACTACAACTTTTATACCTCTTTCCGTTCTATAGCTCGACGCACGGATCTTGAATCTTCTCTTTATGATGCCATCTGGCTCAAAATATCTCTACCAATTGTGACTATTTTTCTTTGTTTCCTAGACGGTTCTCCCAACTATTTGGGTCAAAAAGGCACTTCCTTCTGCTGCTTCGTTGTTCAAACCTAGGATATTTCGAAGTCACATTGTGGTAGGGAGTGGGAGAGAACTTTTGTCTGCGACTGTATATGGTGACAGTGCTGCAGGTGCAAGTGGTGGTGCTAGCCTGGCTAGAGTTGCTACCAGTGCAATTGTTGACACAAGAGCAAAAGAAATCATCATTTACAGCTAGTGTGCATATTTATTTTACTAAGCATATTTTTATTGCTTTATAGTGAACTTTGTTGCTTAACACTAACTGTTCTTTCCATTTTGATGTTTGTATTTCAAACACCTGGAGTGGATTTCCTTCGTTTTCTGGCAATTTGGGCTTCTCATGGGTGAATTTCCCGGGGTTTTCATTAACTTAACCCATGCGATGTTCAGGGTTTATTGTAATTAGGACTTTAAAAAGGGTCATGTGTAAACCATAACAGTAGACAGTAAAGTATGCATGTAGTCAATATTAATTGTATATTTTCTTGTTTGCAGGAAGAAAATTTTAAGGCATAACCTTTCAGCCAATTACTTTCAAGAAAACAAACTTGCTTCAGTAGTATCAGATTCTCAAGTGTCTTGGCTGTAAAGAGAGAACTAGTCATCAGTTTCAACAGTGTCTCAGGTGAGATAGAGAGTAGACACCTTTATGTATGCCTAGCTTAGTGATGTTGATTGTTACTCATTTCTAAATGTAATTTTCAAAAGTGTCCACAAATTGAAACATCTCTTCTGTTTTACCTTAAATGAAAAGATGAAATATGCATTGATAACTCCTTTTTATTTTGCCTCACCAATCCGCCACACCTCAACATCTTGGTGATGTCTAGATGGTGCCAATGGAGGGGCTAGAAAATTAGTTCTTAGGAAGCAGTATTCCATCAGTTGGTATGACTGTGCCGTAACTAGGACTAACAAACATGAAATATAGATCGTTGTAGATAATTGGAATGTGGTTTGTACTAATTTAGTAACACTGTCTCTAAAGAAGGTTTTTAAGAAAAAAATTTTGCTCCTTTCTTTCACCTCACTACACCATTTTGTTTATGTTTAGATTGTGCCAGGGAAAGTGCTAGAAAATTCCTCCCAAACATTGTCCCTAAAATTAGTCTACCCAAACTAAATAGTAATCCTTAAACATTGTGGGTTTGAACATCTCATCCCTTGCCACTCTGTGGATTGCATTATGGGCTGCTTGGGGAGGGATGTTGTGTGTCACGTGTGACAGTTTCCACTACTAGCCATGAGGGGTCTGCAGTGGTACGGGGGAGTTCCATGCTTCCTCGCCCTCACTGTTACACACACTGCCAGCCCTCGAAGAACTTTGTTGCTTACGTATCCGCACCCTCTTTCCCTACTCCCTCGCCTTGTCTCGTAAACCTCCTGCACCTGCTGGAGGGTTTATTGGCATTCCTACCAATGTAAGGATTCTAAGGAAGGTCCCGCCTATGGTGGAGAAGGTGGAGCTACTTGATAGGTTGAAGATTGGTATGAGCTATGCTGCCTGTGGTCGCCATGAACGAGTCCAGCATTCACTACATAAAGGAGATTCATGTGTGTGTTGCCCTGAATGTTACAACTACTGCCATCTTCACACTATCTTAGAGACCCTGTTATAAATAAGCTGGATTGAAGATATCAACCGCCATAACTGGGGCCACAACTGACTTCACTGCAGTTGCTGGAGGATCGGTTTTTTTCACACCATTTTCCCAACATTCGCAGTCTGAGATCCAATATTTATTCTGTGGAGCACCATCTATTAACCTCTTCCCCCAATCTGTTACTATTATCTGAGCTTCAACTGAACAAAGCAGCTTCACCCAAACCTTTTCAAGTCTCCAACTACAACTTTTATACCTCTTTCCGTTCTATAGCTCGATGCACGGATCTTGAATCTTCTCTTTATGATGCCATCTGGCTCAAATATCTACCAATTGTGACTATTTTTCTTTGTTTCCTAGATGGTTCTCCCAACTATTTGGGTCAAAAAGGCACTTCTTCTGCTGCTTCGTTGTTCAAACCTAGGATATTTCGAAGTCACATTGTGGTAGGGAGTGGGAGAGAACTTTTGTCTGCGACTGTATATGGTGACAGTGCTGCAGGTGCAAGTGGTGGTGCTAGCCTGGCTAGAGTTGCTACCAGTGCAATTGTTGACAGACTAGAGCAAAAGAAATCCTCCATCATTTACAGCTAGTGTGCATATTTATTTTACTAAGCATATTTTTATTGCTTTATAGTGAACTTTGTTGCTTGACACTAACTGTTCTTTCCATTTTGATGTTTGTATTTCAAACACCTGGAGTGAATTTTCTTCGTTTTCTGGCAATTTGGGCTTCTCATGGGTGAACTTCCCGGGGTTTTCATTAACTTAACCCATGCGATGTTCAGGGTTTACTGTAATTAGGACTTTAAAAAGTGTCCTGTGTAAACCATAACAGTAGACAGTAAAGTATGCATGTAGTCAATATTAATTGTATATTTTCTTGTTTGCAGGAAGAAAATTTTAAGGCATAACCTTTCAGCCAATTACTGAAAGAAAACAAACTTGCTTCAGTAGCATCAGATTCTCAAGTGTCTTGGCTGTAAAGAGAGAACTAGTCATCAGTTTCAACAGTGTCTCAGGTGAGATAGAGAGTAGACACCTTTCTGTATGCCTAGCTTTGTGATGTTGATTGTTACTCATTTCTAAATGTAATTTTCAAAAGTGTCCACAAATTGAAACATCTCTTCTGTTTTACCTTAAATGAAAAGATGAAATATGCATTGATAACTCCTTTTTATTTTGCCTCACCAATCCACCACACCTCAACATCTTGGTGATGTCTAGATGGTGTCAATGGAGGGGCTAGAAAATTAGTTCTTAGGAAGCAGTATTCCATCAGTTGGTATGACTGTGCCGTAACTAGGACTAACAAACATGAAATATAGATCGTTGTAGATAATTGGAATGTGGTTTGTATTAATTTTATATTGCTTGGTGTTTAAAGAAGTTTAAAAAATGTACACCCTTGGTTAGGCTACATTTTATTTGGGAAATTAATGCTCTTGATACTTTTAGACCTTTGTTTCTTTAAGCTGAAAAGGTGAATCTCGTTTTCTATATCCATAATAATTCTGTCAAATGAGATACACAGGTACTCCTCGACTTTCGACCTATTCGGCATATGACCGCCGCAGTCGTATAAAATATTTTTCAAATTACGTATTTGAGTCCCGACGTTAGTGATCGCTGTGTGTACCGAGTCACTACTACCGACAAAATTTTTGTTTGTAATTCCCTTTAATATGGCTGGCAAGTGTAAATGTGAGAGTTTTTGTGGTGCTGAGAAGAAAGAGACATCCATTTTAGATTTTCTATGTATTATTTTTGACTTACGACCTGGTCGTCGGTCCCTAACCGTCGTAAGTCGAGGACTGACTGTATATGTACAGTATGTCCTTGGTTAACGTTGTGGTTCCCTTCCTGAAAACTGCGAACATTAACGGAATCAATTTTCCCCATAAGGTGTAGATAAAATACGGGAGTTACGTTCCCCAGCCTCCTTTTGCCCCATAAAAAACATTACATATACACAAATTCAATGGAATTTTTTATAGAAAATAGTATGTATTATACATCCCAAAAGATAAATAAACTAAATCATTTTGTATTGTATTTACTGATGGGCGGATGTAGGGCGTGTGTGTGGATGGGTAGTGGAGAGGAGGTGGAGGGTGGTGAGTCACTGAGACCCGGAGGGTGGCTCCTCCTCCTGCTCTAACTGGTGTGAGAGAGGGTGATGCGCCGTACAAGGTAGTCCTTGAAGACCTTATACTGGATTGACGGGACATTGTCTGAATCATTGGTATCTAAAGAGTAGCGACGTTATAACAAAACAATGTTGTTGGGGGCAATGTTAAACGAGGACTTGCTGTAATTTCAATTTCACAATGTCTTGGTATATCACCACCATGGTGGAATTTGGAGGAGGTATCAACCACCTAAATATAATTTCAACTTCTAAGTGGTTTGGTATTAAATATTTTACAGTCCTTTCTGTTGTAAAATATGTAATTGTAAACTGTATAAATAAGGGCATTTATTATGACCCATCCATCTCCCTTGTTTGTCAAGTTGATGTTAGTGAAGGGGCAAGAAAATTAATCATTTGGGAGCTGTATTCCATTGATTGGTTTAACTTTACCATAACAAGGATTTATAACATATAATATATAACTTGGCAGAAGATCTTTATAAAGTGCCTGAGACTGATTTTATATTAGTAATTTTATAGGTGATGGAAAATGTAAATATTTGGTGAGATCTGGTAATGAAATTGGGTGAAAATGTGGTTGGATGCTGTGAAATTCTCAGGTGTCAAGCTGGAAAGGCAAAAATATATTTCATTGATGTCAGTTGTTACTCACTATATGTTGATGTACAGTATTGCCAAGATGGAAATTTTTTTTACAAGGTATAAGCAAAGTATAATATCAAATAAAAGCTTTAGTCTTAACACATTTCAATCATCTCTCTTTCACAATATGTTAAGCCGTCAAATTAACGGTTTGGTCACGTCCACCATTCACACTGTTAAAGCATTTATGATGTTTATATGATGCTAGGGAAAGTGCTAAATTCTTCCCAAGCACCTTTCCAACCGTTGGTGTACCAGAGCCTTAATTAGGACTTAAAAACATGAATTATCAACCATAGCAGTAGTCAATACTTATATTAAATTACTCTTGTTTGCAGGAAGTGGTATTGACGGCATAATCTGAGGTGTTGAAACCAGGCAAATATCTGATTGGGTGTGTTGGAATAAAGATGAAGCTGCTCTAATATTTCCAATGGTGCATCCCTCAGTTAAGAGAAGCTGATTCACTTTTTGAAGGCCTACCTATGTGATATCACTTGTTATTCACTCCCTGTTGGTGCTACATCATCAAAATGGAATTTGGCTAAGGTGTCGCCTAATTAAAAACTGAAGTCTCGTGTCAGACATTTTGTGTCACGTTCATGCCATCCCCTTCTGTTTTGTCACATGTAAAATACAAATTTAGCACAGAACCATTTTATTTTGCCTCACCAATCTGCCACACCTCAACATCTTTGTGATGTCTAGATGGTGCCAATGGAGGGGCTAGAAAATTAGTTCTTAGGAAGCAGTATTCCTTCAGTTGGTATGACTGTGCCGTAACTAGGACTAACTATTGAAATAATATGAACCATAGCAGTAGATAGTACAGTATGCAGGAAGGAAATTTTAAGGCATAACCTCTCGGTCAATTATAATTAAATCGAGAAATAAACTTGCTTCAGTAGCGTCAGACTTGCAAGTGTCTTCACTGTAAAAATAAAACTATTCCTCGGTTTCAACAGCATCTCTCGGGTGAGATAGACAAGTAGACACCCATTTTGTAGGCTCAGCTTTGTGATGTCAATTGTTACTAATTACCTGTTGTTCCTACATTATCTGAATGTAATTTACAGAAGGGCCCAGAAATTGAAACTGGTCATAGAATTTTTTTGTTACCTCTCTTCTGTTTTACCTTAAGTGAAAAGATGAAATTTGCATTGATCACTCTAATTTATTTTGCCTCACCAATCCGCCACACCTCAACATCTTGGTGATGTCTAGATGGTGCCAATGAAGGTGCTAGAAAATTAGTTCTTAGGAAGCTGTATTTCATGTTGGTTTAACTGTGCCGTAACTAGGACTAACAAACAGAAATATGGAGCATAGTAATTTTTGTATATGGTAATCAGACAGTGGTTCATATAAATTTAATATTGCTTTGTCACTGCAGAAGATGTCTGTTGGAATTTTAACCCCTTGGTATGTTCAGATGAAATTGGTCAAATGTATGTTTGGGTCCTGGCAGACTGGTAATTGTCTTTGATGCTAGACAGGTGAGTCTAGTCTTTATTGCCTTCAATATTTCTCTCGGGTAAGATAGAGAGGTAGATACATTTTTTTATCCACTCTTTGTATCTATCTGTACCTGCTGCCTATTGATGCAGCATCATATAAATGAAATTTGGAAAGGTTGATGTCAAATTAAATTGCTTTGTTTGATACATGTAAATTAAAATGTGTTTTAGTTTTTCCTATCCATTGTGCCACTTTATTTATTTATTTTTACAAATAGAAATCACAGGAGGAAGCCAACAGGCAAGTGTTATGAAACCTTTTCATTTGCCAAAGATTGAGGATGTTTAGGATTTTACTGGTGGAGGTTATGTAGCAGGGAAAAATACTTTTGAGGCAGGGAGTTTTATAGTGGTAGTCTGAGTTTAAATGGGTTTTGGTAGGTTGAGACTGCAAAGTGGAATTTCACCAGAAAACTTCAGGTCCCTGTCAGATGCCCTTGTAGGCTGATAGAGGATGCAGGGTGGTGGCACTAGTGACTGTAGCTCATCAGTACTGACTGCAAGTACAGTTCTGTATACATAAAATGAGGAAAGTGATCAGATTTAAAATTTTCAATCAAAATGCATGTTTGAAGTGTTTTGGTAAAGTTTTCATTGCAAGGAATAAAATGCTTGCACTGATACCGGCATACGGTGAAACGTTCATGAACTTATGTCATCCATAGACAAAGTGCTTAACATTAAGTTTGTCTGTCATAACTTTACAGAAAATCAAAAGTCATTAGGTCTTGCTTTCTGATGTAAAATAGGATTTCAAGGTCGGTGCTCTACTTGTACAATTGTATTGTGCTTTAATTAATTCCATACTCATATGCAATCCTTCAAATGATTTCATCTTTATGCATTTAAGTACATCATCTTGCCTGTAATGTCAGTGTAAATTGCTTCCCAAAGCTTAAGCAACTTTAAGAGATCATACGTGTATGATCACGTATTCTTACAATTTTAGTGCAGAATATTACGTAATAAACACCTTAACAAACCACATCTAATAATGACCTTTAAGTTTGTCTTGTAAACATCCTGCCAAATATAGTCACACCCTAACTGGCTCCTGATCACAGAACTATTGGCCATTATAAGGTGCTCTCAGGCCGAGACAGGATACAAGACCGCTGATGATTGGAATCTCGGCAGTGACATACAAAGCTGACCACCAGTTGATGCTTCCATTTGTCAGTATCAGTTATGCTGCAATAGAGAACATAAGTGACCCCTTTGAAACTGTAGCTTTAATCTTATTTCTTTACAGCGACTTTAGTCACATGCCTTTTGATTAACTTCTCGTTTCATGATTAATAAGACCTGTATCCTGGATTGCGGGTACAGGTATTACAAAACCTGTTGATCATAAGGGAGGGATTGATCCTTAAATTGCTTTTTATACTGTACTGTAGTAGGAAGCTCAGATTTTCACTTCCTCCCAGTGGAGTACAACAGGAAAGGCCATTGTATTTTGGTTGGCTATTTTCTATGATCAATTGGAAATGGAAATTGGTTAGCTAAAGTGACTACAGTATTTAAAAGCTCCAAGTCTTTCTAACCTTGAATGTTAATATCCTCATGGCCATTGCAACTATAAGTGACCACTTTGGGGGAAAGATGATGGCCTGTGTGGGATCCTCCATCATTCTTAAGTTTTGTCTTGGCTTATTGTCTACAGCTTATTTTCATTTTGCATTACAATGTAGGGAACTGGAAACTATGACCACTTGTGTTTGAAGCACTTGACATTAGACAAATTGATTAGGATATGTGTTTTTCATCGGTTTTATAATTCGCAATGTCTGTATGAGTCTCTCTCTCGGTCTGTCAAGATGCCTATGTCCTTCGAGTTATCTACAGGGGCCAGGATGTTATATGCCCTTTGGGAATCAGTGGATTGGAATATGGTTGGCAGGATAGCATCATCAGTGTTTTTATTAGGCTGAGACAAAGTGCTCTCATGATACTTCAACTATATATTTTTTTTTCATCATAAATTAATATATGGTGGGTCACTTGAATTATTTACTGTACTTGTATACAGTACTTTCGTTTTCACTAAAGCTATTCAAACTGTTAGTCTTTATTATGCACCATGGTAAACTATTATATGAATAACAGTAAATTTAATTAATAATCTAATTAACATAATAATGTTGTAACTACAGAGAATAGTAACAAACTAGATTCAAATTTATCCTTTCCATCCCTTATCAAATTAATAGCCCCACGAGCATATTGGTCTGTTCTATGTTATGACCTTTACTGTCCAGTGTGAATAAAGGGGAAGCATGAGTACCATGAAGAAACCTGTGATTTCCGACATATTATCTAAACTGGAATCTCATCTAATATATAATTAACCTAAAGTTATACACACAAGTATTTAAATTGCTCTCTAAATTCAAAATTAAAATAGTGTAAAATGTGGATAGTAACATGAACTTGAACAGCATAAAATCTTGGTATACAGTATACTATTAAAAGTTGTCTTGTCCATAAAATCTTAATTATGCAGTACAATACTACAGTTGCATTAGGAGATATTAAGGTCATAGTCTATTGCTTATGACTTGAAGGTTCTTCTATATAAGATTAGTTTTATCAATTACTTCAATATCCTTATTGTTGTTAATTTGTTTACAGTACAGTATGGGTGAGGTTTAAAAAACAAAATACTCTTATGGTGGCAATTTGCAAAATTTCTGCCATGACTTCAACACATGCTGATCTATATGAACATGAGAATTCATTTTTAGTTCATGTTAACTAAAACTGTCCATTCAACATCTTGAGGTCAAAGATATATTCTGCCAAAGCAGCAGCAGCCTCATCATTCTCCTGATTCAAATGCAGGTCAGCATAGGTTTTTACAGCTCCCTGAAGTTTGCGAACACCATTGTGCTGCTCATCTAGGATGGGATTTGTGAATACATCGGCTCCATGGTAGTCTTCACCACACTCTTTCACCACATTGTATATCAAGTTAGTCACCTGAAAATGTAATAATTCAATGAATTATTGACACTTAATGAATGTTAGTACAGTACAGGGTATGTGGTAATTATGCTCTTTCAGGACCATAGATGTTATATACATAATTTATAAACAGTAAGTCCTCGTTTAACGTTTCGTTAAAACGTCGCTACTCTTCAGATACCAAAAAGTTGGTTAACGTCTCAATATAATGTCGTTTTTAGCGTCGCCACAGACTACTTTTTATGGGGAATGTAATAATAATTTACTGTAAGTAAAATTAATACAATTTGTAATAAAAACGTACGTAAATGCTTATTGCATTATGGATGCCCATACGTCTGACAACACCTTATTGTTTACTGCCTGTGTGACATGCTTAGTGGATGCTATTGTTCTCCCTAGATTTATATACAGTACAGTATTTACATATCAGCTCACCTCACAATGTAAGTGTTACATCTATTTATTACTGTGTAATTTACTTTATTATTACTGTATGTACTGTACAGTCAACCCTCGCTTTACGCGGTCCCACTACACGTTTACGCGGTACCCTGCCGAAACCAGAATGCTCACTTTCCCGCGGTGTGTGTACCCTTTTACACGGAGAGCGGCGCGAGCAGGGTGCGCACAAGGTCGCCCAGTCATCAAAACATTACCGAGTTCTTCACCCACCACAACCGGCCCAAGTCAGTGATAATGATAGTGAGGATATGGACTTTGAGAGGTTTGACAAAGAGGTCCTGCAAGCCTCTGTGGTGGATAGTGATACAGGTGAGGGCCAATAATCTGCCCTCTGCCTCGGAACCAACCCCCCATCCCCGTGTGCCCAGCCATCTTTTCTACTAATGTAAGTGTTAAAAAACCTAATATTGATATTTCTCTTAATTATTAATTGTGTGTGCATACCATCATAAAATTAAGAAGTTATTTTTACTACAACGTAGGTATTGTGTCTGAAAAAGTGGAGTTTGGGGGTCGGCCTGGTCTCTATTTCAATTAATCCCATATGTTATGTTGTTCACTTTACGCGTTTCTCACTTTACGTGGGCCGCCGTGGGTTGAATTGACCGCGTAAAGTGAGGGTTCACTGTACATTTAAAAATCATTTGTTTGCACAGTAATTATAAATAGAATATTTAATGTGGCAACCAAAGTGATGTTTCGAAACCAATCTCATTTCGGATTCATTCCCAATTCGAATAATTTCATTTATTTTTGGGAAAAAATACAAATTATATTGTATTTTTCTGTTATTGAAGATGTTGTGATAATTATGATGACTCAAACACCATAAGAGGCCAATCATAGAATATAATAGTATTGAATCAGTAAATAAACCTGGCAAATGTGATAATGTTCAGTTCCCTTCGCCACCCCCAACCTGTTTACATACCAGTGTCTTAGCTCTTGGTAGGCCTACAGCATATCGGATTAGACCACTGTACAATATTCAATTCGCAAGTTTTTCTTTTCATAAGCATTTCTTTAATTTTACCCATTTCTTAAAACCCTCTAGTATTCCCGATAAAGACAATGTGTACGGTACTCTACATACAAAGTTCACATAAATGATTATAAGTGTAGGTAGCGAGGTGCAGCACACTGATACAATACGTATGAAGGCAGGATTCTGAATAAGACACATGCCATGCAACACCCACAACAGACGTTCAACCGCACATGCAAACACAAACTATCTGGAGTGATGCTGGATTTTCCGGACTTTTAAAATATATTTCTGGTGGATAGAGGGGCAGTCCTGAGCACCTGAGTCCGAAAAAAGTGAAATCTGGTGTATAATTTATATTATACATAACAATGAAACCAGTAAATATCACAAGGCATTGGACCTCACTCAATAATCTTATGATATAATGAAAATTTATCTATTTTTGTTCAAGTTCACAAGTCCAACTAACCTCAATTTCCATATTAAGGGCTTGCTCTAAGGCTGCTTTGTAAGGTCGAGTCTTTCCCACAAATGAAGTATTGAGCTGAAAGTCACAAAAACATTAGTGCACATTTTAGGGCAAATACATTGTATGACACATTACTAAGACATTTTAAGGAGTTGCTATTTAGTTATCTTTAAAGAAAGTAATACTAACCTCTTATAATTCTCACCATTCAGAGGAAGTAAAGGAAAATTATAAGCTTATTCAAATCTACTTGAAATTACCTCCTTGCTCAATGTCCTCTCCAAAGAGTAACACCCCCCCCCCTCCCCCCCCTCGGTCTGACACATTCATCCAGAAAACCAAATCCACTTCTGAAATTATCAAAATAATTTTCAACAACAGTTGTCACCTGTTCCTCTATCACTTTAATGTTACCCTAAGCTTCTGACCTCACTGGAGGAGACATTGTGTCAAATTAGTTTCCAGGATTATCCAAGTGGTGTAGCCATGTCTGTTGCTTGCTGGGAATAGCCCTATGCCTCTGATGGCTGAGTTTGAGCAGGTGAAGGAGAATGTGAGGCTTGGAGAGTCTGGGTTGGACAATTCTGCCAAGCAGTGAAAAGCCAAGAAGAGGGGGCAACAGAAATTGTGATTAAGAAGACTAAAGCATTTAGCAGCTACCGGTAATTGTTCAAACCTTTTCAGTTTACTGGGGACAAATTGGACATAAGAGGGATATACTGTACTGTAGATAAGGTGGACACTGAAGGTTAAGACAGCCTTAATAGTTGGTGATTTGCAGGTTAGGTACATGGATTGCACCTTCTATAACAAGGATAAGAGTAGGAGGATGATAGTCTGTTTACCAAGACCTGGGTTGATTGTACTGAGCAACCCCATGCATCCTTTACAATGTGATGTGCAAAGCAATATAGGAACCTAAAAGGAAAATTATGATAAGCTCATGCTTGCCTTGGTAGACTTGGTTGCTGTGAATGGTAAAACAAAGTGTTCATAAAGAGAAAATGTGTAGTTTTCTCTTCGTGATAAGGTGTGGTAGATACACTCCAAAAAGTATTATTTTAATTTTGTCAGACAATATGACACGATGGGCGAAGGATTTTGACAACCCTACCACGACAACAGGAGTCAAGGTGTTCATTTTGAAATTCTTCGAACCCCTCCATAAAGATACTTTTTGGAGCAAGTGTACCTATTAATATCAAGTGATATGCCTGTTTGTCAAAGGAATTATATTTGGGCTGTGATGTAACAATGTCATGAGTTTCCCGCCACTTGAGAGTTCCTGCCAATTTTAAGCCAATAGTATGAAGGCCTTAGGCCTGTCTTCGACCAATGAGAAAGCCTATGAGGCGTGACCATGAAAGTTTTGGCGTCCCTTGTGGGCTCACTCAGTTTGAATAGGAGAGAGTGTGTTGGAACGTCTGTGGTGGCGACATGGCAGGTATTTTGGTGTATTCTTTTTGGTAAATCCTCAAGTTCCCACTTGTTGTGAGATACATGGTCCCCGTTTAACTAGCTAGGAAGATTGGTTCATTATTTTGAAGTGTAGCTGTTAAACCCTAATTCAATAAATACAGTAACTGTTAATAAGAGTCCTAATTCTTCCCTCCCTTATTAAGAAAGAGTGATGTATTATATATGTCTTGGTATTATGCAGTTATATAGTGAGTCCTAAATATATAATAACTATCCTATATTTCCCCTCTGAAGTATTGTAGCTTAGTTCCCCTAACTAGCCTCCCGGCCGAGTCTCCCCTGGCTGGTGCGTGTGTGGGAGGGCCAATTGTAAGCCTATATCACCAGCCAACCGCAACCTTAAACAATTACCTCCCTCACCCTCTCCACCTCTCACGAGTGTAACGAGAGAGAAAGAAGAATAAGTATATACTGTAAATAAATAAGTAAATAAACATAAAGAATTAAAAAGACAATGAAAGAGTAGAGCATTACATAAAATATATTACATTAAAGTAGGGACATCTAATCATATTTTGTTACAGTGAGGAATGATGTGATAGCAAGGATCTGCAGGTGAGGAATTCAACACATTGAAGTATGTTGTGTAGAAGGCTATGGGTGTTCAAATGTTGACACAGTCTGTGGCCAGGCTCAGGGTTATTGATGTTTTCATGTATTTTAGTTGTCCAAATTGCAGTCTTGTAAATACAATTGGTTGAGGTTAAGTCATTGGAAAATGGGCTCAGAATAGCCCTTGATGACAACCACAACTGTGTAATAATGGCTCTTAATTGCCTTTTCCCTGTATTTTTAGAGTAATACAGAGTTTATTAAAGGTTTTCATTGTGAAGTACAGTACTTATTCAGCATTTGAGAGAATTGACTTCTATTTCTTTACATGTGTTGCTTCCTCTACAGCTATAACCAATGGCCATTTTCCACACTTGCCTGGCTTAGCCACAGTTACCTGTTGGCAGCTAGCTTTCAATGCTGCAGTCACTTGCAGCCTCTCTTGTCAGGTTCTTATCTCCCTCCATGTCATTCTTGGCTTGCCCCTGGCTCTCCTCCCCTCCCCTCCACACATAATTATAGACTTAAGTATCTCTAGACTCAGTTGCTTTCATCCATTCTACAGTGATGAATTTATGACTGCTAAAGGTATATGAGGTGACATCTGTTTTAAGCTTATAAATAGCATTGAAGGTGTGTTGGAAAACAGCAGAAGGGGGAGGAACAGGAAGTCTTAGTAGCAAGAATTCTAAATGTATACTATTATTTCATGCAAGGATAGGAGGCTACCTCTTGAAAGCCCATCAGTAAGAATATACAGTACTTCAAATGTTGGTGGATGAAGCGTGGTCAAGAATAGATTTTCTTGCAATTTTGATGTTGGGGCATCTATACTATTGCTCCAGTTCTTGCCAGTGCATCAATCATTACTATACACCTGTACATCGAGCAGGGGGATTAAAGACATGAAGAAAGTAATAACCATCAATTTTCTTATTATGACTTAGGTGGAGTATATAACAGTGTTAGCTAGTTCTGGGGCCATGAATGGAGTCTGGGACCGGTTCATTGTAAAGAAGCACCCATGGATGAAGAAGTGGTAGTACAGTACAGGTATCCTTCGTTATCCGAATGTTCGGTATCCAAAAATTCATTAATCTGAAAATTTTATTCTTACACCTTTTTTTTTATACTGTATCTAAAAGTGATCCTCGCTTACCTAAAAAATGATCGGATCGCAATTTCAAAACAATCCCTATGGTGGTGCCCTGACTACCCTCCCATAAGTATTTAATGTATCAACTAGACAATATTTAACTGTATTTATTTTAGAAATTACCATACAGTAGGTAGGTTTGGTTTTCTTGTTCCTGCACCAATTTCATTATTTTTAGGTATAATATTGTTTTGTTTTGTTTTATCGTTGGGGAAGCCAACCTTATCTTTCTCATTTGTTCCGTAATTCGTTATCCAAATAGTTTTCAAGTAACCTAACCTATTTGGATAACGAGGGCTACCTGTTTATTGGTGTATGAGGGTGAGCTGGTGAGGAGAGGAAAGAGCAGGCTTTTAGAAGCAGAGTTTACGAGTGTGGATCATTGCCAGCTAAGCATGAGGTAAGTACCTCTCTTGCTCTCTTTGACTTCATTCTTTCAAAAAATTAATACTGTAGGTACCATATGAGTTACATCAGAACCAGGAGATAATTGAAAATTGTAATTGAAAATAGATTATATTTAAAGTACATAAAGGAGTGAACAACTAACCTGATTATTATTAAATGTGTAATTAGGAATGTTCAGCTTGATACCACGAGTGTTGAGGTAGTCCAACATTTGAATGGCATGACTTCGCTCCTCTGTTGCAGACTCCAGCAAAAATTTGGCAATACCCGGTCTATCCACAGCGTACTGCGCAAAGTATGCCCCCTATAAACAAAGAAATAATTAATGACTGACTACTACAACCATATACAAAATATGCTTGGCTTATTAGTATTAAGATTGCTCATTTTTCAAGACACAAGTATTATAAAGAAACGAGTCTTAATAGACAACAGTATTTGCCTGGATCAGGAGACTCGTATACAGTACTACTGACTATACAGTAGAGTATTTATAAGCCGAAAAATAACCCTTGATATTAATAATTTTCTGTTACAGAATATTGTATAGGGGTATCTTAAAATTAAATGAGAACTTGGAATATGGCAGTCATCAACCAAGGTTGAAGGCAAAGAGTCAAACCATCACACTAGTATGTGCTCTCCACAACCTTCATTAGCTTCAGTTATAAACCATAATTTCTTGGGTCAGTGCTCAGTTGAGATCAAGTGGCAGCTTTTCTGCTAGTCTATATCTCATAACAAGAGCAAAGTGCATCCCCTCGCCTTTGCACTCAAGACCAGCTGGGTTACTTCATAGCCTTACTGAGAAGAATGTAAGTTACATTGCAGTATTATAATGGAGGTTCCTGAAGGTCTGCAAAACCTTTAACTCTCATTAATTGCAAGAGGAAAAGGAGCAAACTGGTCATGAAGCTGTTAAGTATACAAGGTTACTTTACTTCTTATTACTGTAGCTACTTAACATAATCTCTAGCTTCCTAACTTCTTAAGAGAGCTTTTTTTCTTAAATAAATTAATAATCCTCTCTCCTATGATTTATCTGGCTTCTATAATTGCAAGACATGTACAAAGCATTGTCATCATGGATTGGGATTGATCCAGAAATCTCTCTTATATATCAGAGGTGAGCTGTTGATTCGACTTATCCACCCTCCTCCCTGAAATGTTAAAAGGTGTGGCTAAATATAAAGGAAGAGATGCCCCATTTTCTATGATTAGAACAAGTCAGGCATGATTTGTGCATGGGGACAATAACTTTGGTTCGCCACGTCTCAGCTAGCCGTTTGGGAGATTAGTCTATCCAGTGTTAGTAGTACAAGAGGAAACGGGACTGGGAAACCTGTGATGTTTGGTAGTGAGGGTCACACTGGATAACACCCATATCTCGTTACCACCTCAGAGTTAGGTGCCCATGTGCCAAGTTAGTATTATGTGGGGATTATAATGAAATTGACACCACTGATATCCAGGACCAGCTGTCACTATCACAAGTTGTGAACTTCCCCACACACGGTCAAAATACCCTTGACCTTATCTTAACTGACTTAGTGGACCTGTACCAGCCACCTCAACCAATGCCTCCTATCGGGTGTAGCACACACTTATCAGTGCTCTGGTCCCCAGCTGCCACTCCCACGCAAGTACAGAGACCCTACATCAAGACCTACAGGCCGATTACTGACTCTGCAGTGCGCCTCTTTGGGCAGTGGAGAGTTCACCATCCCTGGACTGAAGTACTTAGGGTGGATGACGTGGAAACCAAATGGAAAAATTATACCAACACCACCATGGAAGTTCACCACCACTTCTTCCCCGAGAAGTCCGTCAGATCTCACCCAGCTGACTTGTCCTGGATCACACCTTGGATCAAAAGACTTATGCAACAGAGAGACAGAGCCTTTTATCTCAATGACCACATCCGCTACAGGTCCCTTCGCAACCGAGTCATCCGCGAAATACGTACTGCAAAGAAGTCTCACTACCCAAACAAATTGCAACACCTGAAGCAGTCCAACATCAGTCAATGGTATGGTAAGCTTAAAGAACTCAGTGGACTAAACAATATGACACACCCCCTCCCCTTCCTTAGCCATCTCACTAATGTTGACGCAGCTGAGCAATCAAATAACCATTTCGCTCCTATATGCCAGACGCTCACCCAGCTTGACACAACCACTCTCCCTGCTTACCTACCAGCCCCCTTTCCCACTGACTTAGTAGAAGAATTTGAAGTTGCAAAACGTCTGGACAAACTAAAATTAAAACGCACTACCACCCCCATTGACTTACCAATGAAACTCTTTCAGGAGTTCTCCCCGGAGCTTACTAAACCCCTATGCTCCATCATCAATGCTTCTCTCAGTCAAGCCAGATGCCCAACTGACTGGAAGACCTCTTATGTATCACCAGTGCCCAAGTCAACCAGCCCACAATCCTTAAATCAGCTACGACCTATTGCAATCACCCCAATACCCAGCCTAATCTGTGAAAGTTTTGTGTTCAACTGGGCTTATGCTGATATTACAGGAGTCGTAGACCCTCAGCAGTTTGGCAATATGAAAACTTCCTCCACCACTCACTGTCTTGTCAGCTTTCTCGATTACATATACAGCCATCTCGAGAAACGAAAAACGTCTGTAGCTGTCGCCTTCATTGATTTCACTAAAGCATTTGACCTAGTCGACCACAATTTAATCATCAACAAAGCTATTGACCTCGGGCTTTGGAGAAGTCTTATACCATGGCTTACAGACTTCCTCAGTGACCGACGCCAAGCTGTACGCTTCCGAGGGGCTGTCTCCACCTTTCAATCACTCACCTGTGGCGTGCCCCAAGGCACCAAGATGGGACCACTCTGCTTCCTTATGCTTATCAATGATGCCCTAAGAGAAACCCCTGCTCGCTGGAAATATGTCGACGACTCCACTGTTGGGATCAGCGTCAACAATTCTGCTCCTGACTATACCGCCCTTCAGGATTTATTGAACAGTCTCCAAAACTGGGCCACCAACAACCACGTCACCATCAACCATACCAAGACCTTGGTTATGCACATCAACCTCTCCTCCGACGTTGTCCCACCCCCTTTCCATTACTTTAGGTCCCAACACACTCCAGGTTGTAGATTCCACTAAGCTCCACTGCGTCACCATAGACAACAAACTAAATTGGAAACCACACATCAGTGAAGTTGTCAAGTCCTCCAGTTTCCGTTTCCACCTCCTCCGCCGACTCAAGTCCCTCGGAGTTCCTGCACCCGAGCTCCTCAGTGTTTACATTCACACTTCCCAAGCTCACCTATGCCTCCCCCACCTGGTCTTCCTCCCTAAATGCCACACAACGTAAACACCTAGAAAAAGTGCAAAAGAGGGCATGCAAGATTATTCTCTCCCCTTCCTACTCCACATATCAAGAAGCGCTCAACACACTGACCCTTTCGACTCTCACTGACCATCACCACGACCTCATCTTCAAATTTGGTAAGAAGCTTTTGCACCATCCTCGACACCGGCTCCTACTACCACCTGAGATCCCTAGCCCGAGAATTGCTGTTCGACACCACAACCGCATCCAGCCCATACTTGCACGAACTGATCGCTATAAGAACAGCCCAGTCCCAACCATTGTAAAAATTATCAATAACTTGTAATAAACCAGTGTATTCACTCCCAGTAAATCCTACTTCTTGCACTACTACCCGGAAGTTATTATATATCTTATTTGTATCACTTATGTTACTTGTATATTATTTGTAAATCGAAACCCATTCCCCAATTATGTAACTGTATATTTTCAGCCTTCTGGCTGCTATGCTCTTTCAATAAACAGTTAATTATTATTATTATTATTATTATATCACTTCGATAACCTTTTCTGTTATGAATGATAAATCAAGACATAGATGGAAAGTTATCTCTGCAGGAATAGTCTACAGTATGATTATGAGGGACTTGAAAACATAAAGTTCTTATGATCCTAGTTAGCAAGCTCTGAAATCACAAGTTATCTGCTCATCTTTTCTGACTTTTTTCTCTACTATACTGTATTGTACTGATCTTGTCTCATCAATTCATTACAATATATATTATTCTTACCATATACATGTACCCAAAGGCTGCATTCAGTTCATGTTGTATTTGGCCCTTAACAGCAACTGCACACTTGGAGGTGTAGCATACTGTCTTTGGGAAGCCTATGAAGACATAATTTATTAGCAAAGTAATGACACACCTTTCATATACAGTATTTTATTTCAGTCCAATATTAGCAATCGAGCATTCTAAACTATGTCAACCCCTATGCTGTGGCTCGAGTTAAAAAAAAAAATAATACAATAAAAACCTTAATATCTTCCTGTTGAATCTAGGACTAAGCACATTTCTAGGACTTACTGTTCCATTGTACAACACTGTCATAGCCCACAACACTATGAGTACTTCAACATTATAACAGTTTGAATTCATGGCAAATGCACCCATAGATATTCAATTGTTTTTTCTGCATTTTTGATCCCTATAATGGTGTTTAACAAGCATTCAAAATCTAGAAAGGACCTAATATAAATGTATAAGCTAACCTGTGAAGATGTAAGAATTGTTATGGTGCTGTGGTACAGGAAACTACTTAATTGTGTAACTAATAACCACTGATCACCTTCCATACCTCTATATACTGTATGCAGTACAGTACATACAGTATATAATACAGGTATGCTCCTGTTCACTTGTTTTTAACCTTTTCAGTGCTTATTATTTTTTTAAATAAATGCATAGTAATCATCTGGCATTAGCCTGTATAAAATATCAAAGTGCCTAGAGCACAAAGTGTTAACTGGAAAAGCTGGAATTTTGTTTGCCCTCTCTTTGAGTTTTATGATTTTGAATCACATTTTGATTTGCTTTATAAAAATAAGTTTAGCATTTTTGACATGTTTACCTCTCACTTTTAAAAACATAAGTGCTGAAGAAAACATGAAACATTAAACTGCCTGTATTACAATTTTAAAGGAATGCACGACATATCTGTCAACACAAAGCCTAATTTGAAAACAAAAATATTTAAGCCTTGGAATTAGATAAAATATCTTTTATTTTTTTATAGTTAATTTTCAATCAGTAAACCAGACATTTCCTTTGTTTTCTAAATAATAGCTGTCTTACAGGGGAGCATTCTTTGTTGCAACGAGCTAATTCAATTTTTTTTCTAGCCTTGAGTAAGGCAAACTCATTTATTACATGATATTAACAGTGTATAGTGTCACCTGAAAAACAAAGAAATAATCCATGCAGTAGGTATACTGTCCCTCTATTTTATGACCACCAAGAAATGAACGAACAACTCCAAATCAAAAAGTAAAAATGGGTCGGTTAATCTAATGAATGTCACTCGAGGCGGTTGCCCCCCCCCCCACTGGTTGTTGCAGGACCACCTGACTACTAATGGGCATCTTGAAGCATCTTGCTAGTGCTTTTCAAGAACTACCTGTGAGGGGGAAGAATCAGAGCAGCCATACTGTAAATGGACAGACAGACATACAATAGGAGGATTATTGCCTCTGGGATCTATCCCTGGTCCAATCCTCTGGTATGTTTTCTTAGTTGACCTGTTTCAACAATGAATACAAGTATGATCTTATGCAAGTGACTGTATTCTCATTCACAGAGATGGGAACATTCAGCATGTAGCCAGACACATCATTCAACATGTCACAACTAAGCACACATGGAGCCTCCACTAATAGGTGAAATTCACTCCAGACAAGATGCAGGCAATGGTAATATCTCCTTCACCACAGCTACAGCTATCATGTTGTACAGAAGCCACTTCTGCAGAGCGATGATCCTACTTCTTGACCACATATCAGTCTCAGGATTCAAACAGGTAAGGAGTCAAGGTGTATAAGTATTGCACAGTACATTCACAATGTTGGCATTATGCTCTCAACCATGGTCTCAGCCCTGTGCCAGATGGCTTACTTCCTCTTTTGTTTTTTAATTGAACCACAAAATTGTTTGTTTCTTGATCCTTAGAGCTTGTTCTCAAGTTCCTTAAATCCATTGGGAACTTGCTCGAGGGAGAACTAGAGTTGGTCTCCATGAAAGTGTTGATCTGGACAGCTACAGCATCAACTAGAATGGGATCTAGTTTCATCTTTGGACCTTCCTTAAGTTAGGTTAGCCTTAGACTGATGTTTAAATCCTTTCTAAGATTGAGACTCCTACTTTTTGGCATATAAGAAAAGTAGATCTCATTATTCTTTATACACATTTAATTATCCCTTTTGCATATCTTGACATGAATTGCATCAAATCATTGGGTAGTACAGCTGCTCCCCGACTTACGACAGGGTTAGGGACCCAAATACAGGTCGAAAGTCGAAAATGCTTAAATAATACATAGAAAATCTAAAATGGGTGTCTCTTTTTCTTCTCAGCACCACAAAACTCTCACTTTTAAGCTTGCCAGCCATTTTAAAGTGAATTACAAACGAAAATGTTGTCAGTACAAAGAGCAATCACTGACGCTGGGACTCGAATATACATAATTTGACAAAATTTTGGCATGACTGAGGCGGTCGTAAGTCGAGTAGGTCGTAAGTTGGGGAGTAGCTGTACTATTTGCGTCAGTGACGTGAATCACATCAAATTAAAAAAAAAATTGCCCACAAAGAATTTTCAAGATAATTGCATAAATTTTTTAGCGTCATAGATGAAAGCATTACCCTGGTATATTGCAAGGAAAGCTTCCAGAAAGTACCAAGGTGTGGGTGGGTGCTGTCCATCAGTTTCCTCCCATCAGCCTTGCTGGTAGGTCGCTTTTGTCCCTTTAACTCCTCTCTGACCCTTCCCACTATTACTCATATCAAAATTCCTAAGTCACTGTTGGAAATCTCATAAAATTCCACTTCTATTACTGATACACTCAGTATGTTTGTGAGAAGATATCCAAGATTTTCAGAGTGAAAAAATATATTCATGAAGGTCAGCTGGACAGATGCTTGTTTAATGGAAATTGCCAATGACAGACAAGGAAGAGCTTCATTGCAAAAAAGTCTGTGGCACAAAGACCCAATTACTTCTTAACCTTGAGAACTTTTTTAAGCAGGAGAGTTATACTTTTAAGTGATACTATTTAAAAAATAAGCTGTAGTGTCACATCAGCATTAGGGGTTAGCCAGAGTTAATTGTATTAAGTGTGTCATGAGTGCCAACATCAGTGTCAGAAGTTAGCCAAGGTTGCAACAAACAGGGAGGGACTACCGCCTGGGAAGATATTGGAAGCATAATGTGTTGTCTAATGGTAGACCCTGCTACCATATGGCATCACAAAAATTGGGACCAAGTCCCAGGTTGCTGATCTGACTTTCTGCCTCATTTACATGTAATTGCAGGGTTTCAATTGTTTCTCTTTCTTTAACAACACAAAATACATACTGTAATCATTTCTCACTATTGATTTTTTTTTTTATTTATGGGACTTTATTATTATTATTATTATAATTATTATTATATTATACAGTATTATATTTTTATTTAATATTTTGTTATCATTTTTATTTTTTATTTATTTTTATTATTATTATTATTATTATTATTATTATTATTATTATTATTATTATTATTATATTTTTGCCCCAGGCAAAAAATAAAAAATATCTATAAAATATATGAGTTTTCTTGGCCCAACTACTGCTGTAGATTGGGAAACACAGGATCAATCTTTAATTTATCTCACATACCAGAACATTGACAAAAAGACTTGTGAAATACATTACCAAAAATTAACATATTGTACAATGTTATTAAATTTAATCAATCCAAGAAACCAGAAAATTAAAACTTACTTCCAGAAGGCTGGCAATTGAAGTCTTCTTCGGCAGCCACGTACCCTGTTAAAAAGAATACTATGTTAACCATTTACTAAGAGCAAAGTCAACCTGGCTCAAAGGTTGGGATGATCTCTAGACCACAAAGTTTCCTCTCTCAAACTTTAAATGGACAGTCTGTGGAAGTTGATGCATTTCAGCCAAGTATACAGGTCCCTATCTGGTATAATTCAGATGATTATATTTCATGTAGTAAGAAGCATCATGCTGAAAGACTGATGATGGAGGTCCCAAAGACCATCACACTGAGCTCTAGTAAATATTAACACAAAAGACACCATCCCCATACGTCTGCCAGAAAGACGAGTTAACATTTGTTGATCCACATTTCACATACTGTACTGTCATAATTAACATACAGTACAGTATTAAATTAAAAAAAAAAACCCTGAAACCAAAAATGAAACCACAGATGAAATTAACCTATTTACCTAATGGCCCCCCACTAGAGGTGACCATGCCAAGGAGGCCAGTGGTTTGTGTAGGACCCCTCCATTGTTCCTGATTTTGTCAAGGGATTTTTTGAAGCCCAGTACTGTTCTTGATTCCACAACTTGGGCTGGTAAATTATTCCATAGGTCTATCACCTCTGTGAAAAATGATTTTCTTATGTTCGTTCTGCATGATAACTTGGCGAGCTTATAGTTATATCCTCTCGTTGATGGTGTGTGACATCACAAAGAAATGGCCTGGGTTCACATTTTCCATCCCTTTCAGGATTTTGAATGGTTCCATAATATCTGCCATATTAATAATTAATGGTTTATTGAAAAAGTTCTGCAGCCTTGGTTCACGTAAGGCGGTTATTGTAAGGCGTTTCAGATGCACGGAATAGCTAACGCATTAGCTATTCTGTCTGCGCAGATGCTGCTTTAGAGTTGTATGCATGGAACGCTCAGAGGGAAAAGCTAACACCTCGATCAGGAGTTAGCCTTGAGCAACACCCAAGCGGCCCAAATAGCTAACAACCAATCAGCGATTTCTCCCACTGAAAATACGCGGATCATGGCCGCTTATGGAGAAGATTTTGATTAATATTGAAGACTTGGGAGCATGTATGATAATAAAAAAAGCTGTGATATAATAATAAAAACAATGGTATATTGGATAGGACCGAAAGCAAAGTGCATGGCGTTAAAGAATTGAAAAGGATTGCATCTAGTTGAAACCAGTTTTGGCTCCGCCCATTTTTAAGTGGGCACTGTCTGATTTCATTTGCCGTTAGTGACCTTGGTGTAATAATATTGATAATTACCCAAATATGATTGAAACCTTAATATCATTACTCATAAGATACTTTAAATAAAGGTGAACAAGTTGATTACAGTTCTGTAAGTGCAAAAATTAAGACTTAAACGAACCTGAAATTCGCCGTATTTCGTTTAAACGAACCTGAAATTCGCCGTATTTCGTTTATAAATACAGTATGTGAATACCTAGCCTCGAGAGACATGGTCTTTGGATAGTGTGGTTTCAGGCTCCCACTCCGGAGTCCGGACCAACCAACTTTACAACTGGCCAGATTTTTTGTGTTATTCTTATTTATTGTTAATTGATTGACTTTTTTTTCCCTTTTTGTCTTTCTTTCCATAATTTTCTATATATTTTCTTCTCTATTTCTTTCCGTATTGTGTCCAAATAACAGTTCTCCTAATTTTATTATTTCTGAAGACCGTGTTGTACATCCAGTGTGACCCTACCAAACACCACAGGGTTTCCGGTCCCTGGTTTCCTCCTGTATTAACACTGGATGAACCGCCCAAACGGCTAATAAGCTGGTAAGTGGGGAATATGAAAAAAAAAAAGTTATTAAAAAAAGCAGTACGTCGTATTTTTTAATGATAGTCTGGGAAAGCTAATGCGTTAGCTATTCCATGCATCTTAAAACGCCTGTAGTCTATTACCATTTCAAGGAACATGAAAAAGTTTGTCAGATTGGATTTTCTTTCCATGAAACCGCGATGCATTGGTCAGGTGTTGGATAATGGTGTACCTCAAAATTTTCTCAAAGAGTTTGCATATACAGTATGTGCTGTTAGGCTGATCGACTTGTAGTTTCTTGCTGCACTTTTCCTACCGTTCTTGTATACTGGGGTGATGTTGACTAATTTCCAGTCCCTAGGAACTTTACCTTGGTCCATGATAGTACACGAGATTAACATTATTTAGGGTTATTTAATAAAATTTGGCAAAACAAGGTCAAAGGTCACATAAGATGACCATTTATATCAATAAAAAATTGCTCAAATTGATTACTATATTGATTTTATTAGTAGTTTGTCATCAATTAAAAGATGTATGAAAAAAAGGAGGTTATTTTTAACTGAAACAAACAAAACATTTACAGTATTATTGTTGTATACACTAGAAAAAATTAGTCTCATGTCGTGGTTATTTTAGCTTCGGAATTTAGTGATCAAGAAGGCATTTTTCAACTAGGTATTCATCATCAGTGGCTTCAGCATACCCAAGATATCGCTTGTAACAAGAAATGCCTCTTGCAATTTATATAGAAAGACTCCTTTTCCAAAATTCAGTCCTGTCCGTAAGATTTCACTTTTACTTTTATCCTCTTCGCCACTGATTGGCTTGTTAGCCACTTGGGTGATCGGTCACGTCTCTTTTCATTTATATTCTTCACCAAAAGATCGGCTCGCTAGCCGCCCGGGCGATCGGTCACGTGTTCTTTACTTCTTTTTAACACCCCCGTGCTTTTGATTGACTGCACAATCTTTAAGCCTTTAGGAATAGTTTACTTACTACAGTTAAGTTAGCCATAAAATCTCTAAGGGAATATTACAGCTTCAACCATAAAACAAGGATTCTTAAATACTGTACTGTACTTGAATTGCCAGCTGTCTCCAGCAGTGTTTGAAGAATCTTGAACGAGACTGTACATAACACCTATTAAGCAGGTACATAAATATAGTACTGTATTGTACTGTGAAGAAAAAATAATAATAGTCCAATAGTGAAAATGTGTTCAAGAGGCCTTGTACTGTATTAACTCTATGGAAAAAAATCACTAGGTTAATAACTGATTACAATTACAATTTTGTACATTGGAATTCCCGTTACGTACGGTATATATTTATCACAATCTAATGATCTAATTTTCGAGCAAGAAGAAAACTTGTTTTGTTTTTCACACAACTGCTGGATAAATATTTGCATCATATTCTGCACATTTAAAGTATAATTTTTACAGTCGTCAGTGGAGTGTACAGTATTATATAATGGATGTTGGTAGGTATTAATAATTACTGCACACAGCAATAACGCCCATGCCTCAACTGCGGTCGTGTTTACGAAACCTTGGGTCGGATGTGAGAAGGGTCATTGTTATTTGGATACTTGCAAGAGGGGTGTGGTTATTTAACCCTTTGGATGCGACATGCGGGTAAACCCGCCCAAAATATTATATTAATTAAATGCGACAAGCGGGGATATCCCACGGCCTTGAAAAAACTTCCCCAAATGAGACGACATGCGGACATATTATGTATTGAGGTATAGGAGTATTTCCTGAATGCAATATAGCATATTTTTGTACTATTTTGTTTGATATTATCTGAATATGTAATACATATCTAAATTTGCTGTTTAGTAACCAAATTGATTAAATTTATTTGCCACATACCAGACATTGATTTATACCAATTTCCTGCATTTTTGGGTATAAATGTCATTTTTTCTCTAAAATGTGCACACATATGTGAATTTTTGTTCCAGATTTGGAAAATATACTAAAAGTTCTCTAGGAAAAACATATAGAAAATGTGATTATATGAAATTCATTTTTGGCAGGATAATTGACACTTTTCAGGAACCGGCGCGAAATTTAATTACGCACCTAAAGAGTTAAGCTAGGCAAGACCTTAGAGCCAGCCAGGTGAGGGTGCAGGGAGAGGATGTTTTTGAAGAATCCAAGTGGTGTGAAATAAATTAAAGGGGAGGGGAAGACTTCCTTATTGGTGGGTGTATCTACAAATCCCCAAACTGTGGCCCACTAAATCAAAGGAACTTAAGAGCCTTAACAGACAACGCAGCGATGCTTAACCCTAGCCACCTTCTTATCATGGGGGACTCCGACTATGGTGACATCGACTGGAGAAATGAGTTCATGCCAAATGACTTAAATAACCCTGCTACTCTTTTTGTAGAAACTCTGAGAGAGAATTTTCTGTTCCAACATGTTAAGGACCCAACGCATTACAGAGGGGAGCAAATATCCAAGTCACTGGAGCTCATTATAACAAACAAGGGGGTTATGGTGGCCAAGGTGGAACATGTAGCCTCCATTGGCACCAGCCACCATGTAATGTTGTCTTTCAAATTTAACTGTTGCTTGGTTCACGACAAAACCAGGCCAAGGTGGAAATATTATAATAGAAATTACGACAGGATGAGGGAGGAGATGAGGGGTATCCACTGGGCTGACTCACAAAGGTATAAGAATGCAGACACTACGCTGAATACCATAGCCAGTAAAGTGAACCATTTGATCAAAAAATATATACCCAAGACCAAACCCAGTGCCTCTAAGAATACAAGACCACTACACATGAACCATGCGGCGGTCGACAAAGTTAAGAAGCAAACCCAGGCATGGGTTAGGTCAAACGATGAGCAGGACAGGAGGATGAAGACAAGATCCAGGAACGCAGCAAAGTAGAAGGGCTGAAAAGGAGTTCCAGAGGCTGGTTGCAAACGAGGTCAAGTCAAACCCATAGGCATTTAACTGCTCTGTAAAGTCAAAATTAAAATCTCAAGTAGGAGTATCGGACCTGAGGTTTGAAGATGGTACTTACGCAGATTCTTACCAGGACAAAGTGGAGGCATTGAACAGTTTCTTTTCCTTGGTGTTCACAAGTGACGATGTGAACAATCTTCCTGCGTTTGAGGAGACGGTTCGACACAGCACTGAGCCACATTGTATTCACAGAAGAGGTTATAAGAAATAAATTGTCAAAGCTAAAGGTCCATAAGAGTCCCGGCCCTGACATGGTGCATCCCAGAGTGCTCAGAGAGTTGTGCAACGAGCTTGCCGAGCTCCTGAAGATCTTGTTCTGTAAATGCCTGGATGAGCAAAAGGTCCCCAGTGATTAGAAAATGGCTATGTGAGTCCTATCTTCAAGAAGGCCGATCGTCATTCCATGAATAACTATAAACCAGCGACCCTGATCGGCATAGTATGTAAAGTACTTGAAAGCATTATCAGAGATGCGGCGATGGAACATCTACTACAAAACAACCTTGTAAAGGATTGCCAACACGGTTTTATGCCGGGACACACTCCTGTTTAACACAATTACTCATGGTACTGGATGTTTGGACCCAAATTCTGGAACAGGGTGTTAATATCGACAATATATACCTAGATTTTGCCAAGGCTTTCGACAGCGTTGCCCATGAAAGGCTAAAAATCAAACTGGAAGGGTACGGGTTTTGGAGAAGTGTCCTAGCGTGGATCGGAGACTTTCTCCATGATAGCAAGCAGTGTGTGGTGATTAATGGCACGAAATCGTCATGTATACCGGTCACAAGTGGGGTACCACAGGGCAGTGTATTGGGCCCACTGTTGTTTGTTTGCTTCATACAGCAATTGACATGCCAGAAGCTGTAAATTCCTCCATACAAATGTTTGCGGATGATGTCAAGTTATTTCGGGAAATTAAGAAGCAAGCAAATTGTGAAGAGCTGCAGAAGGATCTCTGTGAACTTAAAAAATGCTCAAAGAAATGGCTGCTAAGATTCAATGTTATGAAATGTAAGGCTGCACCTGGGACGTACTAACGATAAGGGGGCGTATCATATGTCCCAATGGGACGAAGAAACTGCATTAATTGAGACTGAATGCGAAAAGGACCTCGGTGTGTATGGTGACAATGAATTGAAGTTCTCGGGCCTTTGTGAGAAGAAGGTGAATCGGGCAACTAAATTATTAGGTCTTATAAGAAAGTCGTTCAGATATCTAAATGGTCTGTCCCTCGTAACGATCTTGAAGAGAAAGATGCTTCCCCCGCCTGGTCCCCGAGATATGCTAGGGACTGTCAGTCGATTGAAAATGTCCAAAGGAGGGCCACCAAGCTGGTGCCAGCACTTCGGTACCTCAGCTACCCTGAGAGATTAGAGCGCCTGCAACTGCCTAGCTTATACAGCAGACGGATAAGGGGGACCTAATTGAGGTGTCCTTACCTGGCGCTGGCAGAAGCTTTGCCCACAAGGGGTCACAGCTCAAGGTTGAAGAAGCAGTAAGTCCAGAAAACTGTGAGGGGTAACTTTTTTGGAGTGAGAGTTGTGAACTGTGGAACAATCTGCCAGAGAGTGTTGCGATGGCACCGAGTGTGAGCTCTTTCAAAAGCAGACTTGACAAGCACTGGAGCAGGTTCAGATACATTCAGGAGCCTGTGCATGCCCAGTACTTGCCAACAGTGCGTAACAGAGACGTGACCAATCGCCCAAGCGGCTAACAAGCAGATCAGTGGTGAAGAGAGTAAAAGTAAAAAGTGTGACCCGTCCTAACATTGCAGTTTTCTCCGTTTTACTACTCCGGTTTCCCCCAACTGTGCCAATACTAACACTGGACACTACGGGTAGGGTAGGTCGTGACAATGAACAGACAGATTGCCCAATTGCTAGAAAGCTGATAAGTGGTGGAAATTATGAGTATTTCTGTTTGGGGGCTAGCAGCAGATTTTAATAAAAATTGGTAAACTAGTACAGTTTTTTAAGCTGATTCCAAACATGACAAAATTTTTGGAGAAATAACAAATAAAAAAGTTACAGCATATTTAAATCATGTCTTCTCCAATCGTCACTGGATAGTGGTCATTGCTGCAGTGCAAACCTGGAGGAATAAATGGAGAAAGTTAGGTTTTTGGAATCGGTGTAAAAAACTGCATTAGTATACCGATTTTCATTAAAATCTGCTGCTAGACCCCAAATGGAAAATTTCCCCACTTAAATATGCTTTACTTTATACTTTTATCCTCTTCGCCACTGATCTGTTCGTTAGCCGCTTGGGCGATCAGTCACGTCTCCGATACGCACTGTTGGCAGATACTGGACATGCACCGGCTCCTGAATATATCGGAACCTGCCCCAGTGTTGGTCAAGTCTGGCCTTGAATGAGCTCTCAGTTGGTGCCGTCACAGCACTCTCCAGCAGATCGTTTCAAGAGTTCACAACTCTCACTCCGAAGAAGTTTGCCCTCACAGTTTTCTGCACTTGTGGCTTCTTCAACCTTGAGCTGTGACACCTTATGGGGTGGACGTCCGCCAGCTCCAGGTATGTACATTTGACCGAGTAGTGCCCCCCCGAGATGTTTATACACTTTGATTAGGTCGCCCTTCGCCTGTCTGTAGTATAAGCTAGGTAGTTGCAGGCGCCCCAATCTCTGAGTAACTGAGGTTCCACCATTCTGGTGGCTCTCTATTAGACATTTTCAATCAATTGACAATCTCTAGCATATCTCGGGGACCAGACGGAGTGACAATACTCCAGACGGGGAAGCACCTCACTCTTGAAGAGCATGACGAGTGACTGACCATCTAGATAACTAGACGACCTTATAAGACTTAATAGTTTCGCTGTCTGATTCACCTTCTCACAATGGCCCGAGAATTTAAGTTCATTGTCGACATGCACACCCAGGTCCTTTTCACATTCGGTTTCAATTAAGGCAGTTTCTACGTCTTCTTGGGGACATGTAACTTTTTTGTTTTTAATTTCTACCAATATTAAAAGTTAGTTTTGGAATCAACGTAAAGAACTGTACTGTTACAGTGTACCAATTTTCATTGAAATCCGCTGCTTGCCCCCAAACAGAAAATTTCCGAAATTATATATTAAAAAAATTATATATATATATATATATATATATATATATATATATATATATATATATATATATATATATATATATACTCACCTAAGACCAAAAGCACTGCCAAAACAAGGCGAACCATGATGGCACTGTGGTTGTAGTTGTCTTGTTAAAAATAATAAGCAGAGTATGCTGGGTCCAGTAGTGTCTTCTTGATCTGCTTCTCAGCGCAGTGTTGGACACGTTAGCTAACCCTGTTGGTATCTGATTGGTCAGTGATCGTGATATGTCGATGATAAGAGATAATGTAAGTAAGGGGATCGTAGAGATGGCTACGGCACTACACTGAATGCGCGATAGCTCTTCTCTGACTAAGTGAATACGATACTGAGCGTTGGGAGCGGCGGCCTGCGTTGCTGCACTCTTCAAGGCAAAAGCTGCCAAGCATCGCTGGTTTAATTCCATGATTAATGTTTTTGTTTTTGATCGTATGTGGAGGTTTCTTTTTTGTACACTTGAATGGATACATAACTAAAATTTAAGCGTTTTTTGTTTTGTTTTGTTTTAGGATTATGAGCTTATACTGAAGTTACGACGTACAGTATACTCCACCAACCAGTGACAGGCTACCGAGGCTGCGCATGCCCGAAACTGGTTCCCTGTTGTCGATAAGGATAGAAGGTATAGTCTATTGTACGGCTGCCGATTAAACTTGTAATTAGTAAACTCGGGGTAGAAACAAAATCTGTCATTGCTGCTTGATAATGAAATTTAATCCGAATACAAATGAAAGGATAATATTATAGGTTCTATAATTTCCACAAAGGAAAATAAAAATATTTTTATTTTATTGTTTGGCGAATTCTTTAATCCACCCCTTTGTATTGCTCGAGTATTTTATATAGGGCGAAATGCTCGCGCAGTGAATACTTAACAAATTTCTAGAAATAAGAACATAATTTTATTTAATAATTATATGGATAAAACAAAGATAAACCGACGACCTATTCAGCAATAGTACTTTGCCCGTAACTGAATCGGCTAGCTAGTTAAACGTCATCACTCATTCACTCCTTTGGAGTATGTCTGTTCTCATTGAAGCAACAGGAATCAGTTTATATACTGAAGAGAACTTTATATCCTTGTAAATTTTTACCATGAGCGTAATGTTTTAATAACAGGACATTGCGTGTTCAATATTGATATATAGGTTTGAAGATAATTTTTCTATTTATTAAAACATTACTCTTCTCAAAAAATTTGCACTCTAGCAGTTACTTAATATAAGTAAGCATTAGATTACAGGTGTGCATTATGTAAGTGTCGGTTTTACTAAGAAAAATAAGGATACAAATTCTGTGTAATGTTTATAGTTAACGCCATAAATTGTGGAACTATTATTTGTTTTAGCCATAAATACGTTTCGGTACAAACAAATTGTACTTTCGTACATCGGAAGTACAGTGTCTTATTTTCTTCCCGTTAATGGAAAAGTTTGATTGATTGTGGTACTTATTTCCCTGGCGACGCATAGAGAAGTTTGACACACTCGAAATGTTTATACCCCAAATTACAGACGACGCTATAATGTGTACGCCTTGGAGATAGTAAAACATCTGAGGTTTCCACACTTGGCGTAGCAACCACCATGAGCTGTCTACAAGAAGTAAATGATATCAAATAATAACTGATCTCAGAATCACGTACCTTTGTAAGAGCCTTACGTTTTATATTTTAACAATTGCATACACCTACTTGTATTAGAATTTACGAAGTATGGAAAGCGGACCTAAATTATTCATGAATAATTTGTAAGACAAATATATAAGACAGTTCTAAAAAGATGGGTAATTTTACGACTTTGCCACTGCTCACATTTGCGTAGTAGTCGTGAGAGAAGCGAGGCGGCATGCTAAAATGATCTCGGGTTCTTGCCGGGTAGTGCGTAGTTGGCAGTTTGACCCCTTTACAAGGATCTATATATTTCATAAGACCGAGGGAATGATGTGATATGTTCAAGGAATATCCGTTTACAGTAATTAGCCACGTTACTGGCAAAAAATTAAACATTTTGTTTAGGGAGACGGGTAGAACTTATTTTCTCTCTGTAGCAGAGGAAGGAGGGAGTAGGCCCAGCCTCGGAAATCAAGACCACAGGCAGTCTTAGCGCGAGTCAATCGTATCATTGTGTACTATTACCAACACGAGATGGAATCCACAGAAACTGTATTACAACAGAGTAGAGTACTCTCAAGCTAAAGTTAAGAGCCTGGTTTTTTTTCATTTTTATAGGTATTGTATATAAAGTTATCTGGCTGTCTTGAAAATTATTCTTACTTTGCGCCACCCAGTCTCTACCATCGAATGACTGCGTAATCACTGTGCAAAGCAAATTAAGTTTGTTGAAACGAAATGTAAATATAACTCAACCTTGTCCGATTCCAGGTTAATCAATGAAAGATTATTCCAGGGTCGTTAGATGGCGTAGTATTATTGAGTGGATGGCACAGGACGAACAAGACTGATAATGCTGAAAAGTCGTATCATACGGTCAGTTGGCCTCCCAGCTTATTTCACCAGTTGATTAGCCCCCAGTTTATTTTAGCAGAAGTTAAGTTAGTTTGGTTAGATTATGTAAGGTATAAAGGTTTGGTTAGCATAGGTTAGCGTTAAGCTGTTTAATCAAGTAAAATAAACTACGGGTGGCATATTTTTGGTAACGAGCAAATATACAGGTACTTCCGTATGTCAATTTTTTTCTCTCCCAGACATATATCATGTAACTCTACAGTATATTATACTTGGATGTGTATTCCACCAATATTTTTCAATCAATACTTTTACGCAAAACAAGTGTCTTAAATGAAAGTGTTATTGAAGGTTATTGTTATTGTATTCGGACGACCTAGAATATTTAAGTTTTCTCTTCATTGCTTAAAATTGGCATAGGTTATTTCGGTATTCTCGGTTTGTCTGCAGAAGATAAAATAAGTACTGCATATTTTTTAAAATACTGCCACCTTTGGATGTTTACGTTTACCATATCAGATATAAAAGAAATTACATCAACTTGCCAAATTTTCATTGATATATAATATATTTACCATTAGCAAAATATCTGTACTCATTTAGCTATATAAAGATAAAGGAGATGATGGTGCGTCTTGTAACTGATAAACAGACACAAACAAACCTTGACTCCATGGTAACACCGAGTCATCGACAGTCTGTACTATAGACTAATACTGTATAGGCCGCACGTAATCTACGACGACACGTAGTCCTCTTGCGGTCAAGGGTGAAAACTATAGATGACCACTAAGATGTGGCATATTATAATAAGATTACTTACACAAATTCGCGAGAAAACCATTCAGTTTTTATTTTTCCTTTGCTAATGAGAAAGAAAACCCTTGAACATACAAAGCAGTTAAGGTGTACTTTGCCACCCTTAGACGTTATTGATGAAAACAAAATCCCGTCTTACTGGATCTTTCACTGTAACTCACTCTTATACTGACGTGAGCGTGAATGATGACGAGTAATTCAAGTATTGGTGCAAACATACGAGGGATGAAGGTATGGAGGGATTACAAACTTAGGTAGCTGTCCCCGGCGTTATGTCATCCCAAAGGGTTGCAGTTCAGTTGATCATTTGTTGTGTGACTTAACTTTATATTTATGCCTACAGTGCTGTAATACAAAGAACAAGAACATCTAGTACTATTATTACAGAACAGGTAATATAAATGGCGTGTGATACTTTTGTTATTGAATTCTTAATATAATAGCATGTATAGTATACTAGTGTTGTGGTGAACATGTAGTAAATAATGGTCCAGATTTTTTTTAATACTTAGACTGATCATAATGTTTTTTTTTTAATTCTCAATACAAAAAAAAAAAAAATATTTTTACTTAATGTATGGGGTATTCATTTCCATCTCCATTGTAGTTTCAAATACCTCATGTATGTTTGGAACAAGTACACTACACTGTATATTTTTAAGAGTGGCATCATATACAATATGTCGGGAAGTCCGTAATGCATAAGCCTTTATGGACAGGATGCAGTCAGCCACAGGCCCTGGACACCAACAAGCCAGTCAGCGGGAGAAACCACGTAATCTGATACTGTCTGCTCTCCCAGCCTCATCTTGTAACAAATGTGACTCACAGTTCAGATACCATTACGTTATGGCTGCATATGGGAACTATTTATTTTGTTACTGGGAGAAAACTCAATATTCAACAATAAAAATACAATTTAAATTTTATTTTTATTTTTTACATAACAATGGCGTCGTTTTATTGCATTTAGAACACTGGCAAATGGTATGTTGTCTGGAGACGATGACAGTCGTTTTGAGACTTAACAAATCTCAGTTATAACTCTGTGTGTGTAGACGATTGTGTGGTATAGTCCTACACGTTAAAGGTGTATATTGTATTAATAATAACAGCGCCTGGGTAAAAGGACCAACTATACCCCAGGGCCGGCTCCCATAGCAACAGCCATATCGGTAAATAGCCAATGTGCTCGTGGACAGAGGTTTGCTGCTGGTATTAACATAAGCCTGACTAGACAAGTGTGTGAACCAAAAATATTTAATAGGCGTAGTAAAATTTATTCTTTTCCTGTAATGATACAACCAAACATCATTGGTATTTCCCCTTGTCATGTTTACAGAATGAGGAGTCATAGTGACTCGTGGACTTTCGTCAGCTTCCTATGACTAGTGGTACAATATTAAGCTCTAGCGTAAGGTGGTTTAAAGTCGAAGAGCCAGGAGCTTGGCGCTCACAAAGGTCGTACCCCGAGGCCAGTTCCCCCCGCCCCCCACCCTCCCACTCTAATAAACCATCCTTCCCAAAGCCCCAACCCCCATCCCCTCAAGAACACCCGGACTTCACCCTGCTCCAAACTCCCACAAACAAGTGGCTAGGAGGTCAAACTCAAGGTTAATCAGCTTTGGCCACAACCTTCAAAACTAGTGACATGCCTGGCACTTGACATTATTAGGGACCTGCCACACTTTGCCATAAACAGATAAATTGTACCTGGAATTTTCCCCCCACACACTCACCATTCTGTCACTTTATGTAACTTGCTGACAAAACCCATGACTCTTCAGGCCTTTTACGCCCTTAATGCATGAGTCATAAAGGCAAGCATGAACTCCGCATGCTTCCCAGTTGGGCGCTGTAAACGCTTCTGCGCTTCACCTTGCACAGGATGTAAGGGGGTGCCCAATAAACTAGCCCCCTCGTGGGCAATCTGTAATCTGTAGGGCCAATTTCAATTATATATACTTTCTCCATGTACAGTATATGCGCCTAACAAGCAAATGTCTTGTTTTTCGTTATGACTCGACAAAAGGCAGCATTTTAAATCTACAACGTAATTTTGTAATTGTGACCTATAAAAACAATTCTTTGTGTTTAAAGTGACGACGTAGAATAATAATTGCCCTTTACAAGCTTGTGATGAGGCTGTTGTGACATCCTGCTCACTGACGACATATTTCTTGTTTTCTTTGAATTGAAGTTGAAATAAACCTCTTGTCACATATGCTTATACGCCTCTGGAGATTTCTTGTATTGACGACACATCTAGTTTTGGCTTTCCGGTTTTGCAGGATATCATAACAAACCTTATCTAAACATGGAGTATACTGTAGATGTAGTGTCGGACAAAATTGCCTGAACTCTGGGTCATATATATGATTGGTTTATATCAAATAACGCTGTTTTTCATTGGTGGTCCGTCATTTCAACCCGTCAACTTACTTCCCTGTCAATTCAACCCATGCCAACTCAACCCACGCCAACTCAATCCCCTGTAAAGTTAACCCCTGTCTATTCAACCTCTCATAAATTCAGCTATTATGCATTTATGTTTAAACATAAGTAAATCGTCATATATTAGTGCGCTCCCTGCACTGGATGTCACCAGCCAGCCCCATTCCTGCGGTAACGTCGAGTCGAAGCGGACCGAAATTATTATTATTATTATTATTATTATTATTGTAAACGCCTTAGTTAAGGACGTTCAGGTTACGGGCAAGTCGAAGGGAATGATTGAAACCCGTCTTTTGACGCATTCAATATTTATTGATGTGGTCAAAACCTGCAGAGGAGAAGGCGTTCATAATATTACAAGGTGATCCATCTGATACATAATTAGTTAGTCTCACACAATTTTATCTTAATTACAATTTATTAAACATACTGACATAACACAAAGTTCATAACTCTATTAATCTTAGCTTCGCTTCACTCTGCATTGTCTAATTATTCCAGGTTAGGCAGAAACGAGTAGGCGTAATTATTCAACAATATTTCAGTACCGAGGGGTATGTCATTACTTAGGCTGTACTTACAAGTGCGGGTCAATGCAGATCAGTATGGTGTTCCAAGAGAAAACAGTATTGTGTAAATCGTCCCAGCACAAATTCTCGGACAGAAGGCTGGTCTTCACAGCATCACTAGAGAGGGCGATCTGTCTCATGGAGGGGCGGGCAGCCACCGCCACCAGTCTAAGACAGTCCACTCAGCAGAACCAGGACTTGTCTGTAAACACTTCTACATCTGGCGAGGACACAGGTCGAAAGATTTAATGGCATCACACGCAAGCACTGTAGCTGAAGCCAGCGGCGATAACAATTATTATTATTATTATTATTATTTGTTGTTGTTATTATATATATTTTTTTCGTATATTATATAGTACTTATATTATTGCATATAAGTTATTGCTCTAATCTAAGATATTGAAGTTTCGTTCATTTTTCAGAGTGCAACTTTTACAGCAGAAGGATTCCACAATTCTTTAAGATCAATGTTCATTTACAGTATGCTTACCCTACTGTCCGCATTCTCTTTTATGTGGTCTGGAGTGTGACATGACTGAAGTTCAGAATTTAGAGTGACCAAATGTGTAAATTGGCCAATCGTTAGTGACAGTATCATGAATACCAAGAGCACACCTGAGACATTAAGGTAAATTAAGGTAAAAACAGCTCTTCATCTAAATAATAAATTATTTACTTTTTCTTTTTCTTTTATCCTCTTCACCACTGATCGGCTCGTTAGCCGCTTGGGCGATCGGTCACGTCTCTGTTACGCACTGTTGGCAAGTACTGGGGATGCACCGGCTCCTGAATGAACCTGAACCTGCTCCAGTGTTGGTCAAATCTGGTCTTGAAAGAGCTCACACTCGGTGCCGTCACAACACTTTCTGGTAGATTGTTCCAAGAGTTCACAACTCTCACTCCGAAAAAGTTTGTCCTCACATTTTTCTGGACTTGCGGCTTCTTCAATCTGAGCTGTGAACTTTTGTGGGGCGAGCGTCCGCCAGCTCCAAGTAAGGACACTCGACTGAGTAGTTAGTGCCCCTTGAGATGCTTATACACCTCAATTAGGTCATCCCTTGCCCGTCTGTAGTATAAACTGGAAATATATTTAAGGTGAAATAGACATTTACGAACATGTTGCATTTGGGGAGGTTTTAAAGACCAGTCGAGCTCATGACTATTGTGCATATGAAAATAGAGGAAGACCTGTATCTAATGTAACAATCCTAACCATGCCTGTGTGACTTGATAATATGTCTTATATCTGTAACTGGATGTCGGAGTCCTGGTAGTATTTTGTGTAATGAGGGTAAACTCGGGTAGAAGGTAAAGTAAGAGTTACAGTTGTAGGATTGTAAAGTGAAGAAGTTTGGTAGCGTCGCCGATTAGTTATTTAACCGTTAATATGATCTTAGGGGAATCTTCTAAACAACACTTTTAAGCACAGTTATTTATTAGTTAATTGAATGGCATGAACACATTAATAAATCATTATATTGACGTTACTAGAAAATGACTCCTGGACACAAACATGAAATGGATACACTTCCCACCGTAAGTAACTCACTCTATGGATCGCCCTGACAATGACTCACGTGTGACCTGAGGGAGGCCTAGCAGCTGGGGACTCTGTCTGTAGGGCTGGTACTGCTGAAGAGAGTGATCCCGGCGGGTGGTGGACTCTGCTAGCTGGGGACTCGGTGCTGGGAAGGGAAGTCCCCCTCTCGACCTCGACTTGTGACGAGTGTGACTCCGTCTGCCTCTGAGTTCTGTCTCTCCCTCATAGTTACTGATATGTATGTTTTTTCTGCTGGCTTGGTTTGGTCTGACAAAACTCACTATATTTGAATGATGATGAATATATCCATTCTTTCTGGGTTTCTATAGGATCAGCCTAAATGAATCCAGAAAGCAGCTTTCCAACCTTGCTGTTAGATGTACAGTTCTGTAAACAAGGTACAGTATATGACTGTCCAAAATTTGATGACTAGAACAACATTATTGGTAAATTACCTTAGGCTGATAACCTAACCTAACCTAACCTCAGCCATGTCTGCACCAAACCTGACTGAACGCAATCGTAATCATCATCGTCTTACGGCCATTTTCCACGCTTGTGTGTGTAGCCGTGATTACCCGATGGCAGCTCACCATGCTGCACGGTCTACTACAGCCTTAAGCTAGGATTCCATTCACGTGGTAGCTGTAGCATTAGCGCCAAAAGTAGATCATAGTGAAATGTGCACGGTTGTTGCCATTGGCACGGTAGCGTTATGCGTTTGCAGTACATTCCACTCGGTCCCTGTAGCAATTGAAAATGCAACCGCATGGAAACGGACGAGGGAATCCCACACTGTGACGTCACTAGTTCCTGTTTCATATACGTGCTCTCCTCAACCAGCAAAATATTCTTTGCATTTTCTTCAACCAAGCTTAGCTCTTTTACCAAAGTATTGTAGGCTCCACATAAGGGCCGATTCAGCAGCAATTTATGCACCCATCATTTATGTTCCCTTTGCATCACGCATGCGGCAGGATCTTATACAAAACCAGGATAATTAATAGCAAATCATCCTGTTCATATAATTAGCGTCGTAACTTCGATGAACTGGCAGCCATCTTTCCTGTCCTGTTCCCGCTAAGACAGAATATGCAACTGCAAATGGAAACAGGGGTGTCTGTTTTCCTAGGCAATTTAACGCAAACGCATATATGGAATCCTAGCATTACTGGATGAGCCATATTGTGTTTACATTAAGCACTGAACTTTTTTTTAAGGTTTAGGTTAAAAGTCATTGTCATCGAAAGTTAAAAAAAATATAAATACGATAATTTTCGAAAAATGAATCATAGAAGGCTGAAACTCGATGCATTACATTCCACAACAGCAGACAGCGCCTATGGCGTTGTCTTATGACGTCGCGTTTCTCCAGAAAATCGCGTCAAAGTTGACGATTTTTTGGCAAAAATGATGCGAGTAAAGTCTCCTTGGGGCACCACATAAAAGATACGACTTTAATAGGTTGAAGGTCAAGGTCATGATGAATAAAAAGGTGCAATTTTTTTAATCATCATATCTCGGAACCTTCTGGATAAAATCTTTAAATTTGGGATCAAGGCATGTCAATAAAAACGTGACCGAAGAGTAAAATGAGCTGGGTCAAGGTAAGCCATCTTTGATTGTCTTGTTATTCTGGTGACAGCTTCTACACCTGAAGTAAGTTCGCTGCGAGGTGGCCTTAGTGCCGCCCATCCTAGAGTACAAGAGACAACTATTCCTATCACCTGTGGAGCGACAGTTGTTGAAGGATGTTGATGATTTTGTATGTTGAACTGTTCTTGGAAGAATGGCGTTAGGGGTAATATGTGTTTATGGATAGTGGTTATTCTGGGTGGAGAATGTAGAGTGGTTGTGGTGTGTTAATAATGTTGTGGTGGTGACTTCTAGGTTAAGAATAATAGTGATAATTATGATACTGTGTACGAGTTAAATGTGGGGTGTTTATGGTGTTGTAATGAAGGTTGACAAGAGCTAAAGTTATTGAACCATTGTCAGAAGAAGGTAAATCGAGTGAATAAATTTCTAGAACTTACACGAAGATTATTTATACACATAACTGGTCTGTCCCTCAGCTCTCTTCAAAAGTGAGGTGCATCCCCGTTTGAAGTACTGCCATCCCTTCTGGTGGTCCCCGAGATATGTTAGAAATTGTCAGTTGATTGAGGGCGTCTAAAAGAGGACCTCCGGAATGGTACCTGCACTTTAATACCTCAGGTGCCAAAAGAGATTAGAATGCCCCCAGTTACCTAGCTTATACTATAAACGGGGAAGGGGCGATTTAATATTTTTTTTAAGCACCTCAGAGGATATTACTCAGTCGAATGTTCATATCACATTTTCTGATTTCAGATTTTTCCCACGCAGTGTGGGGTCTTTAGAGTTTTTTTTTATGTAATGTTGTGTATGAAGTTGTGTGATGATGTAATGTTTGAATTAGTTTTAACTGTTGGTGTTGTTGTGTTGGTTGTGAGAGGTTTATTTTCTAGGGCTTCCTGCTAATCTCTGGTGAGCGCATTTTTATTATTGGTATTTTATCTTATATTATGCCGGCGAAATCTCAAAATGCGACTAATATTTGGGAGTTGACACTAATACCAAACTATAAAGCAAAGTTTGAGCTCGTTCTGCCCATATTTTGAATTTGATATAATGAATGGTGAGTAAAATGAAGGTGTCAGTTGAGTGAGAGCCCCTGAAACTTAATTGGTGTCTGTACATCTTATCGTTATCATCATGGTATCTTTGTACTTGAACATATACCTGAAGTGCACTGCTCTCTAAAATTTTATAAACAATACACAGGATCTAACCGACCTGTAATAACTTACAACGTACCTGTTTCTTTTCTTGTACAGGTATATACGTAGGCGGTGGGATATCTGGTACTTTATTACAATTATATATATATATATATATATATATATATATATATATATATATATATATATATATATATATATATATATATATATATATATATATATATATATATATATATATATAATTTTTTTTCCGCCCGATTTTTGTAAGTATTGTATCCGGCATTTTGGTATATGGCCAGGTAATACAATTTACTTGGGTGCATTGTGTGTTTTTTATGTGGTTGATGGTTGTGACAGCATTTGGTATAGTGGTATGTTTATTTCTATAGTGGTGTTGGTGTAAAGCGGTGGTAGTGGGAATGTGGTGCATGCTATGGTGTTAGCTTTAATGCTTGGCAGGCTAGTCGGGCACTAGGAAATAATGACGTGAGGGAGTGCGCACGGCCATGGCTGGGGCGGCCTGTGCCGACTGCCGAGAGGGCTGGGGCTGGTTGGACTCTTGAGTTGGAGCGAGACAGTCAGTAACACCCCAGCAACGCCCGGGGTAGCTGTAGCACACTCAGTGAAGTGTCGCAGCAGTCTGGGTCGTCAAATACTTTCTTGGAACATCATCTTTATCATCTGTCTGCTTCGTATCACCCTGGGAACCACTTGAACCGAAGAACAACCAACTGAGAACACCAACAGTGACCTTTAATCAGATACGACCAGATTTATCGCCAACGTAGTAAGATTACCAAATGTCCATCAGAAAGGTGGGTCCACTCCTCCATAATAATAACATGCCAACAGTTAAAAATGCATAGCTCTGTTACATATTATTTATGCCAATGGAAACTACTTACAAAAATGTCTTATAGGGTGTCATTTAGAATTATGCTTCCAACTTTATAATTTCAAACATTTAATTGTTGAACTATGGATGCACAGGGCTGTGAGGACCCGGAGATAACATAGCCTCAAGTAGACTTTTTTTTATGACATTCAGGACAATAGTTTGTCATAAAAAAAAGTCTACTTGAGGCTATGTTATCTCCGGGTCCTCACAGCTCTGTGTATCCATGGTTAATAGAGTAATGTTTGCAGCCAACCTTCACTGCGTCATATTTCCTCGCCACCCTGATCACGTGATCGTCTCTGGGGACTACGTTGGCTTAACTAAATATGATTGCAGCATGTCTTCATTATGATGGTTTTAAAAGGAATTTAATTAGTTTCAAGAGTTTGTATTTTATAATAATTAGAATGGTTTTATAATAATTGATTAACCAACACGAAACAACAATTATCCTATAGTGGTTGTCTTATCTATCATTGGATTATTTAACATGCTGTAGATTTTTTACAAAGGGAGTCATTAGTATTTTACCCCCTGAGGTCTGAGCTGGTTCCTTTTTGCACAAAGATAACAGACATTACTTTGTAATTATTTAATTGTCTTCCTATCCTTGTTCATCAAAGTCACCCTTTCGTTTTACTGTATGCCTAATTTGTTTCAATTTCATATTCTATCCCTGCGCCTGTTTTAAGCTTCCCTAAGTCCCATTTTAGTTTGTCCATGGTTTTTCTTTATAAATGGTGATAGTAATAATCGACGATTATCACTATTGGGCGTGAAGTTTTAGTCAGGGGTAACTTTTTCTTTTTATTGCTGCATTTTAACGGGGATGAGTCCGTATACCTAATGTACACCTATGCCAATAAGCATTCAGTGGTTTCTTGACCTCTTCTTGGTTGAATCATATGCCTGTTTACCATTATTCGTAAACCTGCACAATACTATATACATGCTAAACCTTTTTAGCGTAGTAGAACTTTTATGGCGATCTCACTGAAAGTCTGTCAATCTTTTTTTTTATTATAAATAATCTGACATTAATTTAATAATTTTCTCCACTTGTCGGCGTGTTAGCCACTTGGGCGATTGATTACGTCTTTTACGCATTGTTGAATTGAATTGAAACAGTTTATTTCGCCAGAAAAACACAGATACAGAGTGGATAATAATAACAACAATATTAACATGGTTGAGCCAGTTGAGAACCTGAGCTCTCTTTTAGGCACCTGATATATACTATACATTTATCTCAAGGAAGTATTATGTAACATTTCGTAACATCTGGAAAAGTACAATAGCATGGTGGTAACAAGAACATCTCATAATGTTACCACGGCTATCACTTCAATATTTATGTATTTTATTTATTTATTATTTTTATTAGTATATATATTATATTTATATTACTGTATAAGCATATACATAAATTACAGTGGAATTTAAAAACATGAGTATAATGGGGGAGCAGTACAACATGGGTTGTACAGTATTAAGGTTGAACAAGAGGACAGAGCTGTCAGGATTATGTCTAGTTGGCAATTATGAATTGAATTGGATTGGATTGAAACAGTTTATTTAGCCAGAAAAACAGATATAGAGTGAATAATAATAACACTATTTACATGGCAGAGCCAATTGAGAACCTGAACTCTCTTTTAGGCACCTGATATATACTATACATTTATCTCAAGGAAGTATTATGTAACATTTAGTAACATCTGGAATAGTACAATAGCATGGTGGTAATAAGAACATCTCAAAATGTTACCACGGTTATCACCATGTTTATTGCAATGGTAATTTCTTATCTATTTATACATGATAATTTCCGATAAAACGGTTTTGATGGTACAATAAAAACAGGTACTGTAAATATAGTAGGTATTACATGGAATATTAATACTTAGACAATAGATATTTTTTTAGAGATGATTTAATTTAAAGGAAGGGAGCGTAGTCTTTGCTCTGACGGGTGGGGGTAAGTTGTTCCATACCTTCACACCATGATATTTTATGGAGGTCTAGGACTGAGAGGAACGCATGGTGGGGTGGTCTTAGTAGCTCTGGGTGCCTAAGTTGTATCTCTGATTATTCCGGAACTGGAAATAATTATTGTCAAGCAAGTGATTGATAGATTTGTAAACAAAGAGGGCACTGCAGTAGGCGTTAATATCTTCGAATTTTAACATTTTCAATTTAGGAAATTGTTGGTGGTGACATCACCTTTTTTAAGGATAATGTCGATCATAAACACATAGACCAAATGCATGATCTGACATGCTGTGATATACTCGGGTTCATGTAAACTATACTCGTCACTTGCGAGTAATGTGTTTATGTTTGCAGGTAATGGATGTATGTGAGTGTAAGAACTGGACTTACTGAGATCAGTGTGTAGTACAGTCTGTATGCGCCTGCATATGGGTGTCGATGGCTGGCATATTTATTAATTGTGTTTCTGAAGTTGTAATTGTGAGCAATTTGAACTTGGGACAAATCAGATAAAATTACAAATTAACTTCGATTGCAGCAGCTTAAGAAAAATATAAAGAGCTCAGGTTCTCAACTGGCTCAGCCATGTTAATATTGTTATTATTATCCACCCTGTATCTGTGTTTTTCTGGCTAATTAAACTAGCCTCTGATGGCACCCTGTGCCAATCATCCCTTATTGGCCCCTCCCCTTTAAATTAAATTCCGAACATAGTCAAGTTGGCAACGATAAAATATGTATCAAGGCCAACAATTTGGCGCCGTGGTCTGGCCCTGCATGCTTCTACTTCTATTGGACCTAAGTGTTGCTGATTCGTGCTCCCCTCTGAATGGATACCCTGTACTTAAAATTACAAATGGGGGAGTAAAGGAACCAAGTGCAATGCTGGCCCCTCTGCCTTCTTGTGGACCAAAGCATAGTACAAGATTTGATGTATCAGCAAACTTTTTCACATCCATTTATACTGTACAATAGTTCTGCATGGTTAATGCTTAGGGAACTTTGTCCCTGGGCTACTGCTTATCGCATAATGTGGCTAAACCACTATCAGCTGAAGTGATAGGACGGGTCAGTCCATAACGAAAGCTTTGTGGTGACAGTTCTGAACAGCTCACGTTACCGTTGTGGATGTGTAGTACATTGGTACTAGTTACATCCAAACAAAACTAAGAAGGTGGGTACAGTATTCACTTCATTCAAGCTTATGACAAAAGAAGATATTATACATTTTCTCATTCATGGGAAATTGATACTCAGTTATAGTGTAGCTAGTAGTCTTCCTTAACTTTATATATACAGTCTAGAACTGCTTTTAGTGTCCTTGTGGCATGGTCGGTAATGTTTCCTGGTTCCACACAGTAGGTCAAGGGTTCGTGTCCTGGCTGGTGAGGTTGTTGATTACATGTTCAAAGTACGCGTGTTATATGGACTAAAAATGAAGTATATATGGTACCTCGGGTTTCATACCAGCTGGGTTCGGTAAAATGCTACTGACATCCACATAAGCAGCACGGGCAGTTCTCAGTGGGAGGTTCACGGCGCCATCAGCTCGATGAACAGGTTTTGTGTGAAATATAACAAAGTCTAGAACTGCTTGCCTTTTAGTGTCCTTGTGGCATGGTTGGTAACATTCCCTGGTTCCACACAGTAGGTTGTGGGTTCGAGTCCTGGCTGGTGAGGTTGTTGATTATATGTTCAAAGTCCGCATGTTATATGGACTGAAAATGTATATATATATATATATATATATATATATATATATATATATATATATATATATATATATATATATATATATATATATATATATATAGTCTTTTGGGCAGTTGGTCTCTTATGGCAAAATGAGACAGAAGAGGAGCAGAGCAGTGATTCAGATATGCCCAGTGAGGGGCTAGTTTATTGGGTACCTTCTTGCATCCTGTGCAAGGCGAAGCGCAAAACCATTTACAGCGCCCAACAAGGAAGTATGCAGAGTTCATGCATGCCTCAGTGGAGGGAGGGGGGTTAGGAGGCTGACAGTGAGGAGGGCAGGAGGTAGATACAATAGTGAGGAGGGCAGTGAGGAATAGTGGACAGGGCAGTGGTTAGTAGGTCATGAAGCAGTCAGCGAGGGGTGGTTGGCAGGGCATGATGGGCTGGGTTGGAGGTGAGCAATGAAGAGTGATGGACCAGGCAGTAGCTGAGTAATGATGGAGCAGGGTAGGGCAGAACAGTGAAGGGTGATGAATATGGTAGGAGGTGAGAAGTGAAGGTTGGTACTTCGGGCATGGCAGGGACATCGTGCATAAATTAATTTTGTAAAAATTTCACAAGACAAAAAAAATACAAGTACAGTACCTGTACTGTAATTTGATTTTTGGAGGGTTAAGGATGTCTTCATTGTCAATGGACATCAGTGAGAGTTAATATGGTGCCATAAACATTCCCTGAATAGCTGTTACTTAGAGACAGACATGTTGTCACTGGACATTAAAAGTACAATATTGCTTGATTTATTGTGTTATCCTTTACAGATGCGTGTGTTATGTCTCAATGTGTGTGCCATTCTGGTGGCATATGCTGTGGTCCAGGCTTATGGAGACAGCACCATCGATCTAAATCCAGTTATCATATCCCCATTCCTCAGTAACAGCAATAATACCTTGTTAGTAATGGATCTCATGAAGAAACACTTTGACGACTCTCTCAAGTACCTGTACACTGTGAGTTAAGCTTGGTCTGTTCTGTTCTTCAGAAGAACATATTAAAATTGCTCCTGTGTGTTCTATTGATTATGTGTAATTTTGCCTTAGTATAGTCTACTAAAAACGTTTACATGTAAATTTACTTTAATGAATTCTCTATACCTGAAGATACCTCTACAGTCAAGTCCTTATGATTCTGGTTTGCCCTCCTTAACACTTTCCGTGCATGCTCTCACAAAATGTTGTACAGATCAATAAAATATCTATACAGTACTGTAACAGTGTTGTACAGTGTACCCCCAAGGAGATCCCTCAGTACAATTATAATTTTAATTATGCATTTTCTTTACAGTACAGTAGTTGAAAGTTCAGTGAAACCTCCAAAATATTGGACTTCTCTCTCCATATAATCCATTAGATGGGGGTTTCACATTTTAAAGGACTCACGACAGAACAGACTTTCATCTTGATATAGTTTGTTACAAAGACGTTTCACATCTAATGGACTTTCCTCTCCATATACTGTAGTTTGGTAGAGGTTTCACAGTATTAGTAATGAACAGAATTTTACATTAAACAATTGGGACTGAGTCGTAATCAATAATTAACAAATGATAAAAACCAGATGTTGCACACAGCAAATTATGCACAGTAGAGTACTGTATATAAATTGAGATGTTGTACTTCTCTACCCAGTACCCTCTCTCAAAATATGTAATATGGTACGGACTTGAGTTTTATTTAATATTTTCTTCTGCCCAATACATATTGTTTTTGTAAGATATCCTCAGCATGTCCTGTTAACCATGGTTCATATGGTAATGTTGTAGACTCCTGTTGGGGAGGTATGCACTATTGGAGAGATCTCCTCATCCATTCCTGAAATAGTTGAATTTCAATTTAGTCTTAAGATTTTTAAATGCTATGCATCTTGTCTGATTTCAAACTGCTGATTTATTTAATGGATAGTCTATGTAAGTTGAGCTGAAAGAACAGAAGAATGAACAAAACTGCAGTCAGCCTATTGGTCTGTACTAGACAGCCCTGTTTACACCCAACCCTTATTAACTAAATATCTGTTCAACCTATATTTGATGCCTCCCAGCTGAATAAATTCATCTGGGGTAATTCTTCCCTAAGATTAAATTTCTCTAATTTAAAACCACCATTATTTGTTTGCTCCCAATCTCATAGTTTAAGCAACTTAGTTATATCACCTATACTGTATTTAACTATATCTTCCATTTATACATAAGGATCATATTGCCCCTCACTCAGCATCTCTCATGATAATGCCAGTTCAGTTTCCTTAATCTGTCTCTAAAGTATACAGTACTAAAAAGTTCTTAATAGCTAGGATTAACTGTGTCATCCTTTTCTGAAACGTTTCCATGAAATCAATATGCAGTCTGTCGTGGCCAAAGCAACCACATAATCCAAGTGTTGTCTCACATAATATATGAGGTATGGTTGTAAGATAACATTGCTTCTGCAGTTACGAACACTCCAGTATGTAAACCCTTGTACAGTATACAGTATATATACAGTATAAGGATGAATAACAGCACCAAAATATTGATAAACAGCAGCATTTATACAATTCTGGGGAATGCCTTATCCTCAGTGACATAATGGAGCTTACCTGTGTGGCATCATATACTGGCTACTGTATAGTATGCAAACCATGGTGGGGTTAGGTATTTTGGCGATGTAGGTTGGTGTGAGCCTAAATAATAAGAAACCAAGAGAAAAGTGTAGACAAAGTACAGTACCCCATACTCAAGCTGCCTTTAAGCTCAAGGGAATTCCTTCTGTATCATCATGGACTCACGCCTTGCATCACAAAGAAATGAAGGGTGGGGTTTTCACTGGACAGCCTGTGGAACATATAGGTGGAGTTGGCAAAACAAAAAATTTCTTGGAGATAAAATCATGTTGGCTAAAAGCATATGAAACATGTGCAGTACAATTATTCAAAATGCTTATAATATAGATACTACTGTACTTGGTTTACTTCATGTGCAAGAATTCTAGCTCTTATTTATAACCCCTGATCACCAGAGTACAGTATATGGGTCAATGCTAGTTTAATTTATTTTGCACTTCACTATATATATTTTATTGTCATTTGCAGCACTTAAGTTTTAACAATGTCTTTAGCTTTTCTATACAGTGCAGTGTAAATTCTTAAATTTTGTCATATGCTTTCAGAGCAAGCAGTATGGAAGCCAGTTTGTGGAGCGCCCTGGCATGGCTAAGTTATTGATGGATGCTAGTGATAACCAGTGGGAGGAGGGCCTAGACTTCCTCAAGAAATACCTCCAGCGTGGTGGCACACTTGATGAGAATTTTGTTTTGTCTTTCACTGGAAAGGTTCGTAAGTGTGTGTGTGTGTGCACACACAGGGGATCCCTGGGTTATGAACGGGTTTCATTCCTAAGGACGTTCGTTAGTTGGAAATGTACGTAAGTCTGAACACATGCTATGTGCATACTGAACTTACAGAACATTGTTTAAAATCCCACTACTGTATAACATAGTCCTTATATACATCTAAAATCACTGAATTTAAGAGAAAGGTAAAAATTGAATGATAAAATATGTACAGTAAATGAAAGTAAAAAATAAGCCATCAGGTAAATAATTGAAACCGGAAAAACGCTTCTGATAACGAATCCACTTAAAGCGGGGAATTAATCCCATAAGAAACAATGGAAATGGGTCAAATTGGGATCATGACATTGTACACGACACTTAAGTATTTTTATATGATATCTTTTAACAAATTACTGTATTTACCTGAGAAATGTTTGTTAAACATTTGATAACACATCGTTTTAAGAAATTATTTAGCTTTATTTTTTATTTTTTAAATTGCCCCGGAGGGGGCTAGTTTATTGGGCACCCCCTTACATCCTGTGCAAGGTGAAGCACAGAAGCATTTACAGTGCCCAACTGGGAAGCATGCTAAGTTCATGCTTGCCTTTATGACTCATGCATTAAGGGCGTAAAAGCCTGAAGAGTCATAGGTTTTGTCAGCAAGTTAAATAAAGTGACAGAATGATGAGTGTGTGGGGGGAAAAGTTCCCGGTACATTTCATCTGTTTATGGCAAAGCGTGGCAGGTCCCTAATAATGTCAAGTGCCAGGCCTGTCACTCGGAGGAGGGATATCTGGTCAGGGAGGGAAGAGGTGTTGGTAACGGCTGGGGACCTGTAGGAGGAGGTCATAGGGCAAGTGAGGATGTAGTGAGAGAGGGTGTGAGAGTCAGTTGGCCACAAAGTTTACAAACAGTGCGGCCAGGCTCAGGGTTGCCAATATACTCCCATAGGTACCTGTACCCTAAGTGCAGTCTCATGTACATAATGTGTTGAGATCGAGTCAGGGATTGATACTCTTTGTAGTGGCGGTTGTCGTCACCGGTTACAGCGTCATAATGGCGTACAGTAGTGTGACGCTACCCCGTTGTGTCAGTTGTGTCCAATTTTTGTTGAATGCTTTGCGTTGCGCAGCTTGTATGCGAGATTTGAAATGATTCAGGGAGAGGGCGAGGGTAGTTTCAATATCTTCTTCTTGTGTTGCTTCTTTGGCAAGCCGATCAACAGTGTCACAGGCAGTTATTCCTATGTGTGACGGGATCCAAATAAACTTGACACGGATGTCATCAGTTTGTTCTAGCCCGGTGACGGCGACCAGGGTGTGTTGGGTGGCAGGGGAGTATTTAGCTTTATAATTTATTTAACGTCCTTAAAGTTCATTGGGGTCGGTGTGTTGAGGCAACGTAGGTTGTGCCAGCTGGTGCACACTCACTGCAGTGGTTCATTGAAACAGAATACATATTATAATGTTTTAAAAATAAATAATGTAAACATAATAAAATATTTTCATTTACTTAGCTTAAGAGGTAGAGATGTTTGATTTAATTGGATTGATGAAGGTGGGTGTTGGGAGAGGAGGATTAATTGGAGGATGAAAAAGAAACAGGACTTGGTGGATTGTCCATTCCCACTCTTCTTTTGCCTAATACTTCTAATTTTACATTTATACTAAAGCTTGTGTGCTTCCTTTTGAGCGCTGCACCACCCTGTTTGGGTTGAGATCTCATGGCTTCAAAAATTAATAAAATAATTCACCACAACATGCATGAAAAGACACAACAAAGGCAGGAGTAAACAAAACACAGCACTGGTCTGGACGAAACAAAGTGGGAGATTGGTGCGGAGACGTGTGGCATGCATGATGCCAGGAAGAGGGTGAAATTTCTAGTCACTTAAGCTAAAAATCCGTAGATTATATACAGGAGTTTTCAGAGTTTTTGAGTGGAATCCACTTAAATGCGGAGCCTTTTTTTATGTGGATGGTCACAAAAAGTTGACCACTTGACTGCGAAACCGTGGATAGAGAATACAATACAGTGATCCCTCGGTTAAGGAGCGACTTGGTTAACAAAATTTCGGTTAATGAATTACCTTCCATAAGATTCTTAACTTCGGTTAACGAGCATTCCCTCGATTAATGAATTCCTTACGAGCGCCCCTCAACATGTTTTCGCTTGCACACTTGCTGTCGTATTAGTCCGCCAATACAGTAATCGGTTCTAGGGCTTAAATTCCTTACTATTTTAGTAAATATCAAGAAGTTTGTACTATTCAATAATTTTAAAAGTCTTATACTAAAATTTTTAGTCATTTTAACAATTATTTAACATAATTTAAGTACAGGGAAACTAGTTTTTAGCCCGCCAAACAGCCTGTCAACACACCATACAGGTGTCAGTCTCAGTCTCTGTCTTTTCAGTGAAGGTAACATCTTGCTTCAAACTCTCTTCAACATAAACCCTTTTTTTCTGTGTTTCCAATCAAATTATTGGTCATTTTGAAATTTATTTTACATATTGATGATATACAGTATAGTACAGTGCAGTGTTGATTTAAAGAAAATAATCTTGAATTACACAAAGTGAAGCAAAATTTTATGGGTGAAATGGCGCCATGGGGTGACTTCTCTTCCACCCCAATGCCTTCTCTTCTCCCTTCTCCTCCACTTCCATTCTAATTCCCATCATCATCATCCAGGAGCCTTCTACATGCACACCTCAAAGTAAGTGTACTTTACTGCATTTATTTTTTGTTTGTGTGTAATTTTCGGTGAGCTGGGACCAATTACCCAAAAACCCATTGAAACGATGGTTTCGGTTAACAAATTTTTCGGTTAACGAGCAACCTTCTGGAACGAATTGTGCTCGTTAACCGAGGGACCACTGTACTTTTATAACGAGGACCTTCTGTAAATTTAATGATTAACCTCATTCATATCGGTGGGCATTTGTAAGTCGGATGTTCATAAGTTGGGGACCTTCTGTATGTAATTTTTCCTCATAATTTACTGATAATATTCTTGTTTTTATTTAATATTTTTTATGTTGCTCCAAAAAAAAAAAAAATTGAAAAGCACATGGTGGGAATTTTGTATAATTTATGGAGACTTTGAATTTGGGCCATTTGAATTTTGAATGTTTGACTGTAACATTTCTCAACTGTAATATGTTATGTTTCCCACATACAGGAGGTATTTATTTTTGTATAATAAAGCTCCTTAGAGTCATAACATAATGATTAACTCATTATATCATCAATGTAGATGCCAATTTTGTTTCGAAAGATAATGTTCTGAAAAAATTTCCTTATTTTCAGGGTGAATTAACCTTAGACAACACTGAGGTCATTGCAGACAAATATGTGAACACACTTAAAGATATTGTGATCGACTCCATTTCACGGTCTCACAAGATGAACAAAATGCATCATGTAGCAAGCAAGTGGAGGCATGGAGATCCTGAGGTAAGAGCAAAGCATGTTTCAGGCTTATGCTTCCTCAGAAGCATGAAGCCAAAATATAAATAACACCAGATGACACTACAGTAGTTATTTCAAATTCATTTTTTCGTGTTTCCACTTGTGTGCTGTGTTTACTTAATGAATTATTGTGGTAAATTTTGGTGCAAACTGTGTAATTTTGTTGACAAAAATAAACTACTGTCCGTTTGGAAATACTGTATATTTATGTAGAATTATATTTAATAATGTACAGTGACTACTGTACTGTGGTGTCATATTCAGCCTGGCACGACTAGCAAGCATTATTTAGATCACTTCCTTGCATTGTTTTGTCTAGTATGTCCATAATTTTCTGTGTTTCAGTTTGTACATTTTTTTTTTTAGTTTGATAATAGTACTGTCCAGTACAGTACTTATATTCATCTCTTTTTGCTTTACTTTTATCCTCTTCGCCACTGATCGGCTTGTTAGCCGCTTGGGCAATCGGTCACGTCTCTTTTCATTTATCTTCTTCACCAAAAGATCGACTCGCTAGCCACCCGGGCGATCGGTCACGTCTCTGTCACGCACTGTTAGCAAATACTGGGCATGCACGGCTCCTGAATGTACCTGAACCCGCTCCAGTGTTGGTCAAGTCTTGTCTTGAAAGAGCTCACACTCGGTGCCGTCACAACACTCTCTGGTAGATTGTTCCAAGAGTTTACAACCCTCACTCCGAAAAAGTTTGCCCTCACAGTTTTCTGGACTTAAGGCTTCTTCAGTCTTGATCTGTGACCCCTTGTGGGGCGAGCGTCCGCCAGCTCCAAGTAAGGACACTCAAATGAGTAGTGCCCCCTGAGATGCTTATACACCTCAACTAGGTCCCCCCTTGCCTGTCTGTAGTATAAGCTAGGCAAGTTCAGGTGCTCCAATCTCTCAGGGTAGCTAAGGTGCCGAAGTGCAGGCACCAATCTGGTGGCCCTCCTTTGAACATTTTCAACCAACTGACAGTGCCTAGCATATCTCGGGGACCAGATGGGGAAGCACTTCACTCCTGAAGATATCTGAATGACCTTTTTATAAGACCCAATAATTTATTTGCCTGATTTACCTTCTTCTCACAATACAGTAAATCCTCCCGATAGTAGACTAATTCTTGCGATCCCTGTCCGTAATTGGTAGAATTCCATCAATGGGAGGGTTTCCTTTTCTCACATTCCACACCATAAAAATGCACATGTTGTATGGTAATAACTATTTACCCATTGGCTACCCACAATAGCACTGTTTTCAATTCCACAGCTTGAGCTGATAAAGTGTTCCATAGGTCTACCGCCCTCTGTGTGAAGAAGTACTGTACAAAAAAATTATTCTTCCTGCATGATAACTTGGTGACTGAAGTTATATCTCCTCATGCTGACGGTGCATGACATAAAGGAATGGCCAAAGTTCATGTTTTCCTTTTCTTTCAAGATTTTGTATACTGTATATCTCTGAGATGTGGCCTTGATGTGTGTCATTAAAAATGACCTGTGCCCGGGTGGGCTAGTGCCTGTAAAAAAAAGGGGGGGAGGGGGGGAAATATACATTTTTTGTACACAAGTAAAAATGTAACCCCCTCCCGCCCGGTCAGCAAATGTTATTTGCAGATTTGGCGATTCGCGGCCATTTTGGCCTAACCCCCGCGAATTTGAAGGGCATGCTGTATTAAAATTAATCATTATCTTACAAGAATTCCAGCCATGTAAGTTATATTCTGCCAAATCAATTCAGTGACATTTTATAAGCGAAAAATTTCAAGTCCCTCTAATTAACTGATAAATACACACTTGGTAACCTCTGCCTGGCTGTGTCAACACTCAACCTGTCTTCCCAGCCAGGGTGAAGGTAGTTTTAGGCTTAAAGTTTTTATCTTATAAAATGTCACAGACCAAATTTAGCAGAATATAACTTGCATTGCTGGAATCCTTGTAAGATTGTGATTAATTTGAGTACAGCTCCTCCCCGATTTATGACGGGGTTAGGGACCCAAATCCAGGTCGTAAGTCGAAATGGTCGTAGGTCGGAAATGCTTAAATAATACATAGAAAATCGAAAATGGGTGTCTCTTTTTCTTCTCAGCACCACAAAACACTCACTTTTAAGCTTGCCAGCCATTTTAAAGTGAATTACAAATGAAAATTTTGTCTGTTTACCGACTTTGGGACTCGAAAATACGTAATTTTACCAAATTTTGGTATGACTGAGGCAGGTCGTAAGTGCTGGTGGTTGTAAGTCGAGTAGGTCGTAAGTCGGGGAGGAGCTGTATAAGCATCACATAGTTTGCACAAGAGATAAAAATTTTAGTCCTTTAATGTAGTACATTTGAATACAAAGTGTGCACATTACTTTTATCCTCTTTACCACTGATCGGCTCGTTAGCCGCTTGGGCGGCAATGCTTTAGAACCACGGGTGCTGGAAAATCGGTGGTGTACCTGTATTGTTTAACCACAGTATATTTTTATTATCAGATTGGCCACTTCCTGGATAACAAATTAAAGGCCGAGGCTGAGTACACCCGTAAAATGGCTGGTCATGTTGTTACTCTGAAGAAGATGAAGACCCTTGGTGTGGCCCTCAACATGTTTGATGCTAATCTTTAAATGTCATATAAGGTAATTCTGTGTACTTAGGCTCCATTGAGATATGTGTTTTAGGTGTTAGTGAACAAGTATTTCAATGACGACCAGCATAATAGGTCATATTCTAGAAAACTGTATTAATATCTTTTAAACTACAGAAATACCTACCTGTATTGTATCTTTTTTCATATAAGACTCTAAGTGGATATTTCTTCACAGTAATACTGTAACCTCAGTTTCAATTTAGTGAAGTTATATTGTTAAATAAAAAAAAAATGGAGTGGTAGAAAAAGTGCAGGCAAATGATCCTGATTCCATAAGCAATCCCTATTCATTTCTATGAGGTGAAGTGTGTCCTACTCAGAACCAACCATAGGTGGTGCACCCTTATATAAAACATCTGCATCATCTTCATTCTTCATATGTTCAAGATGTTTGAATTTTCCTACATTAAGATTCTTAATATACATATTGCAACGTTATAAAACCAGACAAACAAAGTCTTCTACTATATTTTAATTTGTCTCAATATTTACAAAATAATAATTTAGAGCTGATTTTGATTTGAAATGTGAATTCATAATTAATTTTTTAAAGTAGCATGCTTGTACCCTGTATATTGTTATGAAAAATGCTTAGTTCTACTTCAAGTCTGAGTAAGCTATAATTTATCATTCAATAAATAGTATATACTAATACAATCAACTTTATTGTTAGACAAATATAGATATATCAAATAAGGAATTTGTCAACACTTACAATAAAGTTTAGTACTAGAATGTTATTTGATGTCACCTTAAAGAAAAAGAGCATGCAGTCGTTGAGAAAAAAACAGGCATGTGGTAAGGTCCCTTAGGACTGACAAACCATTTGAGCAAGAACTGATACAACACTTTGTACACAAAGCCTTATACACAAGGAGGCAGCATGATTGGCCAGCTTCGAAATTAGATACCTTTTTACTGCTGCCTCTAGGATAGGAGTCGAGTAATGTATCCACTAAGACAATGCAACACACCTGAGTGATGCAGCACAGTATAGTTCCCTAAGAAAAATATACTGTTTAAATGAAATTATTCTCTCAAGAACCATATTGCCTACTGACCAATGCCCCCAGAACAATATACTGTACTCACAAGAACATAGAATCCACTAGAACTATATCCTATATCCTTCAGAATAATATCCCATGGAAAGCAATATATCCCCAGCAACAATATACCCAATAAAACAGATCAATATACCCTCTCGAACATTATTCCCTAGAGGCCTAAAACAATATAACCCCAATACAATATCCTCATGAATAATATCCCCCAGATCAATATATCAACTAGAAATTTTTTTTTTTCCCCTCTTCGCCACTGATCTGCTCGTTAGCCGCTTGGGCGATCAGTCACGTCTCTGATTACTTTTCCTTTTCATTTATCCTCTTCACCAAAAGATCGGCTCGCTAGCCACCCGGGCGATCGGTCACGTCTCTGTCACGCACTGTTGGCAAATACTGGGCATGCACCGGCTCCTGAATGTACCTGAACCCGCTCCAGTGTTGGTCAAGTCTTGTCTTGAAAGAGCTCGCACATATGACCCTTTCAGAACAATATCCTCTTCAAAACAATACTGTATCCCTTTCAGAACAATATTTCCCAAGAAAAATGTCTTTCCAGAACAATATGCCCTCTAGAACAGGGGTGGCAAGATGTCAGTCTCAACGTACTGCTTCACAGTCCATCTATACAGGATCCAGCTTGAAATCAAGGGTAGCAATGCTTCAATTCGTGTGAGTTGTGTATACTGTATAGTTCAGTACTTGCAGAAATCTCAGGGTTGTGAATCAATTTTAGAGGCATCGTTATTTCTGATGAACATAACGAAAGTCGAAAAGAAAATTTTGACTTGGCAAAACAATATTCAAATAAAATCCAGGGCTTCAGGGTAAAGCTTTTGGAACCTACTCATCAAAGAAAAATAACCAAATGTGGGAAAAGTTGCTAGGTATTGGCAGCATTATCTGGATCATCTACCTTTGTAAGTCAACATTCTCACACATGAAAAACGTCAAATCCAAATACTGTACTGATCAGATTTGTCAGATGACCAACTGGATGCCTGCTTGAGGCTAGCAATCAACACCTACTACAGTATTCAATTTCGGACTACAAGGTCTCCAGCAATATCATTTTTCAATAAGGTCACACTGTCAATTGGCAATGACTCTTTTAACACCCACAGTTACTGGTCGAGATACGAGGTCTGTCTTAAAGTATACCTGTAGTCTACACAACGGAACAACAATGCTCCCGTTAACTCCCTGCAACACATGTTCTCCTGTACAAGTCTCCTTCACAAATAGGATTGAACTTTTCCCCACAATACTGTGTGATGCACCAGTATCTCGTAGGATACTTACAGGGACAAGACTATCCTTTGCTACAGACACTGACCCACTAAACTGCCAAAACGAGATCAGGACATTTACCAAGCTTATCTACTGATTCAAAGTGCAACTGCAAGGCTTCAAGAAATAAGGTCCAATTTCGACACAGAGTTTACTTTATGGTACACAGCCTGTGAGAAAATGGCAGATGATGTTGGATGTGCAATTGAGATTCCAAGGATCACATGGCTAATGCTGCAGCAAGTTCCACGCAGGAACACTTCAAAAGGAATGTTGCAGTCCCTTTCATTAATTACACTATCTCTGAGATAAAAACGAGATTCAAAACTAAGACATTCATCCGAGCCAAGCAATATTTTCCCTGCTGCCAGTTAAAAGTATGAATTGTTTTCAAGTTGAAGACACTTGTTCTGAAGATGAAGTTTTGGGAGGCAGATCTTCCAGTTCCTTCTTCCCTCACCAATGAGCTACAAGAGTGGATGGCCTATTGGCAGGTATGTGAGTATGTCAATAAGTCATTTGCTTAGTTTTTCAATTGCAGATATTAATATACAAAATCTGAGTCTCCCATATGGCACCTAACCGACTGTCCATGCAAGCTGAGAACAGCCATATTTTGTGTATATGTTTTATAAAAGGGTTTAGTTAAATTAAAATATGAAATTGGAGGGCAGTGAATGTTTCTTTTTTGCTGTACAGTAATAATATTCATAATGACTAAAATATACGTGCTAGTTCAGTCCTTTTGGTATATCTGGATCCGCCCCTGCAACACTGACTCAGCAAATTTGAATTTGAATGATTCCGTCCATTGCAAGGCTCTCCGCTCCACAGCAGGCACAGTTCATTTCCTAAACTCAACCGAGCATTCTCTTTATAGTACACATCCAAAATCCACACAACAGGCCTAACCCACTAACTACTAACAAATTCACAAAACATTAAGGAAATGCTTATACTCGTAACACTATTGTATGGTACTGTAATGTACATTGGAAATTGTATACTACATGTATCTGGATCGTCACGATACAGTCCCCACAAAAAAGTCATTTTGAAGTTCTGGGAGTTCTTTGTTGTGTTTTACCAGATACAGTAATTTGATCCATCTTGTACATAATGGTGTTGTCAGTATACCATTTACCTATGGTCGACTGTAAAGTACAAAGGTCAAAAGGATGTTTTAGTAGTGTCCTATTTATCGCTTAGTGATAATTTTACTTGTAAGTAGTAGGACATCATGTATTAATAGTGTACTTTTACTTAATTTGTGGGAGTGGTAGTATTGTACCTGTAGATAAATGATAAGGATAATTATTTTTATGTTAATTTGTGTTATAATTATTATGATTTGTTTAGCAGTTTCCCCAAAGCGCTTGTAGGGTCAGTTAGCTCTATGTATTTATGTTTTACTCCCCTTAGCTACTGACTAGTATTTAACTAGCCAACACTAAAGGCAACGTTGTGAGTATTATTTTATTATTTGTCATGTCGAAGTAAGAGAAACAAAAATTGAAACCCTGCAATTGTGTGTAAATGAGGCAGAAAGTCAGATCAGCAACCTGGGACATGGTCACAATCTTCGTGATGCCATATAGCAGCAGGGTCTACCATAAGAAAACACATTATGCTTCCAATAGCTTCCCAGGCGGTAGTACCTTCCTGTTTGGTAGCTTCACGAAGCTACTCGACCCCAGTGAGCACCGTTTCAGAACCAGTTTCCCATCTGACTATGAGACTGAGGTATCGAGGCAAGTGTATCTGCCTGGTAGGCCGAGTCTCTTTTTCTGCGGCCTACAGTGGTGGTGTTGTGATGGTTTGATGGTAGTGGACTGCGGCGTTAATCCTTGGTTCCTTGTGGCTGACCATCGCAACCTGGACTTGTTACCTGAGCTGCCATTTCCACCAGGTTTTTGTGTTATTGTGTATAGTATGTGTATTTAATGTATAATGTAAGAATAAATGGGTAATATTCTTGTGTGTTTTGACAAATGCATAGTTGTTACTTTTTTGATAATTGCATATTTGGTTTACTTCTATTAGTGAATGTACCTAATTAACTAACATAATACTTAATATAAATGTTTTGAAATTACTCAGTTTACATGATAATCTTCTTATCCCTTTCATAACTTAAAATTGTCTGCCACAAACAGTGATTCTTGTGTGTGTGCTCCTTACATGATGCATCCACGTATTTCAACCCCTTGATTATTCACTCTGTATTTTTGCTTGTGAACTTTGCCTTTCCTCAATGTTATGGGTAGCAAGGAGGGACATCACACTGTGTACTGTAAATGTCCAGTGTATATAATTTGGAGTGGCTGTTGAGTAGTTGGCGATGAATCTTGTTCAGTCTCATGTTATGAATCTTTGAGGTTATTGTCTATAATTGAATCTTTGAAGCCGTTTAAATGATGGTTCGGAATTCATGTTCAGTATGGATTTTTGGGAATACTTCATTTTATACCCGTAGTTTATTTCCAGCCATTTTAATATTTTGAAGAAACAAACCCTTAAAAATCTTACCTAACCTATAAAAATCCTAAAACTATAAAGCACTTGCCCTACTATTATTTTCGGTGTTGAGAAGAGGAGGGTGGGGGGGAGGGGGGGTCTCTGAACTCGAAAGCGATTTTTACCTTTTTTATGGGTTAGGAAAGGTTAGGTAAGGTTTTTCAAAGGTTTGTTTGGTGTTCTTTGGGGTATTTCACCACACATTTTCCCTCTGCTTCAAAGGCCTGTTACACAACCGGACTTGGGGCGCTTATGTGCTTTGATTTGTAGCACATAGTCTGTTTTACGCAGCTGCGGCCATCAAGTGAAGTATTGCCGGAATTTTTGTATGGTTTAAACTCCTGTATCGGTGCCAATAACGGTAATTATTGACTTTGTGTCAATAACTCCACCATCGGTGTCAACAATTCCATCATCGGTGTCAACAACTCCACTATCGGTGTCAATAACTCCACCATCGGTGTCAACAATTCCATCATCGGTCAATAACTCCACTATCGGTGTCAATAACTCCACTATCGGTGTCAATTACTCCACTATCGGTGTCAATTACTCCACTATCGGTGTCAATTACTCCACTATCAGTGCCAATAATCCCGGGAAAAGAACTTTAAAAAATATCATTTGTTAATTGGGAAGTAATTCTTGTGTGGTTGACATTAAAACAGAGAGCGTGGCTACATGAAGCCCTATGTGTAATTCTACTGTGAGACTTTTGTTGGCTCGCCCACATCCTGGCAGAGCGCCAACTAGGTCAGGCGTTTGGGGCTCAACTGCACTGTTTTAGGTATAATTTGGAATGATAAGCACAGATTTGTTTATTATATTGTATAATAAATCGTAGATAAACTTGGTCACCTAATGTTTCACTTCTTTAACGCCAACCTAACCTAATCTAACCTGAAGATAACCACCTTAACGCTAACCTAACCCAACCCAGGATGCGTTAGGGTGGTTAATCTTCAGGCTAGATAAGGTTGGGTTAGCGTTACGGTAGGTTATTTTTTTTTTTTTTTTTTACGGGTACCAGCCCACCCGGACACAGGTCACCGACCCACATCAGGGCTCGGGGCGCGAAAACGTAATATAATAATAATAATAATAATAATAATAATAATAACAAGGAATCATAAAGAAATTAAAAAAAAGATCAATAGTGAGAAACGATATATGTATGTTGTATTGTCAATAGTAAGAGAAACAATTGAGTCCCTGCAATTGTGTGTAAATGAGGCAGAAAGTCAGCTCAGTTATTCTTCAGGTGAAATAATCTGGGGGGGGAGGGAGCAAATCTTCTGGGGATCCGTCCAGCATTGTAAAACCACCTTGAAAATGCAGCCTAGTAGTGTTTAATTTTTGTATATACCGAAGATTAATAATTTAGGGTTAAATCACATGCACGACTTCGGAAACAAAAAACTAGAACACGTAGACATTTCATTTTTTTGCCGTGCACAAGTTGACAAATTCGTTTTATATCATTCACTTATATTCGCTAAAATCGCTTACAGCATTCTACAGATAATTTTCATATTTGATCAGTTATGGCTTTTGATTAGCAGAAAAGATAATGTGCTGTTTCCTCTACACTAATTTGGAGAGAGAAATACAAGAACTGTGGTGGTGGCGAGGAGCGACCTTGGCCTAGTAATGACAGCGGCCAGCCTTGACACAGTGCAGTATAGGCCTAACCTGTTACAGCTAACAGTAGGTCGTGGCTCGCGGTGTGGCAGCTTAAAACAGTATTTATAAGGTTGGTGAAACTCCCATTTTGAACATAACTCTTTATTTGGTATTATAACACGGTATGCTACAGTGGGAAGCATCGTTATTTTTTGGCTTAACTTTGGCCATCAGTTCCCATTACGGAAGACAAGTTGTGGGGAAAATGGTCATGTGGAAGTACTGCTGGAAGACGTGTGTTTAAGATCACATATAATCCTCTTACACACAACATTTAAACTTAGCTTAAGATGTTGAGAATCGCAGCGCGCACAAACATACATACATACATGATACAGTACATAATTGTAAATACTGTATGACCTAAGAAACATATCTTAGTAAACTTAGCACTAATTTGAAGTACAGTGTGGTTGATTAACGCTCTATATGCACACAGAATATACACACCAGTATATCTATTTATTAATCCCCAAATATCAATCTGTTTTGAACTAATACAAATAATTTGAACAATTATGTATCATGAACCAAAGATGTGTAAGGAAGCCCAAGGTCTGTCGTAAGTGACAAGAATACACAACAAAGCACAGCGTTGCCAGGTCACATTAGGAGGGAACACAACGCTAAGGGAAGTTACAAAAATACAATACATACTATACATAACAAGACCTTCACATAGTAGAACCTATACCGTCGGTCGCCACCTTGACTGTAGTGTAGCGGATAGATGGATCATTGTCTGACGTTAATGTTTTGATCCACAATAAGTGTTAACTACAGGAGACGTTATTGTCAACATCCACACAAGTTACGTAATACAGTAATAATAATAGTAATAATATTAATAATATTGATAATAATAATAATACTGCTCCTATACAATTAATTATAATAATAATAATAATAATCTTGGTACAGGTTACATTCTGTTAACCACATGAGAGCTCGCTGTTGGTCACTGGCTCTGTACAAGTGACAATTAATGCTCCATATATATACTGTACTGTACATACAATCATTGAAAAACAATGTTTAGATTTTAATTAGTCATATATTAAAATTTGGGTATAGATTTTCGATGACCCAGTACTTAAAATGATCAATCATTATCCACCTATCACACAGTTTAATAATCGGGATGGAAACACCCTCTAATGCTGAATCTATTTCATTATTATCGTTATTTCATATTCTAAGGCACATGCTTGACACATGACAGGTCTAATCTTATATGACGAGGGAGTTGTCTAACCGCTATATTATCCAAGACAGAGACACCTTAACACCCGTACACAACTCGCGTACACAGCGTCAGTACTACCTCCTACTAAATACAGAATCAGGGACACCGGGCACACGTAATTATGGAACACAGTTTTTGTAGTTCATCGCTGCCCTTTTTTTATTGCCTGTTTTTTATACAAATTTGTTAAAGTACTGTTAATTACTGTGTTGTCTTTGGTCACCACGGCGTTATTGTTGTTTTCAGTTCTCTGCAACAAGGTGTTGATGACCGGATGTTGTGGTGGAACGATGTGTTGACAGTCATGGTGAAGACTCAGGTGCGGAGGCTGGTGTTCTTCCACACCTGTTGACCACATTTACCTGCACAGTACGTACCTGTACATCTGTGTGAGGTTCGCTCAGGTGTCAGGTACAATCTCTAGTCGAGTACCCTGGTAGAAGTTGTACAGCGGCGCCACACTATCCTGGTGATCTTTGGTCCTGGACCATGGTCAACGTGTTGGTGAATCACAAGTGTCACTCTTGGTGCAGGTGTTGAAGACACAAGGCCTCAGAGTCCATGTCAGTCAGGTACAGTACCTCGTGGACATTTACTGCCCCAGAAGCTGCCTCCCCTATCTGTCCCAGGGCACTGTGAGGCACCTTCCCCAGCGCGTCTCCCACCTCAGTTTGGGGTCCGAGATCGGCGCTGGTGGCTCCGAGATCACCGCCGTCTGCCACGGCGGGAGCTGCGGGGCGGTTTGGTGAGTTCATATCGATCTGGAGGGGATGCTCATGTGCGAAGGTGGTGAGCGGGACACACGGCGGAGGCAGCCAGACTGGTAGCGGCCTCACACACCACAGAGAGAGAAGGAGGAGGAGGGAACTGTGCCAAGTGACGTCACAAGCACAACATGGTTTCCTCGTGATGACGTCAACGTTTAGTGTTGATGCTCGCGCACTGTCGTTCGATTTCTGCGGCTTCCCCAGCGCCTCCTTGCAGCTCACGACCCACAATGCATCTACACATTAGCAGTATTATTTCCCCCTGGGTAATTTATATTGAAGGACTTGACGAGGAAACATGTCTATTGCCACTATGAGGACAAGCTTCAGCTTCAAGTGACAAAATGCTACTACTGCCTTCAGCTTTAATTCCTCGGGACATGATACAGTGTTTGTTTTTATAGAATCCTCGTAACAACAAAATTAGTGGCACGGTCTTGACAGGTGGTGATAAAACTCATTCTTGACATTTAATAACTCACTCTTGGTGACAATAATAAATTCTTGGCTATAATTACCGGAAACTCTTGGCGTCTCTAATTACCGATAACTCTTGGCGTCTCTAATTACCGGTAACTCTCGGCGTCTCTAATTACCGATAACTCTTGGCGTCTCTAATTACCGCCAATTCTTGGCGTCTCTAATTACCGGTGATTCTTGAAGTCTATAATTACCGGTAACTTTTGGTGTATGATTAACGGCAACCCTTGGCGTCTATAATTACCGGTAACATTTGGTGTCTATGATTACCGGCAACCCTTGGTGTCTATAATTACCGGCAACCCTTGGTGTCTATAATTACCGGTAACTCTTGGCGTCTATAATTACCGGTAACTCTTGGCGTCTGTATAACTAATTGTTGACGTCTTTACACAATTCAAGCTCAACATCAATGTAACTAACTGGTTCCAAGTATCGCAACCGATTACTGTTATTAGAAATACCAACTACTTAGGGTAATTACACCAATAATTAAGTGAATTATCAGTATTCACCCTCTTAAAGTGTAACAGTATTCACCCTCTTAAAGTATGACAGTAGTAAGTTGAATTGTTTAAAGTGAAAGTACAAGGGAAACATATCTACCGCATCCTAAATAGCTGTATAATATCCACTGTTGATATATACGACCTGAAAGAATCTCAAGGTCACATTGTTTCAGTGTGTCAGTTGACTGTGTGTGTATATGGGTAATTAACCACGAATACCCCCACGAAACGCTGTTAGATCGGGAAAGAGGGAGTTAAGACCCAGAGTATGGAATCTGAATATATATAGAAGGTAGTGTGGGTGGGTTGGTTGGTTGTTGGTGGTGGTGTGTAAGATATTGGTAAGTTAGATTCTTACTCCATAAACAACGAATCTCCATGCATCAGTGTAGCAAGGGAGGCGGCGCGCTTAGGACACGTCTACCCGACCCCCATAATAATTTATTATAACTATTCGTATATAAATGCTGATATAAATAATTAGAATGATAAATATTTAGTAATTCAAGGTGTTTAAAAGGTCATAAAGTCATAAAAATAGCGTTGGGTCATTAAGGAAAACAGCCAATATTGTCGAGACTTCCGTTCACCCAATATGACCCACCTCCCCCACCCACTATGACCCACCTCCCCCACCCACTGTGACCTACCACCCTCCCCCACCCCTGACCCACCTCCCACCCACTGTGTGACCCCCTCCCACCACTATGACCTGACCTACCCTCCCACCCACTATGACCCCACCTCCCCACCCACTGACCCACCTCCCCACCCTCCCCACCCCCACCCTCCCCCACCCACACCTAGACCTCCCCCACCCCCCCACCCACTGTGACCTCCTCCCCACCCACCCCCCCCCTCCCCACCCCTGACCCACCTCCCCCACCCCACAACCCCACCTCCCTCCCCACCCACTGTACCCACCCTCCCCCACCCCACTACCTACCTCCCCACCCCACAACCCCCCCCTCCCCACCCACTGTGACCCACCCTCCCCACCCACTATGACCTACCTCCCCCACCCACTGTGACCTACCTCCTCCCACGCACTGTGACTCATCCTCCACACCCGATGTGTTGTCAGGTTATTGTCCTCATCTTAAAAAATTATCGAGGCTAATTGAAAGAAGAGGTTAATAAACAAGGTGCTGTAATTAGCCCTCCCATGTGCTATAGATTAATAAGTTAGTTAATGTGTGGTTTATTAGACGCTGTTGTGGAATTTCATTAGTAGAAAATGATGTGGTATCACCTGAAGCTCATTTCGCTTGATGATTTAAAACCCAAATGCTAACCTAATCTGAACTAAATCTAATTTAACCTAACACTAGTCTAATTTAATGCCACCCTAACCTAACCCTTCTCTTCCAACTCTTGAGTGTCGGCAGCATTGTCCTTTGGGTGGTGAAGGGATGGCGTCGTTGTCTCTTTGGGGAGTGTGGGCGGCGGCGTTCCCTGGCTGGAAGGTTCCGAGTCAATTTATAGAAGAGGACAAAATTCGATATAGTTTTAGTTTTCTCTAATGATAAGTTCAGACGATTTGCATCTATGACTATGCCAGGGAGAAAGGAATCAGCAGTTATGACTTTTTAAAGTTGTAGAGGGTATAGGATTGAAGACATCCAGGGTGAAATGTATAGTTTGTTGTACTGTTCTGAGCAAGAATGGAACAAGAATGATGAAACATATTGAAAACTGTTTGAAGTGTACAGATGATATAAAGAAGAAATACCTGAGCTTAGATAAATCTAGGGTTAATTTCTCGCAATACCTAAACCCCTTGTCAACCCGCCGCAGCCGGTGTGTGTGTAAGGAAATAGCTGTTTTCACCTCTTCCAGGAGAGTATGCCTAGCTACAATGAATGACCAAAAAATTAATAATTTCTAGCATAGTAAATGGTGTTCAACAAATCAATTATTATTTTAAGTGAAATTAGGAAAAAAAATATGGGGAAAGAAACGCAATTTTTTTCATCACTAGTGGTGAGAGTGTGGATGGGTGTCCGCGGGAGGGGGTGGGGGGGAGTCCTCGACTGTTATTACGCCACTGCTTTAACAGAGGCTGCAGAGGAGAGTGAGGCAGCCAGGCTAGTAGGAACATGTTATACACCTGTTAGATAAGAAGAGATAATAAAACAAATAATAAACAAAACGAACGTCAAACAACAGACAAAATAAAGAAAAATAAAAGAATTGGGTGATTTTTTATGTGCGAATGGAAATGTGTTTTGAGGAGTCCAACAAGACCTGAGAAGTTCCAGCCAAAAGACTTTCTCTGACACCTTTAATAATTATGAGTGTGTTTGTGTGGTGGAGGAATGACTGCCATACACACGTTATTGTTACTGAATATTGGCAGGAGTTTCAATAACTTTAGTTCTATCTCTCGCGTCTTGCACAGGAAGTATACTGACGAAGATGAAGAATATGTGAAATGAAGTAACGGAAGTGTAATTTATACTTGGTGGGTAATGTGAATAAAGGTCTGAGTAGATAATAATGATTTAGTTAAAAAAATCACCTGCAAGTTCGCCCCCTACCAGGTTATTTCACCTGATTATTAAACACCTTGATGTGAACCTCACTTAACCCACCAGGTAGAGTTAGATTTGTTATGGTGTTTAATCATCAGGTGAAATGAGTTGATTGGGAGGGGGGGGGGATTCAAGTGTTTTAGATTTAAATATAATAATGGAAAACTCTACATAAAATATATTAGTTACAAAGGTGTGTTCATTATTAAGTGTAAGATAAAGATAATGACGAATTAAAAGGGAAAATAGGAGGAAATTAGCTGAAAAAGACATGATTTTTATGATAGAGGCTTAGAATAATGATAGAAGCCAACAGGACATGGGTGTTGTGGAGACCTTAGAAGGGAGAGCTGCCACCTTTCCCTCTCTCTGTCTGTATGTCTGTCTCACTCTCCCCCCCCCCTCTTTCTGTCACAATCTATGTTTAATTGTCTCTACCTCTCTCTCTCAATCCCACTCGTTCTCTTATTCTGACACACACACACACACACCATAAGACTTACATCATTCTCAATATTATTATTTATCCAGCACTGTTCCCTTACCTGTGAAGTTTGGACAAATACGCAATACCTTCAGATTTCTCCCCCATCAGTACAAATCCTTCTCCTTCAAGTATCATTTCAGTCCCTGTCTATTGCTGTGACGCCTCGCTGAATAGTCCTGACCATAATGCTTCTCTCGTCTCTCCCTGAGCTTAATATCTCGTAAAGAAATAATACCTTGTCAAGAGTCACCCGTTTTAATTCTGTCTGGTTCAAGCAATTTTTCGTTCAAGCTTTTGCGTCTTTGTTTACTAGTAATATAATTTATCAATCGGGTTAATTCTATTCGTCATTTGAGAAGATATCCACCAGCAGTATACTGAATAATATTACCATCCAGGAAACATAGGCACATAATAGAGATATAAAGGAAAAATTATATACACAAATCATGGGAAATTATATATAATAGTCTGAGATCAACGCCAATAAAACATAGTGAAGAAAATGGTGTCTATAAAACAAAGGTACACTGTATGTATATGTATTTTAAGTCATTCACATCATCACTAACATAATATTCTAATTCAAATGTTTCACATCTCACAAATTTAATCCAATTAAATAAACCTATGTTAGATTTTGAATTTATTTATTTAATTATTTATTTTTTGTGTATTAATTAAAATGAATTTGGTTAACGTTGTGTCGCGTAGTGTTAATTTATACTCATTGGTACGTCTTAAGCCAGTGTTTGGGTGGTCAGCTGTGAGTGTCAGTGTCTGTAGTGATGTGCTGTGAGTACTTGTTGTGGTGATCAGCTGTGAGTATCAGTGTGTGTAATGATCAGCTGTGAGTACTTGTTGTGGTGATCAGCGGAGTAGTATGGTGATCAGCTGAGTAGTGTGGTGATCAGATGAGTAGCGTGGTGATCAGCTGAGAGTATCAGTGTTTGTGATCTGTCTAGGTTCTTGTGGCTGGTCGTAGATGACGTCATGATCGAGGTGGTCCTCCAGTTCATGTTGAAGGTTGTCCTCGCCTTGTAACCCCTCGAATAAGTCGCACTGCTGTAGGAGGACCTGTCTGAGGCTCTCTTCGTGCTTTGGGATGGTCGACAGCACCACCTCCAAGTTCTTGTGTACCTGTGGGTAGTGTTGATAGTTACGGCAGGTTAGGATAGGTTAAGGTTGGGTTAAGTTTAGGTTAAGTTAGGGTTGGGTTAAGTTTAGGTTAGGGTAGGTTAGGTTGGGTTAAGTTTAGGTTAGATTAGGTTAGGTTAAGGTAGGGCTAAGTTTAGGTTAGGTGAGGTGAGGTGTGTTCGGTGTGTAGCATTATCTGGGACAGGACTTCTGTGGTTAAGTTGGGTTTAATCTTTAATCATCTGGTGAAATAAGTAACGGGGCTGATCTTCAGGTGACTTGAAAGCTTTAATCCTGTTTAAAAGATTTGCATTTTATTTATATACTTTGGGGGGGGGATTTAGTAAAATTTTAACCACTTTACTCCAAGGACGCCACTTTTAATATTTTATTTGGTTAATAGCAGACGATTTTATTCAGCACAGATTGGACCCCGTACACAAGGGGTTAGTAGACTGTCTTCCCGAAATGTGTTGAAAACAAAGTCGAAAATGTAAACATTCGCTTCCTGTGATGGTGTTAATTTCAGATGTTTTGTAATTTTACTTAAACTTTAATGATCTTGATGAAGTTCTTGAGGTGTTATTATTATTATTATTATTATTATTATTATTATTATTATTATTATTATTATTATTATTATTATTATTATTATTATTATTATTATTATTATTATTATTATTATTATATTATTTGTATTCTTATAATTACTATTATTATTATTGTTATGAGCTGATACAACCACGAGGATCGAATCCAGGTAAAAAAGTCAGGTAAAAAAGTCACAGAAAAAAGTCACAGGAAAAAAAGTCAGGAAAAAAAGTCACAGGAAAAAAAGAAAAGTTAACTATCGAATTCTCACATTTTTTAAGGTTAATATGTCAATCAGTTTCAGTAAAGGAATATGCAGAACTGATGGTAAATTAATGAGAAAGCTGTTTTCAATCTGTACATGTCATGGACTGTCAATAAATGACTGACTTAAATATTTTTGTTTGATTACCTTACTGTGCTTAAGATATTGAACAAAACGTGTTTTGTTTTCACATACATGTAATGCCATCATATATAAATAGTGTTGTCAATGTATTGCCAGTTAATAACTGAATTAAAATATTTTCAGTTTTATTACTTTAATTGTTTATGGTACTTAAATAAACTGTGACTGACTTGAATATTTTTTTTGATTACCTGACTTTCTTTCTTAACCAAAATTGTGACTTTTTTTCTTGTGCCTTTATTACCGGCCACCATAAATTAATTGTGACTTTTTTTCCTGTGACTTTATTACCGGCCACCCGAGGATCTGCCAGTGTGTTGTGATGGATTATAGGCTGTGTTGTAACTCACTCCTGCCTTATTACGCATTTAAACACCTTAATGCAATTATTGAAGCACATTAATAACATCGATAACGTCACCGTCAACTCACTTCCTGTAGTTTGAGGGAGACGTGATGTATAGTGGTCTTCCAGTAGCGTTGGTGGTGTTGGTGTAGTTCTTCCTGACGGCGCAGTACCCTCGCCACCTCTTCCCACGACCTCTTCACCCCCACCTGCCTGTGTGATACAACCCTTCAATTTCAATTTCAATTGTTTATTCCTTGATAGAGGAAGCGGGATCCTAGTGCTGTCACTAGGTACCCCTGTACAATGACACCAGAAGCATCTGGCAAGTGTGACAAGTATATACAGTATAAATATTATAAAGGGGCTTACTAAAGCCTAAGGAAGGAAGGATATTCCTTTAACACATAATCAATATTATTTACAAAATATCTGGCCAGTATGGGGAGGATCATCGTGTCTCCGTCAGGGGGTCGTGGAGTGGTGGTCCAGCAGGCGTCACGGAGGCGTTGTGTGTGGGGACATCTTAGGAGGTAGTGAATAAGGGTGCTGCTGTCGGGTCTTCTGCATAACACAGATACAACCCTTAGTTTTCCTTCACAACACCGTGTTACTGTGAGAAGTTAAAGTGGTTGGTGTCAGTCTCTCTCTCTCTCTCTCTTTTACTCGCCCTCTTATTTCTTTTCTCTTTTCGTCTCTTACTCACTGTATTTTCCTCTTATCTTTCTCTCTCTTAATCTATTATGTTTTCGTCTCTCTGCCGGTTAATTCAGGTTAGGTTAGGTTTCCCTTCAGTTTACACACCCCCATTTCTTATAAGTGCTGTACACACCTGTGGGGAAGAGAAGGTGGTGGGGGGTGGTGACGAGCTAGGTGTTCCAGGTGTGTGAGTTTGGTGTACAGCAGAGCATTCCCCACTAACAGTACCAGCAAGGCAGTCACCACTACCACCCCTGCCCATCCCTGCACCTTGTCCGACTCCGAGGCTGGTGGTTCCTTCAAGATTTCTGTAGTGAAGTGGTGATGGGATTGCATTTGTGGAAAAAAAATTAATTGAATATAATTTCAACTTAACTTAATCTTATATAATTCTAGCCAAACCTAACGAAATTCTAACTTATCCTAACCTAATCTAATATTATTCTAGCGAAACCTAATGTAATTGTAAACTATCCTAACCTAGTGTTACCTAATCCAATTCTCCTTTAATTTAATCTTATAATAATTCTAACCTAACTTAACCTTGCTTATTTAATTCCAGCTAAACTTAACCTAATCGAATTGAATCTACAACACAGAGGTTGCTCGGTGAAAATAATTTAAGGAAATAATCCGGGTAATTAAATCATCTAAAACAACAACCACTAATAACAACAATCCTTAACAACAACAATCCTTAACAACAACAATCCTTAACAACAACAACCACTAACAACAACAGCGTATTTTAACGTTCCCTAACTTGGTGTACAGTATGTTAAGTTACTACACTATGATTTTTTTACAACAAAAATATGTTAATTAAGGTTAAGCAAATTGGCGGCTGAATTATAAGTGGTTAAAGATTCACATCACCATTGTGGTGTGTGTGACAAGCATGGGGGGGTAGTTTTATACTAAGCTGTGTTCCTATTAGACAAGACATGTACTAAAACGTTAAAAAAAGTGTTGAGCCGCGAACAGGAATCCGTTTAAAAACCTTACCGAAACTGTATCAAACTCGTATAAGATATTACAGTACAGTTCAGCGCCATTGTTATGGGTATAGGCAAGCAATTCGGGGATTCGTTCCAGCAGTTCTGAGTCTAAGAATGTATAAATGGACTTTTATTCGTGACTGTACACTCCTTCCAAAAAGTAACTTTACAGAGGGTCCGATAAATTTCAAAATGAACACCACGACTCCTGTTGTTTCGGTAGGGTTGTCAAAATCCTTCGTTGTGTCATATGGCCTCACGCAAAATCGGTGAAGAGTGCGGGGAGATATGATAGAAGTATTTAAGTGGGTGAAAGGAATCAATAAAGGGGATATAGATAAAGTTCTTATAATATCCGAGCAGGATAGGACTCGGAGCAACGGATTCAAGTTGGATAAGTCTAGGTTTAGGAGGGAGATAGGAAGAAACTGGTTCACAAATAGGGTGGTGGACGAGTGGAACAAGCTTAGCAACTTTGTAGTAAGTGCGGGATCTCTGGAAAGTTTCAAAAGGAGGCTAGATAGATTCATGGATGATAGAGAGTGGTAGTAACTCTCGACAGGAGCTGCCATGCACAGGCCAACCGGCCTATTGCAGACGCCTTATTTTCTTATGTTTTCTTCTGTAAAGTTACTTTTTGGATCGAGTGTACAGTCACCCACAAAAGTCCTGTCGCCTATCCTCCTGAAACACGAACCCCGAGATTTAGACTCGTGAACCCGAAGCATTATCCACAAACGCTTCGGATTCATGAATGTGAAGCTCGGGGCTCGTGGTTCAAGAGAGGCGACAAGACATTTGTGGGCGACTGTCATGGTCACTGTAGTATCTTACCTTCCTCGGTGGCGTGGGCAAGGTCATGGTCATGGTCGTGTGAATTATCCTCAACTTTATCGTCATGGTCGTATGCTCTTGATTGTATTCGTCTTCGTCGTCCCATCGCCACTAAGGCAGTCCTCTCCTCCTCCGTCACCAACTGCGTCAGGAGCTCAGCCATCAACGCCTCCACCCCACTGTATGTGTTCTTCTCCAACACCACTGTGGAGGAGGACGAGGGTGAGGGAGGAGCTGTTAGATTCTCACGTTAGGTTAGGTTAAGTTTACGGAGTTCGGTTAAGGTGACTTGAGTTATAGTTAGATAGGTTATGTTAATATTAGGTTAGGTTAAGGTAATTAGGTCAGGTTAGGCTAGTTTAAGATTTGGACGTAGTTAAAGTTATGTTATGTTGGGTTAATTAAAGCTGGGGGTAGGCAGGACACTCAGTCGTTCCAGTAGTTCTTCGGCTCCTACACAAATACAATTTTCTTTACAATTTTATACTTTTGTTTCAACCGTAGTGTCATGTACAGTGTTTGTTAAAATTATCACAATATTTATAAAACGTTAATATATGAAACAAGGAAGCTTTCGTGTGTGTGTGTATATATATATATATATATATATATATATATATATATATATATATATATTGATAAAATCACACGGAAAATGGAAACAACGGTACCTCAGCTTTCGTCTTTATTCAAGACATCTTCAGAGGCAACTGAATAAAGACGAAAGCTGAGGTGCTCCGTTGTTTCATTTCCTGTGATTTTATCAAGATATATCTATCCACGTTTTCATTGTGGATCTACATAAATATATATATATATATATATATATATATATATATATATATATATATATATATATATATATATATATATATATATATATATATATATATATATATATATATATATATAGTAAATCGGTATATTAATGTGTAAATATAACCTAAATTATATTAGCGATAGGGTGGTTAATCTTCAGGTGATCCGTAAAGTGACCCACCTTTCATTAAACCCCAAGGAGTCTTCTTGTACATGACCCTGGACCATACGGTGATAATGGTGGTGTGGTCGGCGGCGCTAGTGAAACAGTAGTAGTTTAACACGGTGAAGTCATCACCATGCGGGATACCTGTGTTAAACACCTCTGTCTCCACCACATACCTGTACCCCGCCCGGCTCTCCTGCACCACCTGTAGGGTATAATACACACACACTCATTGTCTTCACCAAGAGTTCCTAAGTTTAGATATTTTATGATTACCTGAAAATTTGCTCTCTCCTTCAGGTTATTTCACCTGAAGAATAATCACCTTAACCTAATCTATACGAACTTAACCCAACCCTCTCTAACCGAAGCTAATCTAATCTAACCTACCCTAATCTGATATAACCTCACCTAACCCCACCAGGTAACGTTATAGTGGTTAATTTTCTGGTGAAAACAGATGGGGGCTAATCTTGAGGTGTTGGTGCAGGTCAAAGAGATCGTGTGTTGTTTGAGACTCACCTGCCTCTCAGTAACATTGGAGGCCTTGGAGGTGATGCTGGAGATGGAGAGAGACATAGTGTAGGTCACCTCCCGTACTCGGCGACCATCCTCCTGCTCCTGCCACGGCGTCTTCATTATATCTGGAGGATGATTGATACCTGGAGTGTCAAGACCTACACCACAGCCACCAACAACGGCACTAGAGCACCAAGGGTCACCTGAAGGAGTGCCAAAACCTTCAGCACAGCCGCGAACAACGGCACTAGAGCACCAAGGGTCACCCGAAGGAGTGCCAAGACCTAAACAGCCTCCTACAGTGGCACTAAACCTTCATGGGGCACAATAATAGCCGTAGGAGTTCTTCAGTTAATACCCAGACTATCGGTAGCGTCTGACTAAAACATTCACGACTTTTTATCATGTGTTTGGGTGAGAGTAGTCGCTTACTGCAGATGCTTGTAATAATCATACTAACATATTTAAGTGTTTGGCTTCCTGTCATTTATTTACATAAGTGTGCTAACATTTTCATCAAGGTTTCTTATTGTTGTTTTGTAGTAAAATGTTGATATTATTTCATGTTAAGCTAAATATAACTGCTACTACAACACCCAACCCTAATTAACCTAACCTAATATAACGCTGACCTAATCTGCGCCAATCTAATTTAATTTAACACTAACCTAATCTAACGCTAACCTAACCTAATCTAACGCTGACCTAACATAACCTTACCTAACGTTAACCTAACTTAAACCTAACCAAACCTCCCCCAGGTGGCGTTATGGTGTTAAATCATCAGGTGAAATAAGCTAGAGAAGAGGATGTGCCTATTTCGGGTAATTAAAAATTAAATACCGAATACTTATGCTAGTTCTTGATTGTTTTCATATCAAATTATCTTAAAAATGAGGCAAAACGGACACTGCGGTGAGAACTATTCCAAAGACTTACCAGTGACCTTCCTAGCAGAGAGGACGTCAGCCATGAAGCGGTCGTGCAGGAACACTAAGTTAAAGACTGTGTCAACGGGGAGGTGGACGAAGGAATTTATCACCTCCTTCCCCTGGTGCTGGACTTCAAGGAGACGAGACCCAGCTGGAACAACAAGAACTATAAAGTAAACCCTCTTAATAGCGGACTTCTTAATAAGGTAATGGATACAGTAAACCCTCTCAATAGCAGACTTCTCAATAAAGTAGTGGATCCAGTAAACCATCTTAATAGCAGACATCTCAATAAAGTAGTGGATCCAGTAAACCCTCTCAATAGCGGACTTCTTAATAAGGTAATGGATACAGTAAACCCTCTCAATAGCAGACTTCTCAATAAAGTAGTGGATCCAGTGAACCCTCTCAATAGCGGACTTCTCAATAAAGTAGTGGATCCAGTAAACCCTCTCAATAGCGGACTTCTCAATAAAGTAGTGGATCCAGTAAACCCTCTCAATAAAGTAGTGGATCCAGTAAACCCTCTCAATAGCGGACTTCTCAATAAAGTAATGGATACAGTAGACTGTCCCATTCATGAACCCGAGACCTTTGAACTTGAGAATCAGAGACACCACACAGTACACCATCTATAGACCCAACAGTGTCATGTCTCGTATTCACACTTTCATGAGGCTTAGGGTTCATGGGTGGGACGGAGGAGTGATAGGACTTTATGCCGCGACTGTATGTTAATCTTATAATTATGTAACAGTTACTTTGTCGTGTGGAGCTGGCGTCATCACTTTCTATTTCATTCTCTCTCCCGTCTAGGTCAATCGTGGAGCCTCTAGTTGGATCTGTCTGGGCGAGATAAGACAGAGGTGTTGGATGGATGATCTCACTGTTGGCCTCGTCCACCTCCGAGTAGAATGACTCCTCCTGCTCCTCGTCCTCACCTTCCCCGTCTCCCACCTGAGGGGACCGTCAACGTTGTTTGAGCCGTAATGTTAAATTAATGTTTTATTGTTGTTTGGGTGTCACCTTGATTAATTTTTGTCATCAATAGTGTTATTGATTTGGTTTCATTTTTCACTAAACTGTTCTTGAATAAACAAACCTTTCATAACGTAATGGAAAAAGTTTTATACCGTATAATTATTCAATGGGTGACAAAGTACAGACGTCATATGAATTGTCAAAGCTATCAACGTCTTATTAGATAAATGTAGTATGAACGACCTCACCTTTATTGCCGGTAGTTATGTTTAGATCAAACCATCACATTATCATACCTCTTCCAGCTTCATGTGTGTTGGTGGTGTGCGATGTTGTGTTATCTCCAGGTGTTTTGGCACCCCTTCCTGGTCACTTGGCACCCCTTCCTGGTCACTTGGCACCCCTTCCTGGTCACTTGGCACCCCTTCCTGGTCACTTGGTACCCCTTCTTGGTCACTTGGCACCCTTTCTTGGTCACTTGGCACCCCTTCTTGGTCACTTGGCACCCCTTCCTGGTCACCTCACACACTGTCACTCGTCTGGCTGGAGGCACTGGGCAGAATTGAAGACAGTGTTGTGTGTGTCAAAACCACCTGTAGCTTGATATAGTTCTTAATAATATCCAGGCAATAGATTACAGTTCACTAGTAAGTATAGCTACAGATTGTGATATTTGGCATATTGTGAAATTGAACTTTATGATTTTATTTAGGACATGTTTTATATTTATTCGGAGCACCTACAGATTTACCTCCTTAACGCTAACAAAACTTAAAGATTAGATATCCCAGCTTATTTTACCTGGAGATTAACTACTCTAATGCTACTTGGGGGGGTAGGTTAAGATAGGGTAGGTTTAGTTAGGATAAATTAAGCTGGGTAAGTTAGATTAGTTTAGCGTTAGAGTGGTTAATCTTCAGGTGAAATATTCTAAATAATCTGGAGTGTTTACTCTTCACGTTATTCAATTACTCTTTCCACGCTAACCTGGCCCGTAAGAGACGCCCCTCTTCTATCTGATTGGTTCATAGAAAAATCAAACTAAATGTGTTCACAATTGGTAAGTAGACCTGTTATTAGCTACAATAATGTTAAATATTTGGACTATAAATGCAAATCATTTCAAGGCATTAGCACTTCAGAGAGGATGTTAGAAATGTTTAAATATCTATTATAAAAGGTGGATATATATACGCCCAGTCTGGGGGAGGTAAAACGTTCAGGCGAACCAATCGGCTATTTGTAGCTATAGACGAGGGGCGTGGCTTACGGGCTAGGTTAGCGTGGAAATACTAGTTAAATGTTCTTACTTCCTGTCAGGGCCGGATTCAGGAGTGGGCAAAGTGGGCAGCTACCCAGGGGCCTCCACATTCTGGGGGCCTCCACATATTACAATATTTAATTTTTTGTTTATTCATTTGGATTATTTTTATTTTCATTCTTTAAAATTCATGGGAATTTGTACACTATCAATAAATATACAGTTAATTATAAATTTCTCAATGTTCTAATTTCCTCATTATAACTGCATATGGCTTCAAAATTCTCCAAAGAAGTGTTCAAATTTCACAATTTTCCCGGGGGGCTTACAGCGCCCCCCGGAACTCCCACAAGTTTAGGCTCGCTTCACTCGCCACCCCACCCTCTTGGGTAGTTATAATGAGGGGGGCCTCCACAAAGAGGCTGCCCATGGGCCTCCACAGGTCTAAATCCGGCACTGCTTCTTGTTTGTTTAAATTATTTACTTGGGAGGGGGAGTTGAAGAGATGTGTGGTCTCGGGTCTGTTTTTCTGCCATTTTAATTGGGTGAGTTTATTTAATAATAGGAATAAATTTGGTAAAGTTGTCTCTGGCGATGACCGAGAATTAAATGAATTTCGAGAAACCTAAGTAACGTAACCTAACGTAACGTAAACTAACCTAACCTCCAGCGAGACAACGTGGTGAACGCAATTTCGGGTTAATAATACATAGGAACGTATAACCAATCAAGTCAGTACAGTAATGCGTTCATGTTGGAAACAAGGCTAACAAAGTACTAGGGTTCATATGTATAGGAGTGTTAGTAACAGGACTAGCGAAGTTATCCTAATACCTCGCTTATGTGAGACCTCACTTGGATTATGTGCTTCAATTTTGGTCACCGTACTATAGAATGGATATTGATTTATTAAAAAAACATTCAGAAGAGGATAGCAGTTAATCCATTGAGTATAGAGACATTAAAAAATTTATTTACATTTTCTTGAGACGTTGAGTGAGAGGCGATATGATCCAAGTATATACATGGAAGATGGGGTTAAATAAAGATGATATAACTAAGGTGCTTAAACTATCAAACCAAATTAAGATTTTGGTGGGAGTTAAGTGAGCGCTGGTTTGGAAATAAAGAGTTGTGGATGAGTGGAACAAGTTACCGAACATCAACATTAACTCGAACATGCTAGGTAATTCCAAATTACAGGTAAGGCAGATATTTGAGTATGAAGGGTTGGGTGTAAACAGGGCTGCCTAGTATGGACCAACAACAGACCAATTGTAGTTTCATTTATTCTTTTGTTCTTAATTTCCCAGCCATCGCGAAAAACAACATGAGTGAGATTGTCTGTATGATTTTAACTTTAGTGTTAAAGAAATTATTTGTCTCTTCAAAGTTAAATCCTGTAACAATATAAGTTATCTTATCTCCTGGGAATAATAATCAACTTTATTTCTTAACTAATACCACGAGACAATCTTTACTTACGATGTACAGATAAAACTGTACTGTATATAATTATACAGTACTCTTAACCTGTGGAAGTACTGGGTTCCTCACACGAGTTCACCTTCACACGAGACTATAATTTTATGACTTCCTGACGCGCACTGTGTAAAGTGAACTCCACACGTTGTAACAGAGGCGACAAGCATAGGTGGTGGAGTACCTCAGTTGCCAGCGTTCTTCATACAACCACCTTGTTTTAATAGACCTTGGAGAGGTGGGTGAAAGGGAAGGATTCTTGCCCTCTATTAAGCTTATAATTACTACTTTAATGCTCTTTAGAACAAAAAACAAATAAGTTTAATTTTTTTATAAGCTTTGGAGATGCTCCTCGGCCAAGAAAGAATTATCATACCTCTTTGGATGCAACTTTTATCCCTTTGCAATTAACGATCTTATCATTCTCAGGACGGTTCTGCATTATCATTTTGCAATATCCTAAGAGACCAGATGTTGAAATACACGAATATAAACTTGAATATTTAAACCACATTGTCGTAAAGTTAACCAAGTAGCCTTCTGAGTTGGAAAGAGATTTTATCGTATAAGGTGTGGTGTGCCTTATCTGATGACTGATAAGGAAGCTCCTTCCTCTGTAATGACGTCACGAACCATGAATAAGACGGTACCAAACTAGTGATCAAATTTTGAATCACACGAAAAATAGACACTTAGCTGGGGGGTGTTTAATCTTTAGGTAAAATAAAATGGGGTGTCTAAACTTCAGGTGATCCGAAAATTAAAAAAAAAATTGCTTACGTGGAAAAACCTTGTTCGTACGTCAGTCGAAGGTGGACATACGGGGTAGCAAACCCAGCTAAAACACCCTTCAGTACCTACCCCCCACTACCATGAGTACCTCCCCCCACCACCATGAGTGCCTCCCCCCACCACCGTGAGTGCCTCCCCCCACCACCGTGAGTACCTCCCCCCACCACCATGTGCCTACCTCCCCCACCACCATGAGTACCTCCCCCACCACCATGATGTACCTCCCCCACCACCATGAGTACCTCCACCACCATGAGTACCTCCCCACCCACCACCATGAGTACCTCCCCCACCACCATGAGTGCCTCCCCACCACCAGAGTACCCCCCACCACCATGAGTACCTCCACCACCATGAGTACCTCCCCACCACCATGTACCTCCCCCCACCACCATGAGCCTCCCCCCACCACCATGAGTACCTCCACCACCACCCTCCCCCACCATGAGCCCCCCACCTCCCCCACCACCATGACCCCCCACCACCATGAGTACCTCCCCCACCACCATGACCTCCTCCCCCCCCACCACCATGATACCTCCCCCCACCACCATGGTACCTCCCCCACCGTAGTACCTCCCCACTACCATGTGCCTCCCCCACCACCATGAGAGCCTCCCCACCACCATGAGTACCTCCCACCACCATGAGTACCTCCCCACCACCACAGTACCTCCCCCCACCACCGTGTACCTCCCCCCACCACCGTGAGTACCTCCCCCACCACCATGAGTGCCTCCCCCACCATGAGCCTCCCCCCACCACCATAGTGCCTCCCCCACCACCATGAGTACCTCCCCCACCACCATGAGTACCTCCCACCACCCCTGCGGGTACCTCCCCCCACCACCATGAGTGCCTCCCCCACCCACCATGAGTACCTCCCCCCACCACCATGAGTACCCCCCGAGCTACAGGTGCTCCCCCCACCACCACCACCATGAGTGCACCTCCCCCCACCACCATGAGTGCCTCCCCCACCACCACCACCATGAGTACCTCCCACCACCATGAGTACCTCCGCCCCACCACCATGGTACCTCCCCCCACCACCATGAGTACCTCCCCCACCACCGTGAGTACCTCCCCCCACCACCGAGTACCTCCCCCCACCACCATGTGCCTCCCCCACCACCATGAGTACCTCCCCCACCACCCCTCACCACCATGAGTACCTCCCCCCACACCACCATGAGTACCTCCCCACCACCATGAGTACCTCCCCCACCACCATGAGGCCTCCTCCCACCACCATGGTGCCTCCCCACCAGTGCCTCCCCACCACCATGAGTACCTCCCCCCACCACCGTGAGTACCTCCCCCACCACCATGAGTGCCTCCTCCCACCACCACCATGAGTACCTCCTCCCCCACCACCATGAGTACCTCCTCCCACCACCATGAGTGCCTCCCCCCACCACCATGGTACCTCCTCCCCCACCACCATGAGTACCTCCCCCACCACCATGTCCTACCACCACCATGAGTACCTCCCCCACCACCATGAGTGCCCCCCCCCACCACCTTGAGTGCCTCCCCCCACCATTATAGTACCTCCACCCCACCACCATGAGTACCTCCCCCCACCATGACCTCCACCCACCACCATGAGTACCTCCCCCACCACCATGAGTACCTCCCCCACCATGACCTCCTCCCACCACCATGAGTGCCTCCCCCCACCATTGGTACCTCCCCCCCACCTTGAGTACCTCCCCCTTGCGTATCTTTGCTGCCACACGCAGGAAACGCACTTTAGATACCAGCATTGCTAGGCCTCACCACGATAACTTATTTCATATTATATGCCATAGTGTTATAGTCTATGTAATATGGCAGAGCTTTACAGTGTATGAAATATCTCTTAGGTATACAGTATATAGTTTATGTAATATGATATAACTTAATAGTCTTTATAGTATGGTATAGTATCTTAAGTTGTCTCGAAGCAGGGATGACCAAAGCTTTCTTGATTAATACTACTGCGGTGGTTGAATGGATATAGTACTCGTTTCTTGTCCTAATGATCACTGGTTCGAACCCGTGTTATTTTTATTCTACTCGGCTGTTTTAAATGGTATATCTAATTCTATTGACGAGAGAGAAGTTTCTGCAATAAGTAATGATGTTTTATTACCTGGATATTAACCCCCATAGCTTATTTTACCTGAGGATTATTAGTTTTTTACGTTACCTTGATGATTAGGTTAGGTTAGATTATATTGGGTTAGGTTAGGTTAGATTGTTTGGTTAGGTTAGCGTTAGGTTAGGTTAGCTTAGCGTTACGTTAGGTTAGGTTAGCTTTATTGTGTTCAATTATCAGGTGAAATAAGGTGGTGGCTAATCTTCAGGTAATCCGATTCTGTCAGTAATTTAACTTTTCTCCCACTGACTGAGTTTGTTCTCATGAACACCTTTGAGGACCAGAGGGTTAAAACTTCGTCCAATAATTGTTGAATCAAAACCTTAAATTATAGTCCTCTAAGGGTTAAAACTTCGTCCTAAAATGGTGAAGGAACATTTGACGAGGCCGGACATGCCAACCCATTGTGTGTGTAGTAATATTGTTTTTATCATGTGATCTAACCTCCACCCTCTCCTGCCCAGGTAGAATTAAATGTTTAATCATCATGTATAATAACTTTGGGGGTTATTCTTCAGGTGATCCTTATGACTAAACCCATCCAGCGCATCTTTGTCTTCTCCTCGTAGGTGTATCATAGCCCGTACCAGAGATCGTAGGTGTAATGTGACGAGTATCCGTACTAGATAGTGGTGCTTAACTGATTTGATAAGTTATCTCGCCTGGTGACTGACTGACTAGTGGTGACATATTAATATATTTGTAAGTGAAATACTTTGATGACTTTTCTTTTAAATTACACTTGATCATCCATTAATTATAATATATCCTGCCTTTAATAAAGGCTATAGTCTCCTTAACATTATAATTTTCTTTCCTACTTAACCACATACAGTAAATATAATCTGACATTAGCATGATCATTGTATTCTTATCCTTATTATCACTACAGTTAATATTAAACATTAAGAAATGTAGAAATAATTTGCTATTGACATTGCAGACTGTATTCAGGAGATTTTTAAACCATTTAATTATCTCTTTGTTATGGAAACAAGTAAAATACATGTAATGGATATTCTACCTCACCACATCTTACACAACTATCATCTTGTTTTTTGTTTAACATTTTTAGTCTCTGATTTGTTGGTAGAGTTTCATGAATATACCTATATATGAAGCCTCTCTGGTGAGGATCCATATATTTACAAGTAATATTTTCCCAAATAATGGGCCATTTAAACAGCGGATACTTTTCTTCAACTGCAGGTTTTGTCCATATCATTAACATATTGTACGCATCTTTATTCTTGACATTGGGAAAGTTATGATGCCTTGCTAACCTTCTTAGAGTATTAATTGCAATACTATAATAAGGTGGAGACAAGTAGGAAACATTATCTGTAGGTTTCATTTCTAATAGATAGCCGGTCCTTATACTGTACTTGTATAATATGGAGTTAAAGATTTCCTCTTTTCATGGTCTGAAGCAATTTTTCGGTGGTGGATTCTAGGTGTCTTGCTTTTTCTGTTTTCGTCGTTCATGGTCATCACGAACGGCAGCCCGAAAGAACGTACTGTACTGTAAGACATTTTACTTTTTTTAATTTATCCCTTTTCTTGTTAACTTTCAGAACCACTAATTAAACCTATTTTGCTATACTGTGCTACTGTAGCGTTGTATAAATAGGAACTAGCAAGTCAGGGAGTTGTTACATGCATGATCCATGTGTTGTAAAAATACGTAAACACAACTGCAGTACAATATTCACTTAATAGCCGGATTTGACGAGATGTATAGAGATTTTTTTTAAATTATCCTCACGTAACATCATCAATCAGTATATATATATATATATATATATATATATATATATATATATATATATATATATATATATATATATATATATATATATAATATGAATACATTACATGTTGATTAAGGTTTACTTTGCTTGCTTGATGATCTTCAGTCAATCACATTATTGCTTAAGAGTTAACAATATCATCAGGTGGTGTAATATTTCCTCATATCAGTTGCCGAATTTCCTTAGACACTGTTAACTAGTTTAATATTTTATCAGTACATACTTGTCATTAGTGTTTCATGTGTTATTTCTTGAGTGTAATTGTGTAATATTAAACTAGTACGTACTGTACCTTTGAATTTAGGAACTGATAATGAAATGCATAAATTACAAATGTCGGAAAATTTAGTTCAGTAGTTAACAATTAATTCTAGCCATTACCCCAAAACAAGACTGACACCAATACTCATTACCCCGACATAGGTTTGTCAACAGTTTATTTCCATACTCCGCCGTGGGAGAGTGAGGCAAGAGGTACCAACTCTGTCGCGTCCAGGACGTGTCCGACACATGAATGACCAGTGGTTGTGTATGGAATTAAGAAGCAGGAAAATCATGGCAATCTTGTAATAAACAGAAACGCCCACACACATCTACGCCCACACATGGCTACGCCCATACGCCCACGTAAACAGCCGTGAGGAGAACTGACCAGGATGTTTATAGGCTCCCCCCCCCCCCGTCAGACCAGATGGACTCCATTTGTCAATCTCTCAAGGAAAAACAGATGTAGACCTGTATTAGGTGTCATGAGGATAAATCATTACGATAGCTCTGCCCAGAAACTGACGTGACTACGCCCATATAGTGAACTAACCAATCAGAAAAGGGAACAGAAGAATCTTTGGATAAAACGGGCACTGACAGGACACTCAGAATGTGTTCTCTGCAGCTGGTGAGCAGTGTTGGAAATACAGGCAGTTTTAGCATTGGGTGTGTTATTGTGTGACGGTTTTCTGGATGAGCCTGCGGCGTGTCGTACTGAGGCGTGGTAACGTGTATTACTGTATTTTTATCTGTAGTCGTGCGGATGTATAGTGATTCCCCCATGGTACCTCCAGTTAGAAATAGGACGTACACATATGACTTCATATCACGTCTTTGCTGAATAAATTTAACTTGGTGATCTCTTTCCATTTCCCTTCTTAACTACAATAACCTAAACAAAGGGGTCCCCCAATAACATGGATGGATACAAGAGTATATAGAGTCAAGTGACCCACCTTTACGTGACTCCAGTGCCGCCCCGGCTGAATAGAGTAGAACAACAACTTATATTATAATCTCATGGGCTGTCGTTACCCCCGAAAAATGTCAAATTACCCCATTTGGGGGTAATTTGACCCCTAATTGGGAACCGCTGATTAAATGTATACAGTTGGAAATGAGCGTCATATTACCTGTATAAATACTCTTTCCTAAACCATAAAATCACTTAATATAATCTGTTAAGTTATTATTTGTATCCTGTGTTGATGAACTGGTGTAATTACTAATCTTGCTACGTGCTTGCAGACCTTAGTTGTTGGAGCGCAATAATAACATTATAACAACAAATACGATTATTGAAGTGTTCCATTTTAGGTCTAGTTAAGTATGAACTATAATATATAAAGATATTTTATTGTTCATAATCACAATATTTTTAAGTGGTCCATTGTAAACCTAAAACGCGTACGATTTATTACGGTAATCTATCTGCTGTTCGCAGGTGACCTTGACTGGTACCGAACACACACTATCAGGAGACCAACGCCACACTCAGTACCTCTCCAGCACCTAACCATCACACATGACAGTCTACCAGGTAAGAAAATAAACACACTCTTACTCTGTGCTACTCCTCATGAATAGTGTAATAATGTCTTAAAGCAAGTAAATTATTTTCAGTGCGAGTGAAGTTAGAGAAAGTTTGTGTAAGTTGGTGTGTTGTAATACCACATGGAGGGCGGTGGTGTCAGCTGACAGCCTCGTGCAAGTGTAATATAATATTATAGTGTAGCGTAGTGAGGTTGTGTTGTGGTTTTGCATGCTCATTCATTTTGGGAAGATTTGCTTGTTTGTGGTTGATTTTGCTTAACAGGTTGTGGTCGTTCTTATTAATTTACGTGCTTCACTGGCCAGAGGAGTTAACTCAGAAGTACCACAGATCTGCGTGAAAACAGAAAAGTGAGGAGTGATAATTTGTCCTTCAGTGAAGTGATCATTTATTCACAGCAAACTCGTAAATACCTCCTTATACAAATATGTTTATCTTATACGATTCTCTTTTATAACTCGAGAATTAGTGAACCAGAAGTGAGGGAAAATAATTATACGCATATTAGAGAGATTATTGTTAACGCCAAGTTTTGAATAACTTGTTTTGTTAGTCATGTACTGCAAGGCGACGCGTAAGACAAACTTGACACTCAATTTTTACTACAGACGCACACCACTCGCTCACTCACTCATTGTACTAAGAAATACATTGTTTAAAAGTTAACAAGAAATGAAGTTGATTATATCCACGTGACTGACGATAATCAAACTAAATGTAATTATTGTATGTGACCCCAGCCTTCATCTATCATTGTAAACTGTTGGGTAATTATATATTTCTGGTTACGTTTACAGTTTTATATTCCGGAGTGTTCATGAATGTAAGTGTTTAACAGTGGAAATAAACATTGACTGATTATACTAACGAACGCTTTAATTATTACACTGATGTCTTGTGATAAACTAGAGAATATTTTGAGCGGTTACAACATCAGATGGTAGTAACACGTTTTTGGTTGGGTGTTGTGATGTAACGTAAGAGTACATTATTTATTCTTACTAATCGTTATATCACGGACTCGTATAATTGGCTAGTCTATCATGCAACCTCCCTCCCTCCCACCCATTCACACTCGTGCTACGGGAAACACGTGGGAGAGGCGTTACTTAATGGTTACTCGTTTTCTCGTTTACTCGGCCGGGCGATACCGTAGACACTTTATGAGCTAAGAAGTTGAAATTTTGTTTTAATCGTTTAGCACTAGTTTAATTACATAGTATACTCGCTTAAGTAACGTAGTTGTTGAAGGGCAGTAATGTATTATAACATTAGCTATTATTGTCAACACAATTTCGTATTTACAGTAATTTGAAAAAACAAAAACAAAAACAAGAATTCAGTAATTCGGTATTTAAGTTTGTCACCAAATTATAGCGAATGATTTACTGTACAGCGTTAGTAGAGAACAAATTACTTTTACCACGTAGTTGTATATTGTTTTGTATACCTGCACTATGCATATGACAATGAACGGGAAATATTACATGCTAAGATAATTATGATAGTTTATGCTCATATGTAATCTACTTATACTGAGGAGAATATCGGGAGACTATACCAGGCTATACTGAAGGGAATATCAGGGGACTATTCCAGGCTATACTGAAGGGAATATCAGGGGACTATACCAGGCTGAAGGGAACTATACCAGGCTATACTGAAGGGAATATCTATACCAGGCTATACTGAAGGGAATATCTATACTGAGGGGGATATCAGGGGACTATACCAGGCTATACTGAAGGGAATATCAAGGGGACTATACCAGGCTATACTGAGGGGAATATCAGGGGACTATACCAGGCTATACTGAGGGGGATATCAGGGGACTATACCAGGCTATACTGAGGGGAATATCAGGGGACTATACCAGGCTATACTGAGGGGAATATCAGGGGACTATACCAGGCTATACTAAGAAGTATGTTGTGATAACGCTGACGAAGTCCTTCCGGCAGGCTCAGTACTGCACCAGTCGGAGAGAGGACAGAAGCGCCTCTTATATAGCCACTGGAGAGCGCCGTGGGGAGAGTCCAAATCCTCGGCCATCGTCATCCCAGATGCCTGTGGCTTCGTCAGTCCACGCAAACATCTACACCTCCCGGGAGAGACTTCAGAGACTTGACAACTCCTCGGAGAGTGATGACACAACCGCTAGGAACGGTGTTGGTAAGTTGACGGAACACGAGCTGGGGGACTGGTTCAAGTGATGAGACTTGTAATGTTTGTTTTGATATTATATGGTAAAAATAATGTTTGTTTTGATATCATTGTAAAAATAATGTTTGTTTTAATATTATATGGTAAAAATAATGTTTATTTTGATATCATTGTAAAAATAATGTTTGTTTTAATATTATATGGTAAAAATAATGTTGGTTTTGATTTCATTGTAAAAATAATGTTTGTTTTGATACTTTACATTGTAAAAATAATGTTTGTTTTGATACTTTACATTAAAACCCGACAATCTAATCTGTCTCTGGCATTTATACTGTACAATGGTATATCTCGGATTTCATACATTTGTAGCCTATATGTACACAACACAACTCTTTTTAAACAAGGAGTCGAATTAAATATAGAGAATCTGTTTTAACCCCTGACCGAAAACGTTTGAGCGGGCATTTTATTTCTTTCAATCTTTTAATGTATAGGATAGATGACGTTCTTCACAACTAAAATTTCACTGGGGTTTGGTGTTGATGTCGATTGTAAAGGAATTAGAAGAACCAGTCTATTTGCAGCTTTTGTTTTCAGTAGTGACTATTATGATTTAATTTACAGGATTTACTATGTTATTGTTTACTATTGTTATTTTTGTTGTAATTTTCCCCCGTGTTATAGGAGAGGCACGGAGCTGGCGGTGCCCCGGGGAGGAACAGCACCAGGGGAAGGAGGCGATCAATGTAGTGATAGCGCTTCCAGTCGACACAGTCTTCGATCTGCTCTTCGTCCAGGAACAGTTTATGCTTGATATTTACAGTGTCAGGAAGACTTATGGTGAGCTCACTTTTTTTTACTCGTGTGATCGAAGTTTCTTGCCTTTCCTCCGTTGAGAGAGAGAGAGAGAGAGAGAGAGAGAGAGAGATAAAATTGTTCTTCACAAGTATTTTAAATATGAATAAGAGAGGACACTAAACAGGTCTTCAGAAAAAATTTAACACGATTAAGTGGTCTCTGACAACAGAAGGGTATCACCTATAAGTTTGCATAAAATATTTGTGTCAGCTGATATGTTTTGACTGTTTACCTCCGGGTTAGATTAACTTATCCGACGCCACTGTCCACTGTACGTCTGGCAATATATAATTTCACTCATTCTCTCACCCGCCCTTTAAATATTATGTTAAAATTTATCAAAAATATACTTAATTTTTGCTGGCTGTTCTGTATTGACACTCTGTTTGTCTTTAGTGATTAGGTGATATTTTCTTTTTTTCTTTAATTTATGTACAGTATGTGTGTGTGTGTGTGTGGTGTAATGGTCAGCATGCTCACCTCCCAAGCTAGTGGACCCGGGTTCTATACCCGGGCAAGGTGAAAATCTCTGGCAAGTTTGTTACGCCATTTGCCTCTGTCTACCCAGCAGTAATTGAGGACCTGGATGTTAATTGATTTGCGGATCGTGTTCCGGGGTAATGGTTTACCAGTGCAGTTGGCGAGTTGTCCGGTCTTCTCGGACTATTCCTTGACACTAGGTCAAGTTTCTACACCTTAAACAAATTCACGTTTAGGTAGCCTTTGGGCCGGCCATTCCCGTTACACGAAGGTCAACCATAATTATTATGGATATATGTATTACAATTATGTTTATTTTTCTTCATTTATGGACAACAATTAATATAATCACCGTTTCGTTTATTACAATGATTACGCCAAGGAATTATTTTTGTATTTTCTAATGTTGTTTAGCGTTACATCTTTAACTTATTTAAGAAAGCGAAACAGCGATTTGTCAAGAATTTCTGTTTGCACCGTCACGTCGTTTAGGATTCGTTCGCTTTGTTGTTCCTGCTGACTCGGGGAAGTTATAGTACGGTATAATGTTTTCTGGTAAATGTTATATAAATTTACGTAATTGCAGACCTTTTTTTTTTTTACCTATTCACCAGAAATTTTGATCGACCTACGGTATATAACTTTTCAGTGTAGATGTTTAATGTTTATCTATCCCTCCCTCTCTCTATCCCTCCCTCTCACTCCTTATCCAACCATCCCTTTCTCCATCTCTCCATCCATCCTTCCATCCACTACCGCAGACATTGTCATCCCGCCGTGGCAGGACATGGAGGAAGGACAGAAGAGCCGCCAGTTGACCTTCACTATGACTCTTCCCTCCTCCAACCTCGTCGCCTCCAAGGTCTCCTACGTCACTGAAAAACAGGTAATGAGCCATGACAACCACGTCCTTTGAATACACGTCTCTAATCCTCATAACCACGACTTTTGACCTTAACTGTTACTTTCATTACTAAATCCTTAACCTAACAAGTCTAGTTGATCTATTTCACTCTCTGATACAATATGTCCACTCATCAGCTTAATTAGCAACACTGAACAGGGTAATTAGCAACATTGAACAGGTTAATTAGCATAACTGAGTAGGTTAATTAGCAACATTGAACAGGTTAATTAGCAACATTGAACAGGTTAATTAGCAACAGGGAACAGGTTAATTAGCAACACTGAACAGGTATGCAGTTACCAGCCCCAGCATTTAACACTTCCCTGCCCATGGTGTTTGTTACAGGTAATCCAGTCACAGACACAGCCAGGCCTGGTATACGTGGTAGAGACGGAGACGGTCAACAGCGGGATACCTTACGCTGACGCCTTCTACATCGCCACCCACTACTGCATCATGAAGGAGGATGAGATCAAGACCCGCCTTGTTACTTGGGTGTGCATCAAGTACAAGAAGACAATTTGGGGTTTTCTGAAGGGTCAGTGTCGATTTTTTTTTGGGGGGTTTCCGTGTTTATTTTCTTGTAAAGTGTTTTGTTATTGTTTTTTGTTTGTTTAGTTTTATTGTAAAGTGTTTTTTATTGTTTGTTTTTTGTTTAGTTTTGTTTATATTTTATTGTGTTTTTTATTGTTTTTTGGTTTAGTTTCATTGTAAAGTGTTGTTTGTGTTTAATTTCATTGTATGTTTAGTGTTTCTTTGTTCATTTTCCTTAAAAAGTGTACTTATTGTATATATCTTTAAGCTGAGGAAGCTGTTGGCTCTTGGTTATTAAAGCTTAGTAGCGTATTTGGAAGTACCTGTACTTTATTAAGCTTCGATTTGTAGGTTTGAAAAAAAAAAAGTTTTATACTCTCCTTTTTTCTTTCCCTCGTCAGCGTAGGTTTGATAGAGAAGAACACTTTTATGGGGGTGGAGGGACTGTTTGCCGAGATATCACAGCAACTAACGAAAGAGGCGGAGAAGAGGGCCCCACCGGCTATGGGTATGAGGCACCGACGAAGGGGCCAAACAGGTGGCGAGAAGACCAGATCCAACACGAATTTACATAAAACAGGTGAGAGACAGAATTGGATTTCCTGAGGATTAGGAACCTCTCCATGTACCTTACTTCACCTGATGATTACATACCTATAATGTTTAACTAATTTAATAGTAGCTAACCTCATCTAACTAAACCTAATATAACACAACGTACAGCTGGGCTCATTGTGGTGTTTACGCTCAGCTGGTGTTTACGCTCAGCTGGTGTTTACGTTTAGCTGGTGTTTACACTCAGCTGGTGCTTACGTTCAGCTGGTGTTTACGCTCAGCTGGTGTTTACGCTCAGCTGGTGTTTACGTTCAGCTGGTGTTAACGCTCAGCTGGTGTTTACGTTCAGCTGGTGTTAACGCTCAGCTGGTGTTAACGCTCAGTTGGTGTTAACGCTCAGCTAGTGTTTACGCTCAGCTGGTGTTTACGCTCAGCTGGTGTTAACGCTCAGCTGGTGTTGACGCTCAGCTGGTGTTGACGCTCAGCTGGTGTTAACGCTCAGCTGGTGTTGACGCTCAGCTGGTGTTTATGCTCAGCTAGTGTTTACGCTCAGCTGGTGTTTACGCTCAGCTGGTGTTAACGCTCAGCTGGTGTTGACGCTCAGCTGGTGTTAACGCTCAGCTGGTGTTAACGCTCAGCTGGTGTTGACGCTCAGCTGGTGTTTATGCTCAGCTGGTGTATCTAAATCCTAATTAATCTTGGCACAGGTCCGACACCACCTCCTCCAGAGCATAGCAGGAACTGTAGCTGGGCTGTGGTCATGGTGTTGACGGCCCTAGTGGCTCTGGGAATGGGCAACCTCATCCTGTTTGCCAGAGTGAGGTGGCTGGAACACCATTCTATCCTGGGCTCACCTCTCTACTCCACACCTGCCACTAAGTAAGGGGAATTTAGATAAACTGCCACTGCCCTTCCCCTTTTGAGTGGTTACATATCTTTCTCTATCTTGTGTGTGTGTCTGTGTCAGTTAAGAGTACAATATTGAGATCTAGAAATACATGTAAATATTGAAAGAGTAGGCCAATACGAGGTACAGGATGATAATAGTGGTTTAGTTTTAGTTTAACAAATTTATTGGCAGAGCTTGTAGTACAGTTGCCTATTCTGAGTAATTCAGTCAGGTCTTGACACTGAGGGTGGTATCACTTCTCCACGCAGGACAGAGGTTCATACACAAAGAGATGCATCATATTCATTAACAGCTATAAATGTATAGAGGTCAGATTCATATGGGTAATGTCACTGTTCACTGCCATGCAGGACAGAGGTTCGTACACAAAGAGATGCATCATATTCATTGACAGTACATATACATATATGTAAACACACACACACACATATACATATATACATACACATATACATGTACATATATATATATACACACACACACACACATACATACATATACGTCGGTCAGAGTCATGTGGGTAATGTCACTTTTCACTGCCATACAGGGCAGAGGTTCGTACACAAAGAATGCATCATATTCATTGACACTATATATAGGTCAGATTCATGTGGGTCATGCCACTGTTCACTGCCACGCAGGACAGAGGTTCGTACACAAAGAAGGAAATTGTTGAGAAAGAGAGTGAGAGTGAGTTACTTTAGGTATATAGATCACTGTTAAGGCAGGAACTTGGTAAACTGTCTAAAAAACTTAAATATTAATGAATTTCTCAAGTGCAGTTCATCTCCACAACATAATATATGTAACTATTCTGTAACTAGTAAAGTAAAATGGTAATCACGATTAATTTCATGACAGATATTTATGTTCACTTGTGTTCCTTTGAGGTACTTGAGCGTGACTGGGTCGTGGGAGGCGGTGGCGAGGATCCTGCAGCGTCAGGAGGGGCTACACGTCAACCAGATGAATCACTGGAAAGCCAAGCTTCGGGAGTCCTCGCACACCCTTCAACAGGTGGGTGCTGCATAAAGTGACTTGAAATTTCCTTTTAGTCTGTAATTTGGTCTGTGCTGCTGGCAGAAGTCTTACCATATCCATCAACTCACAGGTACAACAATCACTAGAGACTTTATTAAAGACGATCCCGGAACACGAGGAGCTCCTGAAGTTGGCCTTACTACAGGAGAGCGCCGATGTAGAGACCGGGTGGTTGGAGGCCGAGGCGAGACTTGAACAGCAGCTACAAGACCTGGAAGGAAGACACACCCAGTCACAGAACACACTCGAGGACAACCAGTAGGATCTACTTCCAGATCTGCTACAGAGCGACAACCACCTTCAGGAAAATGGCAACGGTCTTTCCTCGAGTCACACGACAGTAAATCATGACGAAGAGTGAACAAAATGTCAGTATATTTAATGAAGACAAAACGCCAGTCGTAATCATGGCTGCTTGCTTGTAAAAACACTCACTGAGAACACAAGAGATTGCAGACTGGGGAAGACTAGACCGGCTACAAGTATGTCTTAAGGCAGTTACTAACTAGCTCTCAGGTTCCTGCCCATGTCTTTCCATCCGTCATCGACGCGTCACTTTTATTTTGGTACGCACTTCTTGAACTTAATTCTTACTAACACCAACAAAGATTTATACCTTTCATGATTCTTAGATGCTGAATGATTAGTATAATTACCAACCTTGCTACGCTACTTAAATACCTTAATAAACTTAGTTGTTGAAGTACAGTAATAACAGTAGAAAGTCATATCTTGTCCTGGTAGTTCTTGGTATTTGATTAGACAATATGACACAACGGACGAGGAATTTTGACAACTCTACCGAGACAACAGGAGTCGCATTGTTCATTTTGAAATTCATCGGACCTCTCCTTAAAGGTATTTTTTGGAGCGAGTACACCTTGTCTTACGAAACGAAAATGGAAGTATTCTTCCATGTGTTCAACCTAAGTCATTATTATTTTACTTTCGTTATTGACAAAGTGTTATAGTGTAGTGCTGTCTGTCTATAAGGCATCATCATCTCATTATACAGTGTGTGATGGATTCTTTCAACCCTTTCGCTGCGTTTCCCGCACTTACCATTGTATTCTGGCTGCCACCGGACGATTTTGTTCAGCTTAGGGTAACCTCCCTCTGCCAAAGGGTGAAAACACTGTACAGTACACATCATCATTACCACCTGACCACATACACGTGTCTTATAAGTCTTATCAAAACTTTTTACCAGAGATGTGGAGTAATATACGCTAACTCAATGTAGGGGCTTAATTTTTTGGAGTTAATTTATTGAGCGTTGTAAACACCCGCCCTGCTGTTCTAAGCCTCGTCCTATAATACAAAACCAGGTATTTGTTGCCTCATAAAACAGTACTCGGGGATTTCATAGGATAGGCCTATTGGTGATGATTTACACATACACACTCACATTTGCACAAATGTTAAATTATACAAAAGTTTCTGTATGATACAATTAAACCTGACAAGAAGACACAGGTGTTGAGTGTGTTACTTTGTCCTACAGGTTGTTAATGAGTTGTTTAATAGGTTAATGAGGATTTTAAGTTGCATTAAACGGTATCTGTGCCATCGAGGTGTTTACTGTTATGTGAATTCATTCATTTCATACAATAAATGATTTGTTTACTGCTCACACGATCTAATATTTACATTTACCCAAATACCAGGCACTGATTATTAACGACCAGGTGCTGTGTCTATTAACGACCAGGTGCTGTGTCTATTAACGACCAGGCACTGTGATTATTAACGACCAGGCACTGATTATTAACGACCAGGTACTGTGTCTATTAACGACCAGGTGCTGTGTCTATTAACGACTGGGTACTGTGTCTATTGACTATCAGAATTATTTTTATTACTATTTTACACATGAAAAAGCACGAATGTTTTGTACCTACAGCAACCCTCGTGATAGGGGGTGACTCACTGCAGGTTCATGAGTCATTGAACAGTCCTGCATGGCTATCCTGAGTTTATCTGTTAATCCTTTTTGGATATACCCATTACCCTTCCCTTCCCCCTGATATCGTTAGGCTCCAATAAGGGGACATATAAGGCGGTACCTCGAGGTGAAAAGGGTTTTTATAACAGCCATAATTCTCCTGTAAACACTAAACACGCCAAGGCGACTGCTCCGTTATGTGATTCGGAGTGAACCGACTCTGTTCACGTCAACGGCATCTGCTTCAGTTGGTAGCTGGTACTGCTAGCGGTTGGTCTTGCTGGTCGCGAGGACCGTCGCCTTTGCTCTCGTCGGCATGTGGTCCACAGAAAGTAAGTATCGCGTCTTGTGTCATACTTCGGGGACCTGTTAGCCGGATATGTCGGAGGTCTGCGACTACGTGTCAGGCAACAGAGCGATTTTATTTATGCACTTTATTTTTTATTGCATATATCGTCTTGTAATGTTTGTTTACATATGTTGCCAACTTGCGTACACATAGTGTTGTTGGCTGCCTCGGCTCTTGTGTTGAATCAGCTGGTACAGGTACACAGAATGGCCAGGAGTCGAGTGTAGGGTTACGAACCTACACTAGGTTTAGCAGACCTGCTTATTGCATACATTGTTATCATTCGTAATCCCCATTTTCACTAAACTCTGCAGTACTTCGCCCGCCAGTCGAATTCTTAATATAAATCAGATTACCCGATAAAGCAGCTCGCCAGCTCCACGCCTGTTTGGCCTATTGAGATACAAGCTTTATCTGTGGCAAGTAGCTACAGCACAAACTCTTACTGTGGGTAAACAAACCGCTGACTGACAACTCCTCAGTCTCCCATAGACTACAAGTCAATGTGTTATGTATCTTTGAACACACATACACAATGTATCAATTATGGCTTATATGTAACTTATATGAATAACTTAATATAATCGTTAGAAAGAAAATATATGAAAAACTTGTAATATTAAAGGAGGTGTCGGAGGGGGGGGGGTGGTTAACGCTCTGCTGGTAGTGTCAGTGTGGTCACGTGCCTTACCTGGGTTGGCTGTTGTACTCCTGGAGGTATATTGTATCTTCATGGTTGTACTGTACTCACAAGTAGCTGAGGTGACAGAGGAGACGCCCTTCAGGATGCCAGGCCGAGGTTGACCGTGTACTGTGGTACTTTTCTTATTTATAACTGGAATAATAATGGATCATTTAGCGATTTAACAAGAAGTGATGAATGAGGTGTGTTGTACTTCGTGCAAGCTTGTCCTATTTTGATATCGAAAAAAATCAGAGTTTATAACATTTTAATTTTTCAACGAATTAAGCATCTGACAGCTTTGTCGCCTATTCTTGGTCAAGTTGCCTTATTGTTCACCTTTGTTGTTTAACTGCACTGTCTCGGCACGCAGGGAACTCTATACTCCTACGGCCTACCTGCACCGTTTACCAACATTTTCTATATTCACGCTGAACTGTATAACTGCATAGTTTATACATATGCTTATCCAATTATAAACCTGTATGACAACTTTACTGAATAAATATTATTATTATTATAACGTGTCTCGTTTGGTCACCATACTCAGTTAAGAGTGGAAGTGCTTAGTGTAGCTCTTGTTTTCACAGAAAACGGTATCTTAGTCACGGTTGGAGGGCAGACATTCGCAATGAAAAAAATGGATTATTTTATTTTACGGGATTCGCAGGTCACTTGCAAAGACGTTTCCTTCATGTTTATGGGTCCCAGGTTTGGGGTAATCTTATATCCTTTAGGGTGACTGTAACCAGTAAACTGCAGTTTTTGATAGTTACTTTTTTTAATGTTTACATTTATACTGGACAACTAGATGGTCTCCCACCTAGAGGGCCAGTGAGGACCGTCTTTCATGGGTCCAGTGTTCGTACATGAGAAGACCGGGGAGCTTGGAGAAAACCTACAATGTTCGGTAGTCGCAGAGATTTATAGTGTAATGAGGACGAAACACTCAGTCGGGACATATTATTTGTACACTTAAACTGTTCCCACGCATTTAACACACACGTATAGATCATTTTGTGAACTTATATAGTGGTGTTTGGCGGCCGAGTTAGGTACCCATATACTGTACAGCTTGGTGGACTGGGAGTACCTCGAGATCGAACCAATGATACTTACAGTAGACAAGAGGCGAACGCTGCATCCACTAGTCCGCCTCTCCCTTTTATACAGTAGACCATCCTATAAGCAAGAACATTTTAAGGTGTGTTTCTGGGCCATATTTTCAACTCGGGTCTTTACCTTATGTGCATAACGTATTGTTTATGTATTTTAACTAATATCACATTTAACTCGGTCTAGGACAAGCAATCTTAAATTGTTATCTATATTCATTTTAATAATTTTTGTGAAATGGGATTACCTGAAGATAAGATACCCCACGTTATTTCACCTTAAGATTAACTACACTAATGCGACCTGCGAGTTTAGATTTAGCTAAGTTAGGTTAAATTTGGTTATCTTAGCATTTTGGTGGTCAGTCTAAGGGTGAAATCTTAAGGTGATCCGTGAAATATGTATTCAACAGAAGACGTGACTAATAATAATAATATCTCGGTTTTAAGTGTAACATGTTCTCTATTAACTGAGGTCATGACTTATATGTTAGATTGTTGATCAAAATGGTTAAGGAAATAATAAAACTTAACCCATCAATTGTCCGATTCATTTTACTATGGTATAATAAACACTGAGGTGAATATACTGGATCACATACAGATAATAAAGCATAGAACACAATGTGGTATCGAAGGATGATTTACTCCAAGTATCTCACCCTCCCTGTAGTAGGTACTGGCATGACCCACGCTACTTGTGCTGGTCTTGTAACCCAGCACAAGGTCCCTGATGCTTCGTGCCACTGTGTACAGGAGGTCTTGGTGGTGATGGTGATGTCAACGCTGTATGGGAGTCCCTGAGCCGCCATTTCTTCTATTGAGGGCAATTTCTTTTTGATGTCATCCCTCTTGGACGCGTCCCACCTGATGATCTTGAGTTTAATCTGAGTTTTGATATCCAGTTTAGACAGGTTTGGTTAGCTTAGTTTAGGATAGATTATGATATGCTAGTTTAGGTTTAATCTAAATACAACTAATTGACACTTGCCACCCACGTTCTCAATCCCCAACGCTTTAAATTGTAGAGATGTTCAGTCCGCAGTGCCGGATTTAGACCTGTGGAGGCCCATGGGCAGCCTCTTTGTGGAGGCCCCCCTCATTATAACTACCCAAGAGGGTGGGGTGGCGAGTGAAGCGAGCCTAAACATCTGGGAGTTCCGGGGGGCGCTGTAAGCCCCCGGGGAAAATTTTGAAATTTGAACACTTCTTTGGAGAATTTTGAAGCCATATGCAGTTATATTGAGGAAATTGGAACATTGAGAAATTTTTAATTAACTGTATATTTATTGATAGTGTACAAATTCCCAACACACACACACAAAAGTGAGACATGACTGGAGTCATTCATGTGGTTTCAAGTCGACCAGCCCTGATATGTGGAGGCCCCCAGATTGTGGAGGCCCCTGGGCAGCTGCCCACTTTGCCCACTCCTGAATCCGGCCCTGGGTCAGTGGATGAAATGACTATAGGGAGGGAATAAACGTTGTCTCTTAAATATATAAATAAGTGGGAAATAGGCTAAAATATATGATACTTATACACTATATATACTGGCCCTTCTTTGATTCGTAAATACTGGTTCTATTAGGGAGGTGAAAAGTGCTAGATTGTTTATATATTTTAGGCGTGTTGTTTAGCCTACAGTATACCCTAATTCCCCTGCCCATCCAAGATCTTTTTTAGCATAAATTTAAACGGTCCTCCTCGCCTTGTGTACATTAAGAAGTCTTGAAGATAACATGACTACAAGCCTCCCTTTCCCAGCTTATTCCACCTGATGATTAAACACACAAACACCACCTGAGGGGGTTAGGTTAAAGTAAGTTTAAGTTAGGTTAGACAAGGTTAAGCTAGCGTTAGTATATTTAATCTTAAGAGTGGAATAAGCGGAGTTGGTTAATCTTCACGTGATCCGATTTGCCGAGATGAGCGAGAAATAGGAACCCTATCGTGATGTACGGTAAATCTTCCCGCAGTTGATTACGTCCACACTTAACGGGAGGAGGAGGGGAAGGGGAGGTCTAGTCCTCAGGGTCTAGAGTACAAGGCCACCGGAACTCTTGCCCAAACTCGTGTATCCACAAGTTGGCAACTGAAAAACAAAAACAACCAGATTAAGACACAAATAAACGACAATTGGAAAAAAAATTAGATCTGAGATTTCAAGTGTAGAATTTAGGAGTAAAAAGAATGGCAGACTGAGAATTATATTTATTGATGACTATGAAATTTGATACTATAAGGCAAATTTTTATTGTTGTTGTTGTTATTATTATTATTATTATTATTATTATTATTATTATTATTATTATTATTATTATTATTATTATTATTATTATTATTATTATTATTATTATTTTTACTATTATTATTTTTACTATTATTATTTTTACTATTATTGTTATAATATTTTCGCCCCCAGGCCCTAATGTGGGTCAGTGACCTGTGCCCGGGTGGGCCAATCTCCGTAAAAAAAAAAGATGTAACCAGTGTCTTAAAAACCTTGGCGGTACTTACTCCACTTCTCGCCAAGCAGGACGGGGCAGGCGGCGTGGAGTGTGCGGTAGTCGCCTTGGCCACTACGCTTGATGTTGAACCAGAAGAGTGCTGAACCTCGTCTGGCTGGCACCTCCACACCCAACATGGGGAATACTGTCGACCCTCCAGCCTCTACGTCGTTCAGCTGTATCCATAGTAAGTAGTTAATGAATATCTCCTCTAATATACAAGTAAATCTTATAGTCTGATAATTGGATCACATGAATATTAGCCATACTAGTTTATTTTCACCTAATGATTTAACACCCTCGTACTACCTGGGGGTTGATTACTGTAAGTCAGGTTAAGTTGGATTAGATTAAGTTAAGTTGGGGGTTAAGTTAGGGGAGAATAAGTTGGTTAGGATGGGATAGTTTAGGATAGGTTAATTAGGTTAGCTTAACGTTAAGGTATTTAATCATCAGGTAAAATAAGCTGGGGGAGGGGGGCTAATTTTAACATAATTCAATACGTTCTCTTAGTTGTCAGACACGAGGAAGAGAATTAACTATTTCTAATGCAAGACGCCAAACTATTGCTGTGTACTTGTGTAGAAAGGTATGGTAGGTTAGGTTAGGTTTAAGTTGGGTTAGGTTTACGTTGTCTTGGGTTGAGTTTAAGTTGTGTTGGGTTAGGTTAGGTTAGGTTTAAGCTGTGTTAGGTTTAATACTCACGTAGAACAGTATAGTAGCCAGACGATCTCCCTGATGTGGCTCTTTGTCCAGGGATTTCTGAAATAGTATACAAGTACAGGTATATATTTTAAGTATACATTAGGTATATTTTAGTATACATTAGGTATATTTTAGTATACATTAGGTATATTTTAGTATACATTAGGGTATACATTAGTATACATTAGGTATATTTTAGTATACATTAGGTATATTTTAAGGATACATTAGGTATATTTTAGTATACATTAGGTATATTTTAGTATACATTAGTTATATTTACGGTATACAGATTTTAATACTGTTAGAAAATTATACAGAGGGTAATCGAAAGTTATTGAAGATTATCCAGAAATGCTACCTGAAGGGATTAGATTAATGTAGGTTAGGTTAAGTTAAGTTTCATAATGTTAGATTAAGTCAGGTTAGATTATCATTAGATTAAGTTAGAATAAGTTAAGTTAGGTTAGGTATGATTAATCTAGGTAAGTTTAAATTAGATTGTTAGGTTGGCATAAGTTTAAGTTACGTTCGTGTAGTGTAAAGTTAGATTAGGTTAAGTTTGGTTAGGTTAGTATTAATTTAAATCGGGTTAGGCTGGCATTCGTTTAGGTTAGCATTAGGTTAAGTTAGATAAGCTAAGATTAGGTTGTGTGATTAAAGTCGGTTGGCATTAGTTAGGTTAAGTTATGGTAGTAAATCTTCAAGAGAAAAATATAGGGGTGTTTGTTGTTTAATCTTCAGGTGCAATCCAAGACATTTAACACCAACACACGTTCTGTAAGTCGAAGAAATCCACATGAGCGTCGTAATGGCCGCCGATGCCGTAGTTAAGGACGTGAAAATCCTCTGAGGTGCGCGTGGTTAGGCTCGTCATGTCCTCAATTCTCTGTAGTATCTTGTCCACTGTCTTATCGTCTCCACGCCTTACCCACGCTCTGTAAGAGACATTGTTGTTAACCCACGCCCTGAGGTAGTGTTGTTAACCCACGCCCTGAGGTAGTGTTGTTAACCCACGCCCTGAGGTAGTGTTGTTAACCCACGCCCTGAGGTAGTGTTGTTAACCCACGCCCTGAGGTAGTGTTGTTAACCCACGCCCTGAGGTAGTGTTGTTAACCCACGCCCAGTAGTGGTGTTGTTCACTCATGCCCTGGGAGAAGTAACAGTTAACACGGGGCTTGATGGTCTTTAATGAAGGACCTTGGCTGAGTACTACACCAAGACCACCCTGAGAACGTTGAAGGAGACGTGACAATATTTATTAGGATTAAAAATTCATAGGTCTGGAGTCATGGGAACTGCAGGTTTACTTATGATAATTTTCAATGAAAATATGTAGTCTCAGATTCTAATGTGTTCAGATCACGTATTATACGGGTCCAGGGGAGCCAAGTAGTCACTGCCCGTCTCTCTCTAACTATAATTAAATGAATTCTTTAAAATTTTGAAAAAAAAAGGTTATTCCATGCCACTTAAACTTAGTTTTTTTACTTGATGCATGTTGGGTGACTGATCAAAGCTTGTGTTTTTCAAATCTGGCCTTTGCATAGTGATTGTATTTTTTTAGATGGTGAAAGAGTATAAATTATTGCTAAATCATCCTCATTAATAGTATATTAAAAGGTTCTATAAAGGGCTAAAAATGCTTAAAACTTACTAAAACCAACAATATCATTAAACCCCCCAAAATATAGTTTTTTGGTTTAAAAAAATGAGAGGTTTTTACCAACCTTGCAATAAAGGGATCCTGTGAACATTGGGTAACCCTCTCAGTTTATTCCACGTGATGATTAAACACACTAACGCTAAATGGGGGTTAAGGTAGGTTAGGCTAGGTTAGCGTTATGGTGTTTCATCATCAGGTGAAATAAGCTAGGATGCCCAAATCTTCGCGTGACCCCAATAAAGATTTTTACAGAAAATATCTTCGAAGTATTTTCATCTCACATTGAGACTCTTTACGTATTTTATCAGTGGTGATCAGAAATTGGCGACTGGCTAAGTCAAACTACTCTTCAGAGAACATCCTCACTCGAAAAAATAATCATTGTATTTGAACACCGATTGCTTTAAAACACACTCCAGCAACATCCTCACTCGTCAGAAACATCCATCACGATATCAAGGGCGTTTCAATGTTGATATCTTCCCACTGTATAACTCACGCTTTCCCTATCCTGGCGAGGGACTTGCGAGCCTCGTGTGTGGTGAAGGAGTGGACCATGGTGGTGGTGAGGCGAGGCGTGGCGATCTCCCTCACCATGTCCGTCTCTGCGTCAGACAGCACGTCGTGGTAGACAACGATGACCGGATCGGGCCACCGTAGCTCCACCTTGAAGGGCATTAGTCGACGGTAGCCGCTGTTCCCGTGCACGTAGCCACACTTAAGGCCCCTGTACGCCTCGGGCACCTAGTTACAGCACAAGGGACCTGGTGTAAGTTATCCATGATTTGTGATAAGTAGAGATCAAAATAAAGGTGTAATATGGATGTATAGTTGTGTGGGAATTTTAGGATCACGGGAAGATTTTGTCCTCCTATGGCTTATTTCACATGATGATTTAATACCCTAACGCTAACTTGACCTTCCCCCCCCCCCCGGGTAGGGTAAGGGTGTTTAATCATCAGGTCAAATAGGCTGGGGGTTAATCTTCAGGTAATCCCGGTTTATTATGGTACGGTGAGGGAAGGTGAGTAGTTTAGTAAAGCTTTGTTTGGTAAGCTTAATCGTTCACTCTAGTGTGGTTAGGAAACAGTTCCAAAAAGGAAAGTGGTTCTCATACAGTAAGTGTGTGTGTGTGTAATAATAATAATAATAATAATGATAATAATGTGTGTGCAATTTAATATTGAAATCCCTAATGACTGACCACTATTTATGTTATCCACAAAGGTTTAAAAACTTAATTTGGAAACTACCCAAGAACATTTATTTTGCTTATAACAAATGAATCTTACGTTACAGGATGAAGGCGTCCACACAAATGGCCTAACCTGGACTTGGTCTCCTCGACACAGACGCTGGTAGTAGTTGTCCAGTTTATCCAGTTGGCCAAACTCCTTGTCGTCAGCGTAAATCTGTTTCTGGAAGGAAGTTGGGATGCCCAGACCAGAGAACTTTTGCAAGACCTTCTCGTCAGAGCTCTTGGCCAACTTCGTCACCAGGTCACGCTGTCAAGGTAAATTTACTTATGTTGAACCTTTTGTATTTTGCTTTCCTGGATCCACACAGTGCACTGGTTGGAGGATTGATGTGTGTCTGGTGTGTTTGTCAAGATACTGGCACCAGCTACCTGTTGTGTGTGTGTTTGACTTACATGGTATTACATAACTGTAGTTTGAGTTACCAGGAGTATAATTATGTGACTGATATGGTAACATGCACACCTATAGTTTGTGTGGTCAGGTGTATGAGCGAGCATCATCATTATTAACAGGTGTGTAACAAGCCTGAACCACCATAACATATGTATCATGTTTATTTCATACGTGTAAATCGACAGGTGTGTAAGAAATCCTAAACACACTACACACGTGTCTATGCTTCACATGTGTACTGACCATAAGGACCCGTTGATGCTGTTGCTTGGTTAACTTGTCGATCCTGAGCTGGTCGTGGTGTGTAAGAGGCTGCCTCGCCTTCATCATCTCCAGCCCCTTCCTGTACCACTGTTTACTCAGCTCAAATTCCAGGTTATTGAAGCTCTGTTGCCCCAGTCTCAAACAGTCGTCCGCTGCAACACACGTGAGTCGAGGGAGATACATGTGCAGGAGGATACATATAAGAGGGATACATACATACATGGGTAGATAGATAGGTAGATAGATAGATAGACTGATACATGAGTTAGCTAATAAATAGATTAATATAGGTGGACTTATTTATTCAGTAAAATCACCCAACGAATTTATATTGATTCAGTATATATACATTGACAGTACAAATATACAGACAATGATTAAATACTGAGTTGTTTTGACCAATGGTAGCCCAAGATAGCCAACAATAGCTGTTTTCTTTGATTATAATTACAAGTATTTGATTTTCTTAAGTCGTATTTTCTTTAATTAATTAATATTTGATGTTCTTGTGAAATACCCAATATTGTTTTTACGCTTATGTAAGTACTTAATTAATTTTCTAGTTCATCATTTTGCCTTTTTTTTTTAATTTATAAACCCCTTGAGCGTTATTTTGTTCACCCTAAAACTAGGAACGCGTAACTACCTTCTCCTTCTTTTTCTCTCTCCTCCTCCCTTCCCGTTCCCTCCCTTCCCGTTCCTTCCCTTCCCTTCCTTCTTCTTCTCCCCGTCCCCTCCCCTCCCCTTCCTTCCTTTTAGTAAAACAGTACTCACCAGACAGTTCCTGGATGGCCTTCGTGCCTAGGATATCACCTTCCACTAGGTCGTTCATGTTCAGGTCGTAGATGTGTTGGAGGCGCACCAAGGCATAGGCAGCACCGTTCACATCAGCTTCAACTGGTTGGTCTACACTCTCTCTCAGCCACGTGATGTTCTCCCGTACCGCTGAGGACAATACTGGTTCAGGACGTGGCTAGTGAAATATATTATAACTAAGAGGATTGCTTGTTGGGGTCATCTGAAGATTAGACACGACCAGTTTGTTTCACCTTATGACTAAACACCTTTATATTACCTAGGAGCTGAAAAGGTATAAATATCTTCTTAACACAAATCTGAAAAATGCCAAATCGACCCCCCTCATCTGGGAGTCGATTACTCCACATCGTATCCAGTGTTGCAGTGCCAATTTTTAAGTTGCCGGAGCTGTCAAAATAATTTCCATTTCCTGAACCGTGTATGTATATGTATATATATATATATATATATATATATATATATATATATATATATATATATATATATATATATATATATATATATATATATATATATTTGATCTACTAGTAGTCCAATGTGCTTATCCTTTCGATATTGGTCACATCTATAGCTCTTATGCGAGGAAATACATACCTACTTTTGAAAAAGTACTGTTTTTACGTGTTTAGAAAGGCACTTGTTATCAAAGTCTCTCTACAATATTGATAAGTCATAAAATGTATGCTCATCTTTTTTTTCTTCTTTTATCCTCTTCACCACTGATCGGCTCGTTAGCCGCTCGGGCGATCGGTCACGTCTCTGTTACGCACTGTTGGCAAGTACTGGGCATGCACCGGCTCCTGAATGAACCTGAACCTGCTCCAGTGTTGGTCAAGTCTGGTCTTGAAAGAGCTCACACTCGGTGCCGTCACAACACTCTCTGGTAGATTGTTCCAAGAGTTCACAACTCTCACTCCGAAAAAGTTTGCCATCACATTTTTCTGGACTTGCGGCTTCTTCAAGCTTGAGCTGTGACCCTTTGTGGGGCGAGCGTTCGCCAGCTCCAAGTAAGGACACTCGACTGAGTAGTGCCCCCTGAGATGCTTATACACCTCAACTAGGTCCCCCCCCTTGCCCGTCTGTAGTATAAGCTAGGCAAGTTCAGGCGCTCCAATCTGTCAGGGTAGCTGAGGTGCCGAAGTGCAGGCACCAGTCTGGTGGCCCTCATTTGAACATTTTCAACCAACTGACTTCCTAGCATATCTCGGGGACCAGACGGGGTGACAGTACTCCAGATGGGGAAGCACTTCACTCCTGAAGATCGTTACGAGGGACGGACCGTCTAGATATCTGAACGACCTTATAAGACCCAATAATTTATTTGCCCTATTCACTTTCTTCTCCCAATGGCCCGAGAACTTCAGCTCATTGTCAACATACTCACCTAGGTCTTTCTCACATTGTCTGAAATAGTGCAGTTTCTTCATCCCGTTGGGTCATATGATACGCCTCCTTACCGTTGGTACACCCCAGGTGCATCCACTTACACTTCGTGACATTGAATCTCAGCAGCCATTTCTTCGACCATTCTTGGAGCTCACAGAGGTCCTTCTGCAGCTCTTCACAGTCCGCATGGTTCTTGATTTCCCAAAATAACTTGGCGTCATCGGCAAACATTTGTTTGGAGGAGTGTACAACGTCAGGCATGTCATTTATGAAACAAACAAACAAACAAACAAATAGCGGGCCCAATACACTGCCCTGTGGTACCCCGCTTGTACAGGTACAGATGATTTCGTGCCATTAATCACCACACACTACTTGCGGTCATGTAGAAAGTCTTCTATCCACGCTGTACCCATCCAGTTTCATTTTCAGCCTTTAGTGGGGTACCCTGTCGAAAGCCTGGGCAAAATCTAGGTATATATTGGCGATACTGAAGGAGAGATTAATTATATGAGGATATATTCGATTTTGTATATGTATATTAATGCAAAATAAAGTTGATTGCTTGATTGATATAGATTTATAGTAACATGTAGAGCTTACTATAACTTCATGTGTGAAGTGTGGTGGAGTGGATGAAGAGGAATACACTAAGGTGGTAGGGACATGTGCAGAGGATGCATGAAGACAGGCTGAAAAAAAAGTTTGATAGCAAGAGAGAGGGAATGCTGGGAGAAAATAGTTAGTTTGTTGAAGAGAGAGCGGGAAGGGGAGGAAGAGTGTTTGAGAGAGCGGGAAGGGGAGGAAGAGTGTTTGAGAGAGCGGGAAGGGGAGGAAGAGTGTTTGAGAGAGCGGGAAGGGGAGGAAGAGTGTTTGAGAGAGCAAGTGAGGTGTGCAAGGATAAAATGGCCTGGAGACACCTCTGCCATGGCCGCCCCCCTGTTGGGGGAGTTCCCAGGAGGGAACAAAGCGTCGGCGATATTGATTGATTGATTGGTCAAAACAGAGGTGCCGCAGCAGTGCTCCAGTGAGCTCCGGCAGCACTGCTCCCCTGATGGTAACGCTCTGAGGAGCACCACACGAGAAGGTGTCAATACTTTCGAGTTAGCCCGACTGCATACCGAGGCAGACAAGTGCCAACGCCGGAAAGACGCTGCTGCCACCCCTCCCGCACTAGATGTAGCCCTCCAAATGTGTAACATCTGTGAACGACCCTGGCGATCCCGTATCGGCCTCTCTAGTCACCTGAGAGCTCACCAACGAAGATGACATTCTTAATAACTCACATCATTGTATCATACCTGGATGATCGTCATACTCGATTCCGAGTGACAGCAAAGTAGTAGTGGTGTGTGTGTGTTAATGATGTTGTTGTGGGTGTATGTATTTGTGTGTGTTGTTGCTTTGTGCATGTTTGTATTTTAGTTCGTATGTTTTTTCTCGTGTGTGTGTGTGGACTTACTCAAGTATGCTGTGAAAGAAACTTGAGGTACAGTAACCTCATGAGTCTTTCATGCGAGGAGATGACAGTGTTGAAACTCCACACACACACACACACACACACACACACACACACACACACGGGTTCAGGTCGTACAGGTGTTAAATTCAGCTGATGTGTTATGATAGAGAAATTACACTTCCTGGTCGCAAATTCGTATCACCAGAAGATTCGTCTCAGTTTATATCACCTGATGATTAAACACCCTAACGCTAACTGTGGATTAGGATAGGTTAGGTTAACGTTAGGTTAGGTTAACATTAAATTAGCTTAAGATTGCGGTAGTTTAGGTTAGGTTTGGTTCATACAGTCGGTCCTTTAACACACCAGTTGTCAGGTACTGGGTTCTTGAGCTGGATTTTGGGTGTCTGGGCCGGGTCTTTGTACAACCGAGCTCAAATATTCGTATCACAGGACTCTTTTAGGTGAGTTCCCTGGGTACAAATACCCCAAGCTACCTAAGTAAGGGGAGGCACAGGCTTCATGGGGTCTCATTTGGCTACTGGCCAGATCTTCAAGTCCTTCTCTTCTGTCCACTGTTTGGGGGATAAATTAAGATTTTATATATATTAAATAAATAAATATGCGAGGTGTATGACTTTTTCCGGATGGCCGGAGATGAGGTTCGGTACTCGACACTTCCGACACCACAGAGCACAGTTAATATGATACCGGAATGAGTTTAGATTCAATGCTTCACGTCCCCCTCCCAGCCCCCCTCCCCCTCTTCCTCCCAGTCCCCCTCCCAGTCCCTCCCAGTCCCTCCCCAGTCCCCCTCCTCCCAGTCCCCTCCCCCTCCTCCCACGTACACCAGGTGGAATCACCTTTCGGCAACAACCACGATATCGAGACCTGTCACCGGTAATAAGAGCCAAGTGCCAATTACGCTTTTTGTTACTATACCTCTGCATCTCCTCCTCTAACCCCCGGCCCCCTGCTTGCCCAACCCTCCCGTCTCCCCCTGCTCCTCTCCCCTGCTCTCCAAGTTTGCTGAAATCATGAGTTTGTTGACGTCTCCGGCAGTGGTAATATAAACTACAGATAACATATTCTACAGAGTTGGTCTTCCTTAGATATAATTGATTTATTTAGTTGTGTGATTCTTGTGTTTTGGTTTAATAGAGATAAGTGTAGTAGGAATCTATTGCGTGGTCTGATAAAAGGAGGAGGAAGGAAGAAGAAAAGGAGGAAGGAAGAAAAAGAGGAGAGGAGGAAGGAAGAAGAGGAGAGGAAGGAGGAGGAAAGAAGAGGAAGAAGAGAGGAAGCAGAGCAGGAGGAGAGGAAGAAGAGGAGGAGGATGAGAGAAACACCTTTATTTTTAATCTTCCGACACACTAAAATACACATGTACACCTCCAACACACACACACGACTCAACCAAAATGACACCAAAATACACGCCTCCCCCTCCTCCCATTTTGACTATGTACGAGTATACCTTCTTAAGTATACCCTGGGTGTAATTATATTCATATATACATTCAGTACGTTATGTTAACGAAGAGTTGCACCCTTATGTGAGTGTCAAAGTGAGTCGCATTCCAGTGACATATAGAAAGTTCAAGACAAGTGCCAAACAGAACCACAGGAGGCAGTGGCTTCTTTCATTCTATTTTCTTATTTTTTTTCTCCTCTATCATCGTCCTTGTTCTTAATTCTCCATCCGCCACGTCACACTATGCGCTGGGCTTGGCTGGGACGGGCTGGACTAGGGCGGGCTGAGTTGGGCTAGGAAATGAGTGTGCTTGGCTAGGACGGGCCGGATTGAGCAAGGACGGGCTGGCCTTAGGATGTATCCTTGAAATCTCAAGAGCCAACAGATGTTGGCTTCCCTGCCTTGTCTTGCCCGTGGCCATCGGGACTCTCCTCTTTCACCTTTGGTGCTGTCGTCCCTTTGGGAGCTGCACGGTTTAGGCTCCCTCTCAGAAGTGACCCATCGGTGCAAGGTTCGGCCAGTGGTGGGGAAGCCTTTTGAGTTTGGTCTTTGGTATCCCAGGAAGTAAGACACAGATACTTTGGAGTCTCGTTAACTCCAGTTCATCCTGTCAAGTCTTGGACACAAAGGCTGGGAGGTGGGTGCGTTCGTTCTTTATCACTTGCATTATACGAGAAAATGTTGTTGATGAGGTCATACTTATTATGATGCTTCCAGAGTCGTGTTTATGATTTCCATTATCAAGATTATAATATCTACATAGTGATCGACAAGTCCCAGTGCACCTGCAATCACTGAACATGGCCAGTTTCGTCGGTCTCATAAGGAAGTATATAAACGTGTATTGGTTATCTCATAGAGCACCTGGGAACACAAGGTGGACCCAGACGCCAAAAACAATACTTATTATATCTTATAACTGTGTAAATAAACTGTTGAGTGCTTTCGTTGCAATTTTTATCATCTATGTAACGATTGGAGTAAAGAATGAAGGGTTTAATGTTGTGACGAGCCTACGAGGGCATCTGGGAGGACCCGGGAATTCTTGTTTAAATACTGTGCTGCAAACCCTCAACCTTCCTTAACTGGTTTATACCCAGTGTAACCCTGTGTGGAACTACCTGCTACAGTGGTGGGTAGAAAGAGGAGACGAGGTAAGCGAATCATACGGTGTGAGGGTGTGTACAGTACGTGTGACTGTTGATGACCACTACACTTAATGCTTGACACGTACTGACTCAGATCCACCAGTTAATATAATCACCCTCGTCATAGGCATCTCCAGCTGTTATCTTAGTGGTCGGTCACTCACTGAACAAATTCGTAATCTCATAAATATTAGGAACCCATCTCCGCTTATTCCACCTGACTATGAAACACCCTAACGCTAAGTAAATGAGCTGGGGTTAGGTTAGCTGGGGTTAGGTTAAGTTAGATGGGGTTCCTAATCTTCACGAGATTCCAAAACGCATTTATTTCTTAATAAAACATTGATTAGCTGGAATATACACCCATCCAACCCCACCACCCACCCACCCATCCACCCCCACCCACCCACCCACCCATCCACCCCCACCCACCCACCCACCCATCCCCCCACCCCAACCACCCACCCCACCCACCCACCCACACCCCACCCACCACCCCACCCACCCACCCACCACCCACCCACCCCACCCACCACCCCACCCCCACCACCACCCACCACCCACCCCACCCACCACCCACCCACACACCACCCCACCCCACCCACCCCACCACCACCCACCCCCACCCCCACCCACCCCCACCCCACCCACCACCTCCCCACCCACCCCCCACCCCACCCATCCCCACCACCCACCCCACCACACCCACCCCCACCACCCCCCCACCCCCACCCCACCCACACACCCCACCCCACCACACCCACCCTACCCCCACCCCACCCCAATCACACCCACCACCCCCCACCCACCCACCCACCCCACACCCACCCACCCCCACCACCCCACCCACCCACCCCACCCACCCCCTCCTCACACTCCCATCCTCACACGCGCCGCCGTCATCACCACCACCGCCAAAACTACTACATTACTGCCAACAACAACAACCACCACCAGTCAGGAAGTACAGTATACGTGTTGACATACCTTGGAGGGAGGTGTCGTAAAGGGCGTCCTGGACCGTCGTATACTCCTGCGTCAGGCGTCTCAGGAAGTGATAACTGTTGATCGGGTTGTGGACATAATCTGCCTGACCACCCTGCCAGCTGCCTATGTATCTGTGACAACAACACTCGTCACTAGGCAACAACACTCGTCACTAGGGCAACAACACTCGTCACTAGGGCAACTGTACTCGTCACTAGGGCAACACAACACTCGTCACTAGGGCAACACAACACTCGTCACTAGGGCAACACAACACTCGTCACTAGGGCAACACCACTCGTCACCAGGGCAACACAACACTCGTCACCAGGTCACCAGGCAACACAACACTCGTCACTAGGGCAACACAACACTCGTCACTAGGGCAACACAACCTGTCACTCAACACAACACTCGTCACTAGGGCAACACAACACTCGTCACTGGGCAACCAACACTGTCACTAGGGCAACACAACACTCGTCATGGGCAACACAACACTCGTCACTAGGGCAACACAACACTCGTCACTAGGGCAACACAACACTCGTCACTAGGGGGTCAACACAACACTCGTCACTAGGCAACACAACACTCGTCACTAGGCAACACAACACTCGTCACTAACACAAACTAGGGCAACTCGTCACTAGGGCAACACAACACTCGTCACTAGGCAACTGTCAGGGCAACTAGGGCAACGTCACTCGTAACTAGGGCAACTCGTCACTAGGGCACTCGTCACCAGGGCAACTCGTCACCAGGCAACCCACCAGGGCAACTTCACAGGGCAACCCTCGTCACCAGGGCAACTCGTCACCAGGGCAACTCGTCCGTCACCAGGGCAACTCTCGGGGCGTCACCAGGGCAACTCTCGTCACCAGGGCAACCAGCAACACCAGGGCAACTCGTCACCAGGGCAACTCGTCACCAGGGCAACTCGTCACCAGTCAACTCGTCACCAGGGCAACTCGTCACTGGGCAACTCGTAACTCGTCAAGGCAACTGTCATAGGCAACCGCATCACTAGGCACTACAACTACACTCGTCACTAGGGCAACACAACACTCGTCACTAGGGCAACACAACACTCGTCACTAGGGCAACACAACACTCGTCACTAGGGCAACACAACACTCGTCACTAGGGCAATCTCACAGGGCAACTCGTCACTAGGGCAACTCGTCACTAGGGCAACTCGTCACTAGGGCAACTCACTAAGGCAGCACCGTCACTAGGGCAACTACAGGGCAACTCGTCACTACTAGGGCAACTCGTCACTAGGGCAACTCGTCACTAGGGCAACTCGTCACTAGGGCAACTCGTCACTAGGGCAACTCGTCACCAGGGCAACGGAACACTCGTCACTATGGCAACCAAAGATTTGCCTGGATATTCTGTATACCAAGTGTGAAATTATCCCTTTAAATATACAGATAGTTAAGAGATACAAGTTTACATTAATTCAGTTTGTGTATAGACAGTGCAGGTATACAATATACATAGACAGTGCAGGTATACAATATACATAGACAGTGCAGGTATACAATATACATAGACAGTGCAGGTATACAATATACATAATATAAAAGGTGAAAGGTTAAAATGGAGTAATCGATTAGTTCAGAAGTCGTCTTGGGTAATCTATAGGTTGTCACGCGAGTTAATTAATGGTTTATATTAATCTGACAACCTAACCTAATATAATCTATTCTAATCTAATCTAACTTGACGTAAACTAATATAATTTATCCCAAATAACCGAATCTAATTTAATCTAATATAATCTAGGATAACCAAACGTAATCTAATCTAAGGTAATCTGACAGTCTAGCCAAACTTTATCTTTTCTAGTCAAATCTATTATAATCTAACATAATCTAATCTGACCTCACTTAACCCTAACTAATCCTACTTGAAACCTAACTTAAATTAACATAACCTAACCTAACTTAAAACATAACTAACATAAAATAAAATATAACATAATCTCCGTCTTTATTACCTGAGGGTACAGTACAGGTAAACGTATTATCAACCTACTGTAATCCCCACAGGTGTTAACTACAGTAAATACTCCTGAACTTTACAGGAATATATAAATAAAAAACTATATACAGTATATGTGTATGTATATTATATTATATTGTGAAGGGATACGTGGCGTAAATTAATATTGGTAACACTTGGGTCTCTGGCTATCATAGATGTCTGTCTGTCACGAGAGAACACTTGTGGTTATGTGTGCTTGTGGTCAGAGGGAGGAGGGTGTACCGTGTGTGTGTGTGGGGGGGGGATGGTGTGCCGTGTGTGTGTGAGGGGGATGAATTGTGGGTGTGTGGGGAGGAGGGTGTACTGTGTGTGTGTGTGTGTGTGGGGGATGGTGTAGGTGTTGGGGAGGTGGTGTACCGTGTGTGTGTTAGGGGAGAGTGGTGTACCACGTGTGTGTTAGGGGAGGGTGGTCTTCGTGTGTGTGTGTTGGGAGGTGGTGTACGTGTGTGTGTGGGAGGGTGGTGTCTGTGTGTGTGTTGGGGAGGTGGTGTACCGTGTGTGTTAGGAGAGGTGGTGTACCGATAATGTGTGTGTGGGGGGATGGTGTAGGTGTGGGGAGAGGGTGTACCGTGTGTGTGTGTTAGGGGTGGTGTACCGTGTGTGTGTGTTGGGAGGGTGGTGTACCGTGTGTGTGTTAGGAGGATGTGGTGTGCCGTGTGTGTGTGTTGGGGAGGGTGGTGTACCGTGTGTGTGGAGGGGGATGTTGTTTTTATGGTCTTACAAAAGTTTTGCTTCGTCATAATCTCACACGCACGATGCACATGAGAATAGTATAATCTGCACACACACACACACACACACACATAGACACACGCACACACACACACACACCCAGGTACCCAGTGATAACGGCCCGTGAGACACAACAACAACCAGCGATGTGTTAATCCGTTTACGATAGGAAGGCCTGGGACCACACCTCACTCATATAACACCATCTGTGAGGGAATTACTACACCACGTCAGGTCCCTCATAACACCATCTGTGAGGGAGTTACTACACCACGTGAGGCCCCTCATAACACCATCTGTGAGGGAATTACTACACCACGTGATGCCCCTCATAACACCGTCTGTGAGGGAACTACTACACCACGTGAGGTCCCTCCTAACACTATCTGAGAGGGAGTTACTACACTACGTGTTTGCTGTTCAACACCTACAATAATCTGTATGTTCACTGTATGTTCCTTTACCTTTCTCTAATGAAGGCTTTTGTTAAACCACCAATGTATGTAATAAGTCATTTATGTCCAATGTATATTTTCAGCCTTCGGGCTGCAGAACATTTTCAATAAACCGTCAATTATTATTATTATTATTATTATTACACACAGCACAGCACCGACCGGGTTACTTTAACTTAAGATTCACAAGATTTATTCAGAAAAACTACTGCTTTTTAGATATACTGTTACGATCCTCCTTTCGCCGCTTACCCAGCTTCCACCGCTGACTACCAACGGCCAGAGTCGTCTGTACAGAAGTAGCAGAGATCTCACTAGTGTCGTCGAATTACCACTGGCTGTCCTGACAGTCTCTGGTAATTTCCCGAATATAGGCATCAGTGTACAGACAAAACAACAGGCAGGTAGATTTCCACCAGGTCACAGAAACACTTGTGAACTGTAGTTTTCTTTAATTATCACTAAATCTTCACAAAACTGTTCTCAGGGTATGTCTTCACAGCTGAACTCACTAAACAGTCAGCAGTGTGCTAGCTATTCCTTAGTCTTTTCACTTTATATAGCTCACGACAATTCCACAATACTTGCACAACAATTATCACTAGGCTTGTACTATCGTGGACAAAAGTTCGCTCCCTGTCGTGAAACTGAGACACGGGAATGAGTCTCCGAACTGACTTGCCCTGATTGTTATCTGGTGTGGGTGTGCTGTGCGGGTCGATACTGCTTCAGTTTGGGAAGGAGCGAACTTTTGTCCACGATAGTACGTCACACTGAGCAGAAACGATCGACAGACTTTTAGGCCGCCCCGGGCCTCCGCACTACAACAACCCAACCTGCGACCATCTACAGTATGTCCGCCACAACGATTCACCTTAGATTAAAAGTTAGATGATATAAGATCACATTTAACAAGTCACACTCTAGGGAGTCCATAACGTAATACAGTAGGAGATTTTAATAAATATGTAATTGTAAAATCAAACTATTCATTGTTAACCAAAGTAAACATTGTACAACCTCATCCTAAATCCTAGGTTAGCTTAGTTAGTCAACAAACTCTGTAATATGTAAAACAAGGGGTGTCGTCCCCCTCTGTTTAACTCATTAAACTTCTTTTCCAACCTTTCCCCCCACGACTATATGTTGTGACTTCTCCATCCCTCATGTCTGGCTGTGCCTTGAGCCCCAGCATGCCTTCCATCCTTTCCCCACCTTAACCTAAAAAAAAAAAAGTAGGGAGGTAGGTGTGTGTGTGTGTGTGTGTGTGTAAACTTTACTGCTTACGACAAAATGTTTTCATAATTTTCTTAAAAATAAGTTTGATGAAAGGTTTATAGTAGACTTGAGTTTTGTCACGCCTTTTTTTATATCTTTGTTTTTAAGTTAGTCATTGCATCTGGTCTTGCTGATAAATATAAAGTGGAAATGTGTATATTGTTTAGCGGTTATGAAGGCTGGTGAGGTAGCCTAGTATACACGTAGTCGTTTCCGGTAACGTGTTTATTTACAATTTTCAACAACCTTAATATATTTTAGGTTATACCAATTCAATAAATAATTATAAATCTAAAGTATATTTACAGTCTATCGTACGTGTCTGTCAGTAAAGCTCTCGGGCGATATGTTTGTCCTGCTCATGACTTCAATGGAGGTCAGAGACTCCGTAAGGCGGGAGGATCAGCCGCCCGTGGATAATTTTCATAACGTCGCTTCCCGTTAGCTGTGGTTGGCTGACTGACTACTTACACCCTCTCCTCACCCCACCCAGTACACACACACACACACACACACAGCGCCTCTCACTGGTTTCCCTCATAGTTGCAATAAGGAAACTCCACTTCCGGGAGAGTGACTGAGCGTAGTTCCGGTTTCCTCACGTCAACCACCCTTGAGAACCCGACACTGGCTATCATCATCCCGGGTATTCACTGTCATGCATTGTCATCTAGTGTCATGTTTTGTCATATTTTGCCATGTTATGTCATGTTTTGCCATGTTATGTCAAGTTTTGTCATGTTATGTCATGTTTTGCCATGTTATGTCAAGTTTTGTCATGTTATGTCAAGTTTTGTCATATACTATCATGTTTTTTCATATATTGTCATGTTTTGTCATATATTGTCATGTTTTGTCATATACTGTCATGTTTTGTCATATACTGTCATGTTTTTTCATATATTGTCATGTTTTGTCATATATTGTCATGTTTTGTCATATACTGTCATGTTTTGTCATATACTATCATGTTTTTTCATATATTGTCATGTTTTGTCATATATTGTCATGTTTTGTCATATACTGTCATGTTTTGTCATATACTGTCATGTTTTGTCATATACTGTCATGTTTTGTCATATACTGTCATGTTTTGTCGTATACTGTCATGTTTTGTCATATACTGTCATGTTTTGTCATATACTGTCATGTCATGTAGTGTGACGTATCAGTCGAGGGGTTTTGGTGTAAGAGAAAGTATCGCAAGAATATAATGAGCCACACTTACTTCCTGATGGTGTTCAGTCTTTCTTCTTCCTTGTCGAGATACTCCTGTAGGGTGCTGATGACGTGATGCTCGGCCTCCACCAGCTGAGCCACCGTCGCTACTGATGTGTGCACGTCCCCAAGACCCCACGTCCTCCCCATCACTCCTGCCATCACCATAATCACTATCCATCCTCCTCCTCCTCCTCTTTCCCGTCCTCGTCTTCCCCCTCCTCTTCCTCCCCCTCCCCCTCCCCCTCCTCGTCCTCCTCCTCCCTCAACAAGACTCACCATAGCGGGAGATGAAGGCTGGATGTTATCTGTTTTTCGTTAAGTCACAAAGCCCCCAAACACCTCACTGTACACAGACTACCGCCTCTCTTACTCTCCTCTTAGGGAATATCACTTTGAATCACCAATACATAAACTGGTGTAGTGCTTCGGTAAGTCACCAAGCACATTCACGAGGTAACAGATAACACAGTTCATCAACATTGGGTCAACTATAGTATGGTGCTTCGTAGTGAACTAACACAGCTAGTTAAGGCTTACTAGATAACTATATTCAATCACCATTATCTTAACTGGTGTGGTATACCTCGTCAATCACCAGCTAACTCTTGTAGTTAATACCATCGCCAAGGGACACCTAATCACTATTGGGTAAACGACTGTGGACCAACATATGAATTGAGAGGGCGGGCGGGCGGGTGAAGGTATAAGAGAGGATCTTGGTGTGTAGCGGCGACAGGGGGGCGGAGGGAAGAGGGGGGGGGTTGCCTCTGACTCCTGTCTACACACACGGTTCAGATATCAGCAGTGTGTGTGTGTAAGTGTTGTTATCACACACTCACACACACACACACAGAACTGCAGAACCTTTTCAATAAACCGTTAATAATAATTATTATTATTATTATTATTATTATTATTATTATTATTATTATTATTATTATTATTATTACACACACACACAGAACTGCAGAACCTTTTCAATAAACCGTTAATTATTATTATTATTATTATTACACACACACACACACACACATACCTCACCTGTGGTGTTCCCCAGGGGACCAAGATGGGACCACTGTGCTTCCTCACCCTGATCAACGACGCTCTATCGGACACTCCTCACATGTGGAAGTACGTGGATGACTGCACTGTGGGGGTTACAGAGGACAACACCTCACCGGACTACTCATCGCTACAAGGCACCCTGGACAGGCTACAGGCATGGACTACTGAGAACACGGTCACCATCAACCACACCAAAACCGTAGTCATGCTCATCAATACCACCACCACCACTCCAGTGCAAGCTCCAGCAATCACAGTGGGTGCCCATCCTCTCCAGTTAGTGCAGTCTGCCAAACTCCTGGGTGTTACCATAGACCACAAACTGGACTGGAAGGCCCATGTATACAACACAATCAAGGCAGCCTCGTACCGACTCTACATGCTACGACGACTCAAGTCACTTGGGGCACCCACGCCAGAGCTGAGGACTATCTACAACGCCTTTATTCTCCCAAAACTAACGTATGCGTCACCAACCTGGTCGTCTTCTCTCAACTCTACCCAACAACGTCAGCTAGAGAAGGTACAGAAGAGAGCCTGCAGAATCATGCTCGGCGCAGACTACTCTGGCTACACCAACGCTCTCTCCACCCTGGAAATGCCATCCCTCAGTGACCTCCACCACCAAGCACTAGCAAGGTTTGGCAGGGGACTACTGCACCACCCTCGTCATCGCCTCCTCCTGCCACCGGCAGTCCCCCACCCATCTCGCTCAGTCCGTCACTACAACAAAATTCAGCCCATAAGAGCCCGCACTGATAGATATAAGAATAGCACCATCCCATCTATTGTTAAAATAATAAACAACTTCTGATTTATGTACTGTACAGCCCTGTAAATGTATTGAACGCATATCATTGTCCAAATCACATGCAAGTTTGTATATTTTCAGCCACCGTTTATTATTATTATTATTATTATTATTATTATTATTATTATTATTATTATTATTATTATTATTATTATTACACTTTTCCTAGTATGTTTACATACAGGATATATATAAAGTTGAAGGAACATTTTCTTACCTTTACAGTGAAAGGAACGATTATGACCTCTAGAGTTGTTTTTTTCCTTCACTGCTGCCCCCAGTGGTTAGCCTACCAGGACGTCGAGGCCTTTTTCCTTATCCGTGGATGCCAGAAAGTTGTTGTTTAAATGTTCACAATCTAGTCGTACTTTGGGTTATTGTGCCCCACGTGGAGCTTACTTATTATTGTAATGTTAAAAGAGTGTTTGCCACCAGTCCTGCGAACACTTGAAAAGTTCGTGCCAATGGTTTAGCATGATGTGATGCCGTATCTCCCCACAAACCTTCGTATCGTCAGCAAAATTGATTATGCGGATCGAGATGTTTTCGTAAATATACAGTCGAAATAATAATTGACAAGTATTCGCTGACTGACAAAGTTCTTCACTTTGTTTTAAATGCTATTGTTTGTAATATCCATCCTTGTACCTACCCCACCCACCGCCCCATTGGTTATACTGTACCATTGTCCCACCCCACCCACCGCCCCATTGGTTATACTGTACCATTGTCCCACCCCACCCACCGCCCCATTGGTTATACTGTACCATTGTCCCACCCCACCCACCGCCCCATTGGTTACACTGTACCATTGTCCCACCACCCGCCCCATTGGTTATACTGTACCATTGTCCCACCCACCCACCGCCCCGTTGGTTACACTGTACCATTGTCACCACCCACCGCCCCATTGGTTATACTGTACCATTGTCACCCACCCACCGCCCCATTGGTTTTTACACTGTACCATTGTCCCACCCACCTGCCCATTGGTTATACTGTACCATTGTCCCACCCCACCGCCCCATTGGTTACACCATTGTCCACCCCATTGGTTACACTGTACCATCCTCACCAACTTCCTAAGGGGTATATGCCCCCCACCCCACCCATTATCTTATTTTTTCCTGTATTTTTTTAAAAGGAAAACAACGCTATCAAATATTTTCCTTTATTAGAATGATGAATTATAAGCTCCCAACATTGATCTTGAGAGTTAATGATATATTACATAGGTCGTGATGGACTGTTCGGACACCCGCTGTTTACAAGCATCCAATATGGCGCCTCTTCCCCACAACCAGGTTATATAACAATGATACTACTGTTGCCTTCACTTGTCATTATCCCATCAATCCCGATAATTTATATAAATAATAAATACAAATCAAAATTAGATGCTCTTAGTTACTTCAAAATTATATATCATTCAAGAGAAAGATATCGCCTTATAATTAAAGAGACTTAGAGCGGTAGTAGTATGTTCTCTATTACCTGACCCGGATGGTAACAGTGTTCATACACAGGTAGGACTCTTGGCTTCATTCTACTAAATTCCTTGATAATACCGACCCTAACCTCGTAAACTGTGATAATTCCTCTATATCTACGGTATGAGGTAGTGACGTTGAGTGTGAGGTGTGGGAATAAGGTGTTAGTAGTGGTTGGTGGGTACATCTGGCGGGGTGCCTCAGAGCCCCCAAGCCAGACCTCCACCTCCTCTCTTAGTCATTATATATTACCGTGTATTTAATATATTCATTAGTTAAATAATACTCTCCTCATTGCCGTTTATTTACTATATCTGTAGCTTAATATTACTCTCGTCATTAACATAACCCTTAGGGAAATATTACTCTCCTTGTGGTAGTTATTTTCCCATTGTTATTACCATCAATTTAACGCATTCTTTAGTAAGATATTTCTCTCATTATTATACCATCTATTTGATATAACCTTCAGCAAGATGTTACTCTTTTCATTACTGTTTATTCACCTTATTCACCTTATGGCCTCCCACTAGAGGAGGTAATGCCGAGGGAAGGAGACCAGTGGCCTGTGTAGGATCCCTCCATTGTTCTTGATAATGTTGTCAAGGGTTATTTTGAAGCCCAGTACTGTTCATGACTCCACAGCTTGGCCTGGTAGACCGTTCCATAGGTCTACCAGCCTCTGTGTGAAGAAGTGTTGCCTTATGTTTGTTCTGCATGATAACTTGTTGAGCTTGTAGTTATGTCCTCTTGTGGTCATAATATATCATTCTTAGAGAATAGAAACTATTTCGTTCATCATTGTGGGTAGCACTGGTAAGGTTTTTGGAGGGTGATAATTAATTTCTCTTAACTTAACCTAACCTAATATATGGCCATGTAGCTACTTCATGTAGCAGACTTTTGCTCTGCTTATATTACTGTAATTAGATCCCCTTCAATACATTATCTTTTAATATATCCTTTAATAATATTTTAGTCTACAATGTCACCAGTTATAAATAATAATAACAGGATGTGAAAACCTTGTTATAAATTGGTATTTACACTACACCGTATAGGATAGAGGTGTGAAAACTGAGAAAGTGCTGCACTCCAGACAAACCTAGTTGCTTGTGTAGATACCAGCTGAGTCTACCATGTGTTCTGTATTTGTGGGTACTGGCATGACAAGACAAGACACTGGCATGCACTGTAATATACTGTGCACACAAGGACAAGTTACAAAAACTTGTAATTTCAGCAAAGATTTTCGTCTTTAAAGATTTATGTTATTTCTGTGAGGTTGAAATTTTTTGTTGTAAGATTATTCCATTTCGGGGTCATGATTTCTATACTGTACTGTATTCTATTTGGGTGAAATTATAGCAACCATCTGTATCTTGGGCAATTACTGTACTGTACTCTGATTAGAAAAGATTTTCCCACAACATTGGCATTCATTAATCTGATAAGAATTTTAATATATCGTTTTATAATTGTTTTTTATTTACAGATTAGGAGAAAAAGACGTGGTTGTGATCAGGTCCATAGCGGATGTCATCTGAAAACAGCAGCTGAGTGAGTACAGTACATACAACAATTTAGATACACAATAAGTCTTGTGTGTTTATTCTTGGAAAACATAAAAATGAATTGAGATAGAATTAAATACTGTATTTTCATGACAGCATTTTGTTATTTAATATTGAATATTCATCAAAAGGGATAGTATTTTATCAAAGTTTAGATATACTATACAGTTAAAAATCTCTGAAATAGTGATCTTGTTTTTTCCTGTCCTGTTTAATCATCCAACTCGGAACATTCTGCGTACTGTACCCTGATCTTCAGTCCAAAGACATCCTTCCCATCCTCCATGCAGGCAATGTCATTTTTTAATTTACTTTATTGTTTACCTCAGTAGAAATTTTGTAGGTAGGTGTTATATGTTTTGTTTAAGTAAAGTATAGTTTGGGAAGTGTTGTGTTAGTTAGTTGAAATTTAAAACTATAATTTCTTGTGGTTTTCAGAGCTGAGGTATGGACCATTTTCTAAGTGGCTTGGACCATGGACCCAACCCATGGTATGCTCCTCGTCCAGCTGTTGCAGCGCATGGGCATGAGTTTTCCATTGGCAATAGTAAGTTTATTGTAATTGTCTTTTTAACTGTACAGTAGTAGTGTACTGTATAATGTGAGAATAATTAGATATACAGTATTCATTTGCTCCCAAACCTGGGTGTTTATCTTCAACCAGCCACTGGATATTTTGTTGTCTTTGTCTCATTCCTGGCTGGTCTAAATTGTTTCTAGGATAATATCTTCATGTATCTGAAGATGAAGAAACCATTAACAACATTGATGGTATCACTCGTTCTTTGTAGTTGTTCCTTGGTTAATGTTGTACACTTCATAAACCATGGATTCCTTCATGTCCAGCCTCTTGAAATCCTCTTTGGGTCGTTTACCTGAACGCTACCAAACACTAAGGCTATATTGCATTATTCAGATCACAGATGCCTTGCTTGTGCCTATAGGCAGGCAAAGTTACTTTTAAATACTGTATGGAAATCATTAACAAATGTATTTAGAAGCAAGAGTATTAAGTGTACAGTACAAGGGATAAATCCTAGTTATTCCTACCAAGAACAACCTTATCTGATGTTACCTGGTTACTTTTCTTCATTATGTGGTATTCAATAGGCCCCCAAATTAATGGCACCCATGGCTTTAGGCCCAGTCTTCATTTTCACTAAGACTGGGTGTTATTAAGGCAGAGATCGCTGAAGGCCCAATGTATACTGACACATCAAGATTTGGGCTCAATCTTCATTATGTATTGGAATTGAGTCTTGTAATATCATAGGTCCCATTGCCCCTGTGTCTAAATGGTCACATTTTTATTTGCACCATAAATGTTTGGCTCACTGCTTCTGATATTAAAACTAGGTTATATTACATAATGGCCCAAGAACACTTGCTTATCAGTCTCTCGCATATATATTCACATTAAATAAGGATAGTCATTGGATTAAACCATAAAATGCAGTTAATGCATTTGCCAAATAGGGGTTATAAAACATTGATTTTATTGCTGTGACTTAAGGGAAATTAGTGCTTTTATAGTAAAAAATGCTGTTTTATTTAAGACTTTGTTTACTGTCATAATAAGGTTAGTGATAAAGTTAATCATTCATAGTTTGTATTAATTTATGATGATATACATGATCATATGTATATAGTGTATGGACCAGTTTGGTTTAAAAAATGTATACAGACACACACACACACACACACACACACACACACACACACACACATATGTATATACAGTAGAACTTCTCTCGTTTACTGGTCGATACTTCGCAAAATGGGATAGTTCGCATTGAATTCACTTACGATCCAACCTGTGCTAAGTTTGCCCAAAGCTTCCGACAGTTTGCAAAATTTAATTTGAAAAAGTAAAAATGCTCAAAACATCGTAATTTATATAAAAAAAAACAATAACAGATAAAGTAGCTCGGATCATCTTGAAGAAGACTGTAAAAATGCTAAGTGGTTTGTGGATAATTTGTGTACTTGAAGTTTCGTCACTAGCCAGCTGAGGTAAGTGCGGGTCACTGGCTACACTGGGGTATGCCAGACCATCATGCCTAGATAACTTTCAAAGGGTATATCCATATATCTAGTACAGTACAGGTTTTCCTTTTTTCCTTGCTTACACAGTACTGTATATGTATTAGTAGCCAGTTTAGTTTTGTTTGATGCCAGCTGTTAGTAATAATTATGGTATGTGCTTTATTTGTTAAGAGAGACACAAATGACTGCTCAGGGATTAACTGGGTGTCGTTACCTCTAAAATGCCATTTCGTGTGGCTTGTAGAAACTATATACTGTACTGATTATAAAAAAAAAGATTATTAAATTTTGTTTAAATTCATTTCCCACAAGTTTATCAGGTCAGCTAAGTTTTTCATATTTTTTATCCACAAATTTTACAAAATTAACGTCTGAACGGCGTACAGATGTTTCGAGGTTGGGAACCTCACTCACTTTGTGATACACCTGGCTGTGCTGAGATAAAGAACTTTGTTTCTTATCATGTGGCCTTGATTTAGCTGATGGTGATGTAGTAACTCTAGGCAGTCCCTACTGTATTGCTCCCACCGACATGTAACAAGCACTGGAATTGTGTTGTGTACTGTGCCTATTTTAGGCCCTTTCCTACCATACCGATTAGCCACGTGCCACAGGAGTTCACCACACCATCTTGCAGCTACGCTCCTCCCTCTCCAATACACAAGTCCTTCACGACACCTGCAACCCCTTATGTACTGTATAGGCACCAGCTCTTTGGATGGTGAGTATAAGTAGTAATTTGTATTATTACACCACCTTTTCATTTCTGTCCTTATTCTTTGGTTTAGTTTGGGCTCTTAGGGTCAGTAGTGCTTTAGAGGTTCATGTAGTTTATGATCTTTGGGTAAGAAGATGAATTTTGTACATACCGTACAGTACCTTATATTTTGGGTTCATGGTGCCAAGGTCCATAATACCCATGGTGTACGACAATCTTTATTTTGCAAAATTAAAAATGTTCACCAAACGGTCGGTCCCAAAGCATGTGTCACGCTACATAGGGATAATATTAAAAATAGTGACAAATTAAACATACTGTATAATAACAAACTGGTCCATATATGGAGAGACAGTCATATAGGTAATTGTGTAACAAAAAATAAATAGATAACACTCTTACTAACTAAACCTAAATTTGGTGTTTTGGTTGTAACCATAACAGAAAACATGTCTTCAGTGAAACAGCAAATTTTTTTTTGCATATGAATTGATTTCCATTAATTTATAGCAAAATGCAAAAAAGCTACCCCTATTAGGTTTAATAGACAATTATCCCCATTTAGTGTGAGACACACACATACATACATACATACATACATATATACATACATACATACATAGTATGATTGTGAAGTATGGACTTTGGAGAAAATTGGAAGTGCAGGTAACAGAAATGACACTCACGGGATCATTATGTGAGGTAATATTGTAGAATGGAGGTGAGGTGAAAGAAGTAATGGGTAGTAAGGATGTGCTGGATAGTAAATTTTACTTGGATTTTCTGGCTGGATAGTTCAATTTGTGTTGAGTTCAGTATAAATAAGGTATACTTACTGCCAGCCTTTTCCTCCACTCCTGCTGTTGTCTTATATCTTGGGTAGCTTTCACATACATGGTCATACAGCTCTCCCTGTTTATATTTTAATTCTTGAAGCATTTAGTTCACAAGAAACACCATTTAACATCACCTCCTTCACCAATATCCTTAAAATTAATTTTCTGCAGCATAACTGTTACCTGTTGGACTTGGCTCTCTCTGTCCCTCTAAAACTTACCATAACACCATACTGTACTGTATAAGTCTTCTTCTTATGATAATTATATATTCTTTACTCTTTATACGATGCCTATGTTTGGTATTTTTCAAGCTGGAAAATAGTTATGTCCCTACTAATTAAAAGTGTTTTCATATAAAAGTCATGAGAATTTTTGTTTTGCTGTCCTAAACATACAGTAGTGTCAATCACGGCTACTGCTTGCTTCCACAGCCTTAAGCTTGGCGTGACTTTTTTTTTTTTCATCTAAATGCCTTTAAAAATTCTCAAACATAAGTTCTATGTTAAAACCTACAATATAGAGAAAACATTAAAATATTGTAATCAAGGACTAGTAATAAAGAGTCCAATTCAGTCCTGAGAAAGCTTATACAGTATATAAATATTTTTATTTATTTAATTGTGTTTATATACAGGTATGGGGCCGTTTATCTTGCGATCCTGTATCTGGAACGCTGGAAAAACCAGCTATATTTTGGAGCGAATTATTTAAAAGAAGCGCCAAGTAATTCTAGGGCAGTGGGGGGCATTTTCCAACAGTTCCCCACCTCTGAACTGTATGTTGTATTAGGGTTGTTTTTAAACTCGTAATTTCGGGGAGATACACATAATTTTCTTTTTTTTTAACTCGGTTAAATACACATGCAATCCTAAAATCAGAAAATGCAAAAGAAAATATAATATATATATATCATAAGGTATAAAGTTTTCAGTATCTACGAGTTTCCACCATGAAGCTGTGTGGCGAGCATGTGGAGATTGGAGGCTTTGCAATGCAGAGCACCATTGCTAGGGAAGGCAGCCAGGCAATGTCCCAGCTGGGCTGCATTGCTAAGGCGAGCATCAAGGCAGCCAGTATCCCCGAGAACTGTGATGTAGTGTGGACACTAACTTTTATCATTTTTTAACTTTTTATGCTTTCATTTTTGCTATTTACAATAAAGTACAGTACTGTATATACTTTCATTGTTACATATAACTTAAGTTTTTAATGTTACAGTGTACAGATAAAGCTACTTTTAGGGGTGAATCTTGTGATCTGAACTCAGGCTTTGCAGCTAGATACAGAGGGTATATTGTACATTTAGTACATTTTAGGCTTAGCACTCCAAATTCCGGAAAAAAACCCTATCTGGTAACCCCTAGGTCCAAAGCATGTCGGATAAAAGATCCCATACCTATAAACACACACATATACAGGTACTCCGACTTACGACAACCCGGACAACGACCGTCGTGGTCGTATAGAATATTTTTCAAACACGTATTTTCGAGTCCTGACGTTAGTGATCGTGCTGTGTACTGACAACATTTTTCTTTGTAATTCCCCTTAAAATGGCTGGTAAACGTAAAAGTGAGAGTTCTCGTAGTGCTGAGAAGAAAAAGAGACGCCCATTTTAGAATTTCTATGTATTATTTTCGCTTTTTCGACTTAAGACCAATTTGACATACGACCTGGTCGTCGGGACGGAACCCCGTCGTAAGTCGAGGAGAGACTGTATGTATAGTTAAAAAATTTAACTATCCAGCCAGATACTGAGTTGGAGTGTAAATATCTATTATCCAGCTGGATAGTCTATTCAGTGCACGCCTAATGAGGAGTGGGTGTATTGGGGTCTTCTTGGAGAGTGTGGACATATTGAGAGAGAGATACTGTAGTATGTAAAAATATTGTATAGCTAATTCAGAGGGAGTAGGGAATACCAAGATTGAAATGGAGAGACAGATTAAAGTTTGCTGAAGAGTTGAAGGGAATGAACATGTAAGAAGCAACATTGTGCAGTACATAGTAGAGTGATTTTTAGAGAACTACTGTACAGTTCTGTACATACTGGTGCTGGCTGGTGTAGGAGGACAGGCTCTGAGACATTGTTGTGTAACCTTGGACACATACAGTACATCTTTGATAGCAGTAAGAATGAATTAATGACAATAAGTGAAGGGAAGATGTGTGTGTATTTTCTCTTGTTTTGGGGCACCATGTAGTAAGTGGGGAAAGGTTTGAAGGAGTAAGAATGCACACTTAAGCAGTATATGCTTTTATTACAGGTTCATTCCAGTTGATTCCCATCTCTGGCAGCAACAACCCTACCAGCAGCAACCACAATACCTACAGCACCACTTCCACACAGCCACATCTACAGTCGGCCTTTAAACCTCCTGTCGAACCACCAAAGGTGAAGTCTGAGTCTAGAGAAGTGGATGAAAGGGATGACAGCAAGACGCCCACTCCCTCAGTAGCTCTCACCCCCTTGTCCACCAACATGGCTCACCATAGCCATAAAGCCAAAGCTGGTAAGCAACTTTAAGTTTTGTTAACAGGTTTAATAAAGGTGAGTATGGTTGTCTGCAATAAGTCAGGTAAGTTCACTAGTAATCATTAATTACATACTATTTATTGTTGGCTGTAAAATTTTTGTATTGGGGGAATACAGTGTTTTGCTGGTGGCCCAAGTTGAATATTCAAGCAGTGTGGCTCCTATGTATTGTGACCTAGGCCATTGGGTCATGAAGAGTTTCACTCACACCGTATGATAGGTTATAAAATGGAGACTATTTATTATTTAGTTAATATTCTGTGTTAAGTGTTAATGAAAAAAATGGGGTTTCTCTTGCCATTCATTTATAATTTGACCCGTGAAAATGTCCTTTGGTCCCAAGTTACAGTATGATGCCCCATAATGACTGGCGATGACCTATTTTGATTTTTTAAGGTGTCTAAAATCCTGAGATACATATAAAAGTACAGGTAAAGGTATTTGTTTGTCTCGCTTCACATTGTCTTTTATCCCGAGGAAGATGAGCTGCATGATTATACAGAACATTAGTTTTGCTTTAGTGCTGTGGGCCCTCATTGAAAGCAGATTTATGCACAGTAGTTAAGTTTATACCATTGAAAATACTGTAGGTGTCACTCTTATCCAGTTACATAAAAAATTTTTAACGTACCGTGGGTTTAGTTGGTGTGGTGTAGCGGGGATGGATTATTTCCTCATTACTCCTGTATATAGTAGTCTTCTATGACAGTGGTACCAACTGTATTAGTAATGCACCTAAAAGTTATATTTTACAATTACCTTGTACAGTAAAAAAATCATACCATAATTTAAAATAATGTGGACTCTAGCCCACATTATGAATTACAGTACAGTATAGTATAGGATTTTATGAAATATGAGTTTTTGCATCAAACTTAAATTCCCACTGCTTTGTATACATGACATGAATGCTGCCATCCAAATGTTTGTTCAATTCCAAATTCCACCCACTCCTATAACTCCACACTTGTACATACCTGTAATTAGCAGATGATATTTAAAAATACAGAGTGATTACATGACAATAAATGAAGAGAAATTTGACAATCAGGCAACTGGCTGAGGAACTGTCTGGTTGAAATGAGTCCATTTGCCCCCAGTGAGTTTGATGAGTAGGTTATATGGTGTTTGTTGGAGGAGGATGACATATTGAAAGATAATTTGTAGACTTCATATCACTGGGAGTGGTAGAGAATAATGTAATAAGTTAGTGAAATAAGTAAGCATATTGGTAGTAGAAAACTGCATTACTTTAACATAAAGTTCATAATTACTCAGGGAAAAAAAATTATATTGGCAGAAATGTCTATTGTAAGTAAGGATTTTTGTTTGTAAATCGAATCGTGGAACAAATTCTATTTTTTCATAACTTTGGGTTTTCATGAACCGAACTTTTATAAATCAGTGACTGTATGTAACTGTATATTTGCAGTGCATCAGTTGCTGCCTCTCACATCTACCCCTTCAGTTGTGGCTTTGAGAAATTTAATATCTTATGGGAATGCAGGATTAAAGGGTAACTGTGAATACATTATACAGCATTCCAAACATATTTCCATTTTTTTATGAAGCACAAGTGGAATAAAACTACAGTGAACCCTCACTTTACGCGGTTAATTCAACCCACGGCGGCCCGCGTAAAGTGAGAAACGCGTAAAGTGAACAACATAACATATGGGATTAATTGAAATAGAGACCGGGCCGACCCCCAAACTCCACTTTTTCCCGACACAATACGTATGTTTTACTAAAAATAACCTCTTAACTTTATGATGGTATTCACACACACATAATATAGAAGGGAACAGTCAATAAGAGAAGAATAAACTGAAGGTTAGGTTAGAAAAAAACAAGGCTGGGGTTAACACTTACGTTAGTAGAAGAGATGGGTCGGCGTAGGGGAATGGAGGCTGGTTCCGAGGCAGAGGGCAGGCTACTGGCCCTCAGGTGAGTCTTCATCGGTGTCATCCACACTTACTAGTGCCTCCCTGACAAATCCCTCAAAGTCATCATCACTGTCTCTACCTCTGTCACTATCACTGGCTTGGGCTGGCTGTGGTGGGTTGCGGGCGAAGAACTCTGTTATGCTTTGTTGACGGCTGGTGTTTATGTTGTCGTGATAAACCTTGATGTAGGGCTCCATAGTCTGCAACAGCTGGGTAGTGAAGATTTCATACCTGTTTGCGTCAGGGTCGTCGGAAAGGAGGAGCTTGGCTTTCTCGGTACACTTGATGGCACCCCTAACATTACTATGGGATAAGCGGCGTTCTTCTTGGGATGACACACCACCTGCCTCTTCACTGACGTCATCATCATCTACCATGTCGTCGGTAGTCACAACAGGATCCATTATCACCTCCAGGATGTCGTCGTTGGTGGTCTCGGAGAAGCCTGCAGCTGTAACACTCTGTGCAGCTTCTCTGGCAAGGTCCACTGCTACTGCAACAGTCTGAACCTCACCAGTCACAGATTTACTCTGCCTAACGCCTGGAATGCCTTGCAACACATGTCTCCATGCGTGACGAACAGTTGCTACAGAGAGCTGATCCCATGCCTCCACCAAGAAGTCCACAGCTTTCTTGACGATGAATGTTCTCCAGAATTGTTTTAAAAGTACTTCTTGCTCTGCTAACTGTTGATCCTCGTCGTCTTTGCTCTTGCTATCGGTGTTGGTGTCACTCAGGTTACGCAACTCTTCCTTGGTGTTGGTGTAGTCGTTCAGGAGCTTGAATTTTTTAGTAGAGAATGCAGCTTTTACATTACAGATTAACTCTTGGTCCATGGGCTGTAATATAGACGTAGTGTTGGGAGGAAGGAAGACCACTTTTATGTTGGGGTGACGATCTAACAGTAGGGGCGAGTGTCCTGGTGCGTTGTCCAGCAGCAACAAAATCTTGAATGGCACATTCTGTTGCTCACAGAATTTCTTCACATCGGGAACAAAACAGTCATCAAACCAGGAGAGGGACAGTGTAGAGAACATCCATGCCTTACGTGCGGTCAGCCAGTGGACATTTAGCTTGGTCATGTCCATGCTCTTGTAGGCGTGCGGCTTGCGTGCTGTGTGGATCACCGATAACCTGAGCTTACAGGTACCGGAGGCATTGGTGGTAAACAGGACGGTGATGCGCTCCTTCTGCAACTTCCGGCCCCGAATCTTGCTGGTATTCTTCACAACGAAGGTCTTGGAAGATAGTTTTTTCCAAAAAAGACCAGATTCGTCCATGTTAAACACCTAGTCGTCGGTGTAATGTCCTTCCTCCATAATCTCACGTAAAAACGGAGGAAATTCCCTAGCCGCAACACGGTCAGCACTAGCTTCTTCACCACCAATGTTGATATTGGTGATCTTGTTTCTCTTCTTAAAGCTCTGTAACCACCCAGAGGAAGCATTAAAGGGTTTGGGCTCTGTAATTCCCATCTTTCGTGACACTGCAGCATACAGTTCACGTGCGTACTCCTGAACTGAGCGCGTGTCCACCGCTATGTTCAGTCGCGCCTGACGCACCAAGTAGCTCACAAGTAATTTTTCTGTCTTGGGAAGCACCTGGTTGTGGCAATACTTGATCATAGAAGCACCTGTAGACTTTGTGATGTTCATGTGCTCCTTTATCTTGGCTGCATCCTTCTTAATTGTCCTGATCGTAGACTCGTTAACACCATGCTGGCGCGCGAGATCATCCTGTCTTGTTCCTTTCTCCAACTCTTGTATGATCTTATACTTAATTTCGTAGCTTAAGGAACGTCGTATCTTCTTTGGCTTAGGGTGGCTGGGTCCAGGTAAGGAAAGGTTTCTCTTTGGGGGCGGTGGTCCGGCGGAAGCCATTTTACAGAACAATGGATTCACGTATACACGGTGTGGCCTGGAGGGATGAAACTGCCGCGGCTAGGTCAAGCGTCGTCTTTCCTCCCTCCCTCCTGCGGGTGGACACGTCATATTACTTTAAACCAATCACAGCTAGCAGTGGAGGGAGGTAAGGGCGCATGGCCCAATTACAGTCCGATACGTCATATGATGTCACTGATAACGCAACAAAGACACACACTGCGCAACCTACTCGCGCCGCTTGCACAACATGGCGGATGGCGGGAGGTTTGGATCCAAAAATGGCGCGGCTCGCCAGCCGCTCTCCGCGTAAAGGGGTACACGCACCGCGGAAAGTGAGCATTCCGGTTTCGGCAGGGTACCGCGTAAACGTGGAAACACGTAAAGTGGGACCGCGTAAAGCGAGGGTTGACTGTACAGTATTAAGTATGTATGTGAAAATAGAAACCATTATGAAACAAAAAATAATGAATTCTAGCTGTTTATTTTCGAACATTTTGGTAATCCATATGTTAATTTCTTTTAGCTTTTCAAGTGCATGATTTCTCCAACTCACACAGGACAATTTAACACAGATAAGCACTGAAGCTTTCACTCTGGCATGGACATCTTCTTCAGAACTACGAGTAGCAGTGTGGTTCCTTTTATACCATGTTCTTGTCCATGTGTCACAAAGCTTATGCCATTCTTCAGCTCATCAACTAGCTCCACTTTCTGTATTTAAAGCTGTTTTCCCTCACTGCAGCAACACATTCAGATGCATTACATATAGGCACCATTATATTTAAAGGTTAATACAGAACAGGAATTCAAAGGAAATATCCATGAGACCAAGATTGCTTTAGAACAGCATGTGGCAGACTAATGGTGTGTTGGAATGCTGTAGTTATACCTGCCTGACGTAACTAGGTGTTTATACAGGTACCAATTTCGCTTATACAGTGCCAGCCTTTCTCTTTTGTCGGATCACCGGTATGACTTTTGCCAGGCAAGATCTACTGGTGATCTGCTCTCCTACTGCACCCATCTTTGGTCATCCTTTCTTAGGGATTATGGGTAAACTTTCGTCATTCCCTTTGACATCTCCAAAGCATTTGGAGGGTATGGTAGAAGCCTTTGCTTTCTAAACTTCCCTCTTATGGTTTCTGTCCCCCACTTTGTTCTCTAATTTCTAGCTTCCTTGAGAACCGATCCATGGAGTTGATGTCGAGGGATCGATCTCTCGCTTTTTATCTACCAATAGTGGCGTCCCACAGGGTTCTGTTCTCCACACTACGACTAGTTCTATCCATTCTTGCGCTGATGATTCTAGTTTCCACTCTTCTTCATATTTTTCCCTTCCCCCAATTCTCAAACTAGGTCTGTTTCTAGAGCTGATATCACTTCATCTATCAATGCGGATCTGTGCAGCATCTCCGAACGGGGAGGTAGAAACTTGGTTAAATTCAATACTGTAGTAATAAAACACAGTATTTACCAATTACACTTTCCTAAAAGGAAGATCTCCCACTAATCACATTTCAGGATGCAATCATTCTGCCAAATTCTAAAATAGTTATGCTAGGCCTCGCCATTTTCTCTAAAATGTTGTGGAAGCCACAATGCTATACAGAACACTAGCTACTGCACTCCTGAGCAGTTGCTTCAAGTTTATAAGGGATTCATTCGTCTTAACTTGGAGTACTGCTCTCATATCTGGGGTGGCTCTTCTTTTGTTCAATTGTTAGATAGGGTGGACTCAAAGGCATTTTGTCTTATTAACTCTCCTCCTTTAGTTGATAAGCTCTTTTCCCTTTCTCTTCACCACAATGTTGCTTCACTCTCTTTTACAGGTACAGGTAGTTCTGCTATAACGCGATAATTGTGTTCTTGTAAAATATCGTGTTATAGAAAATCGCGTAATAGAAATAACAGGGCTTATGGAGAAAATAGGGTTAGGTGCAGATTACTCGAAATCGAAAAAATTTAGTAGTTAGCCTAACACAAAGGATAGCACAGTCTAAATAAATGTTACATTCATATCTAATAATGAAATCATACAGTAAATGTAATACTTTACCTTGACAAAATATGAATGTAACTTGATGGGGGAGAAGGGTGATTTTGAGGTTGATAACATCGAGCTTCTCTTCAAGTGTTATATCCTTTCTTTTACGATCATCACCGGGAATTCTATCACCAGAACGCTTCTTGGAGATATTCTTCTTTACCATATTCACAGTTAATACCACAAAATTGGAGAAATAGTAAGCAAAAATCGCGTTATAGCAAACAAGCGTTCGCGTTATACAAATATCGTTCCTAATTCATAAATCGCGTTAGAGCAAATTCGCGTTATCAAAACACGCGTTATAGCAGAACTCACTGTACTTTAATGGGCAATGCTCGGTGGATTTGGCATCCTGTGTACCGCCGGTAAGGCTGTGGGCTCATAACACTCGTCTTGCCCGCAGTGCCCACCGTTTCTGTGTGGATGTCGGTCACACTAGAATAACCCTTTACGTATACAGTAGTACATCCTTCTTTCTGCACACAGCCAAACTATGGAATGCCCAGCCTTCCTCTGTGCTTCTGTACTCATACAATCTGTCTCACTTCAAAAAGCTGGTTTTCCGGCATCTTCGTGGTGTAGATTAATACAGCATACAGTCTCTCCTCGACTTACAACGAGGTTCTGGACTGATGACCAGGTCGTAAGTTGAATTGGTCGTAAGTCGAAAATGCAAAAATAATGCAAGGAAATCTAAAATGGGTGTCTCTCTTTCTTCTCAGCACCACGAGAACTCTCACTTTTATGCTTGCCAGCCATTTTAAAGGGAATTACAAACTAAAATTTTGTCGGTACACAGTGCGATCAGTAACGTCGCGACTCGAAAATATGTAATTTGAAAAATATTTTATACGATTGCGTCGGTCGTATTTTCGGGTGGTCGTAAGTCGAGGAGTACCTATAGTCTTTTTCTCTTCTATTTTTAATGTATTTTCTCTTATTTTTGGCCTCCCAGGCCCTGTTGTGGGTCGATGACACGTGCCCGGGTGGGCTCTTCCCTGTAAAAAAAAAAAAAACTAGTGATGTAACCTTTGGTACAGTATTACCCCGCCTAACGCGGTTTCACTTAACGCGTTTTTTCATATACGCGGTGCCTCGCCAGAAGCGAACTTTCACTTAACACGGATTTTTTCCACATATACGTGGTGAGTGTCCGGCTCGAGACGCTATTTTTAGATTTGCCCCACCCGCCACCCTGCCTGACTGCCTGTTTTAGCTCATAAAATTCATACAAATTACCCGGCCAGAATATAATTTACATTGCTGGAATTCTTATAATTTGGTGATCATTTTGAATATAAACATCATATATTTTGCATTAGACATACAAATTTTAGATAAAATGTTTTCTCTAGTAAATATGTTATCTTTTGTGCAAAATATATGACATTTATATTCAAAATATTCCTGGTCTTACAAGGAATCCAGCAATGTCAATTGTATTATCCTAACTTTAGTTTGAGGTATTATTTATTAAAATTTAGTGGTTTTCCCCAAAAATTTCTCAGAGAGGGAAGAGCCAGCAGTGTAGTGTGAGAAGAGGGGGAGGGAGTTGAGTCCATTATTTGAATGGACATTAACTTGGCGACTGTATTTCTCTATTTCTCTTAAGTATTAATTGTGTGCATGTACCATCATAAAATTAAGATGTTATTTTTACTACAACATAGTTATGTGTCTTCAAAAAGTGGAGTTTGGGGGTCGGGCTGGTTTCTATTGGAATTAATCCCATATGTTCTGTTGTTCACTTAACGCGGGACCCTCTGGGTTCTATTGACCGCGTTAAGTGGGGTACAACTGTATAAACAATACTAGCATGTTTTATTTCTAACCTGCATGATGTAAGTATAAGTGGGTTTCCATTTTTCTTTACAATGAAGATATTAACAATTACCGGTATATAATTGTACTCAATTCAAAGTACAATTCTTATATACTGTATGTCTGAAATTAACATGACAGTTTTTGGTCAGTGATGTAACTGGTATAAATTTTTTCCCCCCTTGCCAGTAAGTGCAGAGTATTGTATATTTTGGTGAACTAAACACAGGTTTTTAGTGAAATAAAAGTGAACTATCCCACTCCGCAAAGTATCGATCGGCAAACTAAAGAATTTTACCATATCCAAGAATTTTTATGAGGAAGGACTTTTTAATGAATCAAAAGTTTATGTATTCTATGTTTGGTTAAATAGATTAATTGTCCTAAGGTATGTGGTCTTGTACTTCTATAAGGAAATAACCTTCTATAATTTACCACCCTTCAGTTAACAGGTCCCTTTGGCTGTTTCCCTTAATCCTTTTCCTCTATGATGCAGTGACCAGAATCATGAACAGACACCAACAGACTCAACTCTCATATGCTGTCATTCATTCATTCTTACTGTTGCAGGAAATGTGTACTGTACTACTGTGATGTTCTCTCTACAAGAAGCTGCAGCCATGTTGTTTCTTGGTAGATAGATGAGGTACTAGGGATAGTTACTGTATATACAAGTGGATGATATGAGACCCTAAGCCATCCCAATTTTATGAATGATGTGTAATTTAGAGATTGTGGGTCAATACTTAGTGAATAGTGTCCAACTTATGTTTGGAGCAGTGATTTGACCCAGATCATGAATGATACTATGCACAATTTTAGCCTTTATAGATCACTTGAAGATTAGGCCTGCCCCAATGTAGTTTCAGGCTGGTTTAGCTGGTGGATGATTTAAGGTGAGCACTTTAGGGGCTGATCTTCGAGTGATCCTTAAAGGCGAGAATTGCAAATGGCCTCGTTTGTTTTCCTGGATCACAACTACAACCACATCACTGTTTCTTCCAATAAAATATACAATGGTTGAATTTCAGGTGAGCTTGAGTGTCAACAAACTCTAAGTATTGGGAAGAGTAAACCAGTCCTACTTTGCTGGCTGTAATCAGTACTTGGGTTATGTACTGTACTGTACTGTACTAGGAATGTAGATTTACAGTATATCTTGCATAGTGAATGATTACACAACTGGCTAAGAAAAACCACTTGAACTAAACATACATCATTCACTTTTAAAAACCAAACACCAACCATACTACAGATTCTGTGACATACTTCAAAATAGAAAAGGATAAATATAATACTGTATATGAGAAGTAAAGTACAAATATAACACATAATTTCAGTTGTTCATCAGGGAAGCAAGACAGGTTTATGTTTTGATATAATGGTCGGCAATTTAATCTGGCTGGAAATGTGAACTGTCCTTGTAGATTGGGCTGAATTTGGTTTTCTCAGGTGAGAAGGTATTTGCTCATGGCTAATGTTAGTATATAATGCCAGTAAATATTTATGCCTATTTAGTACCAACAAAATGCTCCTGATAGATGCCTACTGGTTGAGATGTCACAGGTAACTCACTGCAGATCCTTTAAGTTGTAAAACGGATATAGTATAAATAATTAATCCTTCATTTACAAATTATAATAACTAGTATTGTCTTTTTTGCAGGTGAACGCTGGGACACGAAGAAAGTTTGTAACATTTGTGGAAAAGTACTTTCTCGTGGTGACAAACTGAAGAATCACATCCGAACACATACCAAAAATTTCCCCTTCGAATGTGACGACTGCGGCCAAGGATTTCTCCGGTCAGAGGGACTTCGTGTGCACAACCGCGTTCATACTGGGGAGCGTCCTTATGTATGTATGGTGTGTGGGAAGGCATATACAAGGAAAGATAAACTTACTAGACATGCTATAGTTCATACTGGTGAAAGGCCATTTGTCTGTCAGCACTGTGGCAAATCCTTTACTCGGAAGGATAAGATGCAGCGGCACGAGATGATACACAAAGTTGACAAGCCCTTCACTTGTGTGCCGTGTAATCTGGAATTTGTACGTCAAGAAACTTACAATGCCCACATGGAGAGGAAGCATCCTGACTGCCTCCCTTACACTGTGGTGCAGCAGCCTCGGTCTGGGAGCCCAGGATACCACCCACAAGGACTTAATCTGACAGATAATAAGAGTGGTATCAAACTGGCTCAGAGCAGTAGTAAATCATTAAACACTCCTACATCAGCAAGTGCTACTACATCATCAAGTACTGCTTTTCCAAGTGGTACATCACTGCTTAGTGGTTCATCACTAACCACTTGTACCTCACTTCCTGGTGGTAGTCATCTAACAAGTGGACCATCAGTTTTTAGTGGTACTTCACTTCTAAGTGGTAGTTCACTCTTAAGCAATTCATCTCTTCTAAGTGGCACCTCTCTTGCAAGTGGTAGTGGGTCTCAAACCTTATCATGAATTTTAATACCATAAAGAAATTGTTTCTTACATTTATGTAATAGATATCCTGTCATCAACTTGTCATGTAAGTTTTATCCTAGAAATGATATTGTCCATAATATATTGTATTGTATCTGGGCTAAGTTATTTTGGTAGCTTAGCTTATGTAATCCTCTCATAACTTATTATTTAAAATTTTTGGTGGACAAATTTTACGATTTTACCAGAATCCATTAAGAGGTTTGTGAAAGAGAACAGTACATGTAAATTGTTCTTTTTATATATTTTTTTCCTTCAAATTTAAGGACAAGTTACATAATGAAATTAAATTTCATTGCATTGCCAGATACTTGATGTGTACATCATGTACAATGTGTGAATGAAGTATCTTCCCAGATTTGGCCAAAGTATAATGAATCCTGACTGCCCAGCACAGTGAATGGCATTACTGGCGATCCCTTTCAAAGGTTCCACAGGCCTGCCAACTGTTTATGGGCTCCCCACATGCATTTATCAAATGGCTCAACCATTCTGCGATGTATTAATCAAAACCCCAGGAAGATACCACATTCTCTCACTGTACCTACGTATTATTCTACTGGTTGTCAAGATAGTTTGTGAGATAACTATTAATTTTTATTTAAATTAAGGAGATGATAGCCATCTTGCTTGTGTGAAGATCACTTGCTATTCTTAAAGCCCTTGGAGAGAGAAGACCTAAGGTAAAACAAAAAGGGGCTGTTGCTTGCAAAACATGAACAGTGATAACAATTATTAACTCTCTAAGTCTATTCACTTAGTTTTTATTAATAATACTTACATTTTATGAATAATTCAAGAGGAAATGATTGGAAGAAGATGTTTCTAACAACATTATGTTTGGATGACCTCTGGAAATTGTGATGGAGAATATGGTAGCCTCTATAATAACCTGGAGGATACACTAGACAGGCACTCGTCATGTCATGCACTCACAGGAGTTTGTTTGCATTGTGGCTGGCTGTCAAAACAAAGCTGTGTTGGACCATCTTGTTACTGCTAGTAACGGTGTTTTTATTTAAATGTTCTTTTATTATTATTATTATAATGATGACTTATCACATACAGTATTATGTAAGTGTTAGGACCTTCACTTTAATGAAATATAAAGATAATGTTTTAGCTGTGTCTTACTTCTGTCATAGTTCATGATCAGATGATTTTCTCAAATTCCTGAAATTTTTATATTATATAAAACTATACTGTACTGTATAGTAATAGGTATTGAATGGAAGATGTAAATCTACAATATTATGAAAGCAATACATAATAACTACAGGATATCTTGTACAGTAATTGGTTTGGTCAGGTTCAGTACAGGAAGTTTGCAGAATTTATATACTGTACTGTAGTTTAACAAATGTTACTTTTTGTTACAATTATGTACTGTAAATGGCATACCGGTATGTGTAAATGTACGGTGGGTAATTTATTATGTAAGCTGTGATTGGCTGTAGTGACCTGGTGAGTCACATGCTGTAATTTCCTGTAGAAATTTGCATACTGGCATAAGTTATTGTGAATCATGCAGTGTGACTGATGCCTGCAATTAAGTAGCATATACTATAGGTGGGCAAGGGGTGACTAAATTTAAGTTTATAGACATCTCAGAGGGCATTGCATAGTCGAGTGTCCATAACTGGAGCTGGTGGACAACCACCCTACTAGGGACTACAGCTCAATATTGAAGAAGCCACAGAAAATTGTCAGGGCAAACTTATTTGGAGTGAGAATTTTAAACTCATGGAACAAACTGCCAGAGTGTGTTGTGATGGTGCTGAGTGTGATCTCATTTAAAACCAAACTGGACCAACACTGGTGCAGGTACAGAATCATTCTGGAGCCAGTACATGCCCAGTACTTGCCAACAGCGTGTAACACAGATTTGACTTGCCGCCTAAGCGACTAACGAACCAATAGGTGGCAAAGAGGATACTAAGAGTAAGTAAAAGAGTCTTACACTGTGATTGGCTGTAGCAAGCCATACAGGAGATGTTCCTTCCTTTGTTAGATTAGGTGAGGTGAGGTTTGTTTGGTTCACTACGCTTGTTTTAAAAATAATTATTTGTAAGTTTCTCAAGTCTTCTGTGCTTTAAAACCAAAAGAGTTGTGTCTGCGGTGGAAAAAATTGTGGTTCAGTGTAAGATATTCATGTGGTATAGCTGAACTAGGACACACCAGGTGAGGTTAAGTCAGTCTAACCAACATTACCTAATTGAATCTTGCAAGCCTTACCAACTTTACTTTAGAGACCTAACCTAACCAAACCTAAATGTACATACCTTACCAACCAAACACAATGGAGAAAAGAAAATACACCTTTGATTCACTTCAACCATTTGTAGTACACTTAATATATGTAACCATCCGGGGGGGGGGGGGTTGCAGCCGGGTATGGAAGAGTGGACACCATGTGATTGAAATTAACTATCAGACTCAACAATTTTAAGTTGTATTCCTAGCTACATGCATTGTATATTTAGGAAAACAATTTGGTTAAAAATAATGAAAAATGAGAAGGATTTAGTACAGTGTATTTGAATAAGTTGGAATCTTACTGTATAATCCCATCTACTGTACAGTATTATCAATTCCTAGAGTAAGTGTATTTGTTGCTGCTCTATTATATTGAATATTGGATCTCTATAATATACTGTATTAGGAAATCTCTTAACAATTGTTTTAGTAAGTACACAGTAAAAATACTGTATAATGGATGTGCCATACTGTACTTTCTCTAGTGTTATGAGTAATGGTTGAGGTAAATTATGTCCTTATATAAGTTTTAGGTGTCGGCAGATGGTACAGCTCCACTGTTTTGTGAAGAAATGGTGAATTCTCTAACTGGTATAACATTTTACACACCAAACTAGTGGTACCAGCTGGATGTTTTGACTGCAGGCCTTCAAATGCACATAGCTTTTGTTGACCTGTGACATCACTATATCAAATGACTGTGCCTGCTCACTTGCACTGTAACACTTTAATTTATATGATACTGATAATAATATACATGAAAACAGCTGTAAAAGTTTACTGGTACAGGTGCATGTTGTGCTTACTGCAATGTGTCCAGAATTAAACCAAAAGGATTGCAGTATGGTGTATCACTAACATGGCAAGAATGTACTTGCATTGTAATGAAAAATAAAGTGCAAAGGTAGACAAAGATAAGCTTGAACGCATATGTAGAGAAGATAAGGTGATTGACACTGCACACATATGGCGACTCATGTGAGTAAGAGATTGATAAAAGTAATTGATAATGTAGTGTACATAAGTCCTCACTTGCCATTGTTAATAGTAGTAGACCTCATGTTGAGGATTGAATCTATTCCTTTGGTACGTTTGTGAAGCAAAGTTCTGTCATTTGCAGTATAACTTAGTAAGCTGACTTTCTTCCAGATAATTTTTCTGTATTAAAGTTTCGGTGAAGTGTAATCCCACATTTGATGAGGAAGGAAGTGATTGGGAACTGTTTGGATGCGTAGTATGATAAGTAAGTCAGGAATGGATCTTTGAACTTTTAAGTGACAATTTCAGTGATCTGAATGTTCAGCCACAGTACTGTACTGTACTGTGGAAAGAAGTCTGATTTAGAATAAAACTGATATTTCATAGGAAGGTCTCTGATTTCCCTGGAGTTATTGAATATTTCTTATATACTGTATGTATATATTTGTGTGCATTTGTGTGTGTGTGTGTGTGGGGAATATAAATTAAGTTTCATGGGTGGCATTAAATGGTAAAAACTTGGTTATGATGAGGCCAATTTTCTCAACAGTTGTGGAGAGTTGGTACTGTACAGTACAGAACGTACTGTACTGTATGTTCACAAGAATATAACTATTCTTGTTTAATAAGATATATGAAGATTTATGATGGTGTTGGCACAATGACCTTACACATTGGATTTTTTAAACTACTGTACAGTTATTTTATAATTATTAGTACAAAGTTAAGGATCTTTTGAAAGATGACAATGTGAAGATCTTCAAATGGCCGAACTTACTTGCAGGTTATATATTGGAAATGGTCTAATTGTCCGATTGATTTTAATTTACTAATTACATAAAGTTGGCTATGTTTGACCACAGTATTGTACATTAACCAGGAAATAAAGACATTTTGGGTAATACTTTACAATGGTTGTGTGCCTGAACCACCAACTTGAAGACATTGCAGGGTATCTTTAACTAAAGTAACTCTTTACACATGGCATAGTTGTGAGTGACAACCAATGATCAAACAACATTTTGTAACCTTTGGTCTTGAGCATCCCAGTAGCCTTTTCTATATTGTTTTAAGAGAGTGAAACAGGTGTCATGTGATTTATAATGTACCTACTAGTATACTGTACTGTATAGTATATAAAAGTTAGAAATGAAACTGGAACACAGACAATGGCAGTGAATTCAGTCCAATTACAGTTCAAGAATCTGTATTTTCAAAAGCTTAAATAGTAAAGTACAGCATGTGGTGCTATCAGTTGTATACTACTGTATATAAATTGCATTCTCACAGTTGTCCAAGTTGAAGAGTACAGTGATATCCCCGTTACTTGGAACAATCGGTGCAGAACACTTCCAGGAATGAGAGATTTCTGGGTAACGAAATGACTCTTAATCCTGGAAAAAATCCTCCATCCCAGGAATTTTTCCTGATACTGGAATAAGTTTTTTGGAATTTTCTGGAAATTGTGCATTATTTCATCCTTGGAATTTGCTACCAGACCCACCCCCCCCAAAAAAAAAAAATGGAGGGTTTCTGGAATGTTTCTCAGACATCAGAAAATGTGCCTGATTTTTCAACTTCGGAAAATTTTTCTGAAACCCGGAATTGAGCAAATTTAATTTCCGGCCAATGGAGATACCCTGTATTAATGTAGATGGTAATTGTGATGGACACTTTATTTATCATTAGATCAGTGGCTCCCAAACTTTTTAACATGATGCCCCCTTTTGCTTTTTGCAAAGTACTGTAGGGTTTCGTGATATAATGTTGTCTAGCACTCAGGATGGATGGAAACTCTAAGGTGGTTTTCTTGTATAATATAAGTTATATGATAGACAGTCTGGTGCTGGAGATGCCGTGTGGTGAGGAGCTGCTCAGTAGGCACGTTCGGTGAGTAGCTTGTTGAAGGAGGTAGATGTGCAGGAGCTTCGTTAGAGAAGATGTTGCCTGTTGCTGGCCTCCAGGTTGAATGAGAATGGGACAGCGAGGAGCTTGCTTGGAGGAGGTGTTGCGTGTTCAGGAACCGAGAGCAGAATGAATCTCAATGGAGAGACAGAGCTTATATACACAGCAGCCGTGAGTCATGGTGGGAAACCCCGGGAAGTAGCCGGTCTTTTGGCTCCGTTGCTAGGATACTGTGGCATCTGGTGACGCCCCCCCCCTGGGCCGCTCGTTTGGTTGCTAGGGAAGACGTAGCAGGTGGCATGCAGCTACGCAGTTGTAGGGGAGACGTCCACTACAGTACTCTTGCCTCCTCCCCCTTATATTTTTGTATGTAAAATCTACATCACACCATACAGTAGTTATAAGCAAAATCAATTGTAAAATCATTAAAAGAGATAAATGTTAACACACCATAACTGAAGATGAGGGAGGAGTGGTGGCTGGTAGTGTTGTGAAAGATACGGTAATGTGAGAGTCGGTATGGAATCCATGACGAGTACAAGACAAGTAAGGAGAGAGATATAATGATAGAAAACGATAGGGGTGACTGCTATACTTTGGTTTTGCACGGATGTGTGGAAGATTCAAACGGAGAGAGTGTTACTCCTGAATGAGTTTCATTATATTCTTTTTGAGCCAAAAATAGCAAATTTTGGCAGATGGCTTCACGCCTCTCCTGCACCCACCTCACGCCCCCCAGTTTGGACACCACTCCTTTCGATGGATTGTAGACTTTAGGTGTACACTACAGTACTGTATATTTTTGTGTATCATTGAATTAACTTATGAAATATATCTTGAGGGATAAGTAATCACACATTCATAAACCATAAACTGGTAGGGTAGGCAACTCACAAGGGTAGTGCTTATCTCTTAGTGTTAGGGCATTCCATGTTCATAAGAGGTGCTTTGGGTGAGAAGTAGAAAAGTGATAAGAAAAAGCCAGAACAAGCAGTTGAAAGATTAGATTGAAGATTAAAATGGTACAATAAACACATCCCGGGCTCCTGTGTCTGATTCACCTATGAAAAATCTATTCAGGCTTAGTAAAATGTTTGTTTATACATTTTCACATACAGTTCTGTTTGATTCAGTATTTTTTTATGTTCGCTGTGCTGATACTTTGTATGCTTAATTGTGTTTTGTCTTGGGTAGCAGTTTGATACTGAAAGGAATCCAAATCAGGTTTGAGTTGGAAAATGCTTTAGAAATTTATTGCATAAATGTCACCACCTACATTTTCTTTGTGTTGTCTGGATCACATGAAGACTAGACCCCCAGTTTATATCACCTTCAAATTAACCACCTTAACATAAACCTAATCTAATCTAACTCCCAACAGGTAATGTTAGGGTGTTTAATCATTCAAGACCAGACTTGACCAACACTGGAGTAGGTTCAGATACTTTCAAGAGCCGGTGCATGCCCAGTACTTGCCAACAGTGTGTCACAGAGACGTGACCGATCGCCCAAGCGGCTAACGAGCCGATCAGTGGTGAAGAGGATAGAAGTAAAAAAATTAAAAATAAATAAGCCTGGGGTGTAGGTATATTGAACATTTAGATGTGGATAGAATGGATGGACACAAAATGATAAAGACGATTACAAAAGAGAAATCAAAAGAAAAGAGGGTTGCCACCAGTATAAAGGCGTGTAGGCTATAGACCTCTGTAGGGATGATATTGCTGGGGGATATACAGTACAGTATTGGCTAACTTGGTGGATAGTTGGGAATGATAAAGTGGAAATAGATATACAGATGAAATTGAGGAATATTTCGTCTGTGTAGGGTGAAATAACTGGGGTAATTAATCTCCAGGTGATCCATTTTCACGAACCTTTTTTCTGTTATCTACAATAATGAGCCAGAGACAGTACATGTACAGTCGCCGAAAAAAGTCCTGTAGCGAACCATGAACCCCGAGATTCAGACTCTTGAATTCGAAGCATTTATGGACAGAATAATGTATCAGTGTTTACTGCTTCGGGTTCACGAGTCTGAATCTCGGGGTTCATGGTTCGCTACAGGACTTTTTTCGGCGACTACAGTATATGGGTAGGAATATTCTTCTGTAAGTATTTAATTATTTCCAATGTGCAAAAGTGTCTGCCTTTTAAACGTTTTTTGACAGTGCAGTGAAGTTGAAGATGAAATCAGCGGCTTTGCGTATCCCATAATGAAATAAAAAACACTATCAAGAGTATTTACCCTTACTGTGCACTGTGCAGTATTATTGATAAGAAAAATAATTGATTAAATAAATTAGATTATTTTGCATGGTCCTTAAAGTCTAAAAAATATCAAATTGTTTTAAAGTATCTTGAACACAAACTTCCAATTTGCTTGTTAGTTAATACTGGTTTGGAGCGGAGTTGTGTACTTGACATCACACATGGAACAGGTGAGCCCCGACAGTCACAGGTGTGGTCGGCGGCGTAACTTTTGGGTTAATATTCGTCCATTGGCTGTCCGCAGGTTTCCAATTTTCAATATCAGACACAAAGACTATAAAAACAAACAGACATACAGCCTCATCATTTCTGGTGCAAATCAATATTAACGGAGTATCTCACAAATTTCTAAGCGTAAATTTCTGTACCTGCCATGTTGCAAGAGTCACTTCTCTCCTCCTCTTTGCGACAGGACAACCAATGACCTTCAAGTACCATGTCATGTGACTTGGCTGGCTAATAATTTTGAAGCAGCCATTTAGAAGGCTCGTGATGGCGTGCGAAAAGTGGTGCTCTCTCCCTTACTTAGCTGTTATTCACCGAGTTTATCAGAACAATAGTGAAGCAATCCAAATATTACAATATAACGGTGACCTACCATCATCAAGACTTGTGTCCGTGTGGAAATTGGTTGTTTTTAAGAAAAGACAGAAATCCTTTTGTCTGTAACCTTAAGAGTACCAGATCGCCCAGCTGTACCCTCCACCACAGCACCAGATCGCCCAGCTGTACCCTCCACCACAGTACCAGATCGCCCAGCTGTACCCTCCACCACAGTAGCAGATCGTACCTCCACCACAGTTCGCCCAGCTGTACCTCCACCACAATAGATGCCCAGTTAGGTCGCCCAGCTACCACAGCACCAGATCGCCCAGCTGTAGGTTACCACAGGATCGCCCAGCTACCACAGTACCAGATCGCCCAGCTGTTTGTGTTTAGATCGGTGTTTTACTCAAACCTGACCGCCATTTTGGTACAAATTAGCGGTTTCTGTTATAAATGAAAATGTCCATAAAAAAACAACAACCCGCTAATTTGCTCAAGAAATAAAGGTCAGATGTGAGTAAAACACCATAATAAAAAAAAAAATCCTATTTTTGTATCAAAACCTGAGGATAGTTAGTGGACCAATAGTTACCTGCTACTTTATAAGAATATAATCACCGTCCCAGCAAGTCATCCACATAAAAGCAAAGACTATAAGAAAGACGGGAAAGTGCAGGCATAAACAGCACAATTAGGTGTAATATTTTCTCAGAGCGTATAGCGCGCCATCTATTGAGCACGCTGCCAAGTACCTCTCGCAACAGGGTGAATAATAATAATAATAATAATAATAATAATAATAATAATAATAATAATAATAATAATAATAATAATAATAATAACAATAACAATAATAATAATAATAATAATAATAATAATAATACACAAAGTGGCTTCTATTTAGCTCTTTTTTTAGGGTGCCAACCCGGGGGATAATTAAAGGCCGCGTCCATAGTCTGTTTATTATCAAAGGTGACAAGGGAAGGCAGCGTGGTGTGTGGCTGACTGATACACACCTACCCCAACAATCTTCAAATCTTTTCCCCCTCAAAGGTATGCCTAGTTTCCTCTGCCATCTACTAAATCCGAAGAAATTTATCAAGAATTACCAAAAGTGCGTCTGTCGTGATAAAAGGTACGAGGGATTTGTTAACTCATAGAATGGGAGAGTTCTTTGTAACTGTGTTGGAATATGTTCCTGGTGTTTAAAGAAGTAAAAATCATGTGTGTAGTAACGAAAAGTGAAATTGTGCGTATTTACGGGGTTAGGCCTGGGACTGTTGACTAATATGACTTCAGTAAATCTAACTTGTATATTAGGTAACTTCTGGCATTTTTGGGGGTTAGGTTTGGTAAGTTGGCTTCGTATATGTGAAGTTATTTATTCGTTTCCCTGGTGATTTAAACTCGTTTTCCTCCGTTCATATTTGTTTGTCCACTTGGTCGAGACTTGCTTGTATTTTAAATATCACATTCCGGTAATGGTACATTATACAAAAGAGTTACACCTAAGACAACCAAATCATATTTTTGTTTGTTTAGTTGGGGTTTCTTTTATTTCAAGAATATTAAGTTTCTGGTGAAGGCGTCTTAAAATTAGTATATAGTTTGATTATGTATTTGTTCCCATATTCTAGTTGCTACACGCCGTTGAGGTTACAGCTGGAGGTGTGTGCTGCAGGAACACCTCCGCTGAGGCTGTCTCTTTTAATGGAAACAAACCATCACTGAATTCCTGTCTGATTTGGATAGGAACAAACCATTGATAACTGTCAGTTTTTAATATATAATTGCTCTTTAGTTCACTTCTGGTAATAACTAGGGTATTTTAGTTTCGGTCATGCAGGGAATCTTGGGGATTAGGTTAGATTAGATTAGATTAGGTTAGGTTAGGATAGGATAGATATCCAAACTACCGTATGTTTTTCCGATGGTTTTTGATGTGTTTTGAACGATTTGGCCATTCATATATATGTCGGAAATCACACAATTTGGATATTTAAATATAAGGATGACCAAAACTAAAATTTTACCATAATTAGACATTTCAGTGGTATTTTTGTTCTCACTCATAAAGTCCACGTCTACTACATTGCAAAAGCTGCCTCCTGAATGCTGGGAATGCTGTACAGATGACGTAGCTACTTCACTCCTGAGCAGTTGCTATTGGTATATAAGGGATTCATACTTCCTTCCTGTTTTCATATCTGGGGTGGTTCTTCTGTCCAACTGTTAGATAGGGTGGGCCCCCGCCGGTGGAATCAAAGACGAAATTCCTTCCCTTTCTCTTCGCCGCAGTGTTGCTTCACTCTCTTTTACAGGTACTTTAACGGGCAATGTTCGGTAGGCTCGTAACACTCGTCTTGCCCGAGAGTAAATCACATTAACTTCACTGTCACAGTCAATACTAATTTACTATTTGGTCCATCCTGTTATTTTCTAGTAAATTAATTAGCTACACCATGACGTGAATCCTCATTGTGAAAGGCAATGTTCAATGTCATTAATATAATGAAAAATCATCTATGCCGTCAGGGGTATACTGTTGTTAGTAGAATTATTGAAACACCTGAAGATAAGGCACTTTACCTTATTTCACCCAATTAAACATCCCAACGTTAACCTAACCTAACTGCCAGGTATCATTAGGTCTTTAATCACCAGGTGAAATAAACGGGAGGGTGGTAATGAAAAGGTGATCTGAATTATTTTATAGTACTAGTACCATATGTATTATTGTACCGGGGTGTGTATATCTAGTTTAGTATGAATGATTGGATCTATATATAATAAAGGCAAATTTTATAATTTTTAACGACATCAGTAACGGGAATAATTAATAGTGATGCATTCATATGTATGCGTTTATATATATATATGTACACGTAGAAGTGATTTATGTTTGTTTATACTTTGTTGTAATTAAAACAAAATACTGAATCTACAAAAAGTTTCGACGAGATTGGTTTGTTTTGCCATATTTCCCGCCACTTTTACACAAATGGCGGGAAGCTGGTTGAAATATGACGCCGGATTTCATGTACAAAACAATTCAACATTTTATCTACCGTACGTGTAATGCCATGACACTATTTATTAAAAGGAGGTCAGGTGTGGCTGTGTTGTTTTTGCTTTCGGAAATAGTTAGAGCAAAGTGTTAGTCCTCAGATCTATAGTGTGTTGACATAAACGTCTCCTGGTCGAACAGTGATTTATCAAGAACTTTAAATGAGTTATATTATTACCACCCACTATTATTACCAGCCACTATTATTACCAGCCACTATTATTACCAGCCACTATTATTACCACCCACTATTATTACCAGCCACTATTATTACCAGCACTATTATACCCACTATTACCACTTATTATTACCACCAATTATTACTACCACCCATTATTACTACCACCCACTATTATACCACCCACCCAATATTACTACCACCCAATTATTACTACCACCATTATTACTACCACCCACTATTACTACTAATCTAATTATTACTACCAACGCACTATTACTACCAACTCCACTATTACTACCAATCTAATTATTATTAGCTTCACCCACTATTATTACTCAAATTTAATTATTACTAATTATTACTATCAATTATTACTACCTTCACCCAATTATTATTACTAATCTACTATTACTACTAATCTACTATTACTACCAATTCCACTATTACTTCACTCAATTGTCATTACTAATTAACGCACTATTACTTCACCACCCACTATTATTATTAATTATTCCAATTATTAATACCAATCTAATTTATTACTACCAATTCAATTATTACTACTCAATTCAATTATTACTACCAATTCACCTTATTACTACCAATTCTATATTACCAATTCACCACCACCCACTATTACTACTATTTCACCAATTTAATTATTACTACTAATTCCAGAATTATTACTACTCAATCTAATTATTACTACCAATTCACTGTCATCATTTTTCTTTTCACTACACCCACTATTACTACCATAATCTATCAATTATTATTACCACCCACTATTACTACCACCCACTATTATTACCAATTCACCATTAATACCACACCCACTATTACTTCCACCCACTATTACTACCACCCACTATTACTACCACCCACTATTATTACCACCCACTATTATTACCACCCACTATTACTACCACCCACTATTACTTCCACCCACTTATTACCACCCACTATTATTACCACCCACTATTATTAGTACCCACTATTATTACCACCCACTATTACTTCCACCCACTTATTGCCACCCACTATTATTACCACCCACTATTATTGCCACCCACTTTCGAAGTAAAAAGTCAAAATACTCAATGGGATAATGTACTCTACATTTATGAATCACCAAAGAGGGTGTATCCTGGCCTGGGGGAGTGTACGATAAACTAACCCACGGGGTGGTATCTGTCCTACTGTAGGGCAGTTTATATCTAGGGTGGTACAGTACCTGCCCTCGGCCAGTATATTTTAGGGGTGTAAAATGGTCAGGTGTAATTTGGCATGTTACTGAATCTGTTAATACAGATGTAAAATAGAATAATTTTGTTTTGTCACAAATGCCAAAGATCTTAATCTTATGTATCTAACCTACAAATATACCTTCGCTAACTGTAATCGTAACCTGTAATCTATAACTTGGAAATAAATGAGATTAATGCTAGATTAGCTTGGTAATATTGGGTCAGGTTATTTCGCATTTACATCACAATTGGATGTCACCATTGTATTCAGCACCACAAAAAAATCCGTCTCAACTTTCCATATACCCCAAATCGCTGCTCAGAGCCTCTTATTGTTTTCATGTGGGTCGCCCATAAAAAAGTTGCCTTACCTACAACGTATTGATTGCTACAGGCACCTGATGATTTAGGATGATTAATTATAGATCTCGCTAGTAATATTATTTAGTCAGAGTGTCCTCCGATCTGAATGTTGGGGGTCTGGTAAGTAATGTACCGACTGAAGCTGCCGTCTTCTAGTCATTTGTCTCTCTCTCTCTCTCTCTCTCTCTCTCTCTCTCTCTCTCACACCAGACAGTAATATGTCCACAATACAGTACATGGTTATTTCCCCTTTAATACCAACTCGCTTTGCATATAATTCTTTGTAATTCTAATACAAAAAAATTACTTTACACTCGGGAAGGTAAATATCACATCACACACATATTCCTTCTACTAACATTATTATTCAACTGTTGTAATTTACTCTCAAAGCAAAGCGTAATTCAATTTTTTTGAATATATAAAAAACACTGATTTATTATCAGACTCCCAGCCGAAAATGCATAATTACGTAATAACAAAATATTTGGTGGACATACAAATACGACAATATGATCTTCCTGGAACCTATTAGTAATTATTGCTCAAAAGCGTAAAACAAAAGAATATATATTTTGTATGTTGTGTTTTTTCCCTCGCTTGATGGTAATGACTTGGGTGGTCAGGTTTACACACACTTTGGACTGTAAGTGGGAGGCGTCACTGTACGTGGGAGGCGTCACTGTACGTGGGAGGCGTCACTGTACGTGGGAGGCGTCACTGTACGTGGGAGGAATCAGGGATAAGAACTACTGTGGTGCCTGGGAGTATTGCCACCATATACAACAGTTCAGATTGACAGCAGTTATGATGGTTGACACGCGCTATTGTGAAGTTGTATTCGAAATAAATACAAATACAAAAAAATTTACCCTGGGGTCACACATCTGGGGGTCATGCATGGGGTCAAACATCTGGAGTCATATATCTGGGGTCATATTCCTGGGGTTACATCTAGGGTCATATTCAGGGTCACTCATCGGGGGTCATATACTTAGAGTCAAACACGTCACATTATTAGGTCACATAACTGGAGGTCACACACCTTGGGTCACCTACCTGGAGGTCACACACTCGTGGGGTCACATCACTATAAAACAGAATGAAATATATCTCGCTGTAATACACATTGAAATTGAAATATATCTCACAATAAATCTCTTTGTATAAAAAGCTTAATTATTTCCCCCATCATGCATACATTAAAACATCAAAAGCTGTAAAATTTTGAAGTAAATTAACTTCAAATTAGTATTAAACCCTTGTAAAATTTATTCGTTCCGCTGATGAAACAATTTACTCAGCCTATCATTGCGTGAGTTTATTCTGTTTTTATGATTACATATTTTTGATGTTAAATGTGAATTAAAAATATTTTTTTTTATGTATACTCATATGTATAGGAGTGCGGCGGCCGACTGGATACTGAGCTCGCTTCTTGTCGTGTGACCCAGGGGCACCCCCCAGTCCACCCAGCTGTAAATGGGTACTTAATTTTACACTTTGGGAAACTGAAGGTGGTCGAGTGAATTGTCGGTTACGTTGCCTCCTTATGCATCGAAGGCTTGGTGGATAGTGTGTTGTATACACAAACAGGGAGGTACTACCGCCTGGGAAGATATTGGAAGTATAATGTATTGTCTTATGGTAGACCCTGCTGCTACATGTGACCAAGTCCCTGGTTGCTGATCTGACTTTCTGTCTCATTTACACACAATTGCAGGTCTCAATTGTTTCTTTTATTTTGACAACACAACATATACAGTATATCGTTTCTCACTCTTGATCCCTTTTTAATATTTGTTGTATTTATTTATGGTTCTTTATTATTATTATTATTATTATTATTATTATTATTATTATTATTATTATTATTATTAATAATTTATTTTTGGTACTGCTGTGACTACTGAGCCTCAGCCGTCAACAACCATCACAACGTCTAACTGATCTTAGTATTTTCTTGACTATAAATTGAACTTAGTATCTTCTTAACTATAAACTGAGCTTAATATTTTCTTGACTAACATCAGGACGTTCTTTATAAAATTTTCGTAATTTCACTTTCAGTGTTTTCGTTTTTTTCGTATTTTGTAAAATTTGGATTTTTTTTATTTTATTAACTTTATATATATATATATATATATATATATATATATTTTGTATATGGTACTTTGTCACTTTTTTTTTGTGCAAGGTGAAGCGCAGAAGCGTTTACAGCGCCCAACAGGGAAGCATGCTAAGTTCATGCTTGCCTTTATGTCTCATGAGTTAAGGGCGTAGAAGCCTGAAGAGTCAAGGGCGTAGAAGCCTGAAGAGTCAGTGGTTTATGTCATGAAGTTATTGGAAGCTCAAACAACTTTCCCTGAATACGAATTCGCAACTTTCGACTTACAACAGGTACCTACTTTACTGCTAGGTGAACAGGGACTAATGGGGGCTAGGAAGTAAGTCCAAACAACTTCCACCGGCCCGGGAATCGAACCCGTGACATCTCGCTTGCGAGGCAAGAACGGTACCGCATCTACCACCGGTCCCCCTTTTATTTATTTTTTAGGAGATTTTGTTCTTTGTAAGACTAAAATCGTAGAGAGCCACAAGGAACCTCCAGTTAATGACCTCTGGCGATGAGGAAAATCGTAAGTTAAAACTATGACATGATATAAATAATAATATTTTAAAATCAAAATTATATCTTAATAGAATTGTACTTTAGAAATCACATACGGTTAAGGACCACTATTTGAGTTAAGATCTTTTCCTCACTGCCACAGGTCACTAGTGTAGGTTCCTTGTGGCTGTCCATAGTCCTAGAGACCTGAGTCCACAACTCCTTTTATAAACGTCAAAAAAGGTTTTGTGAAAATGGTTGTTAGAATTGTCTATTGGAGTAACATCTACGGCAGGTAAATATTTTGTTGATCTCGGCACTGAAAGGTCAGAGGTCAGGAAGGGTGATAGTTTTTTAATATTTAAAGTCGAGTTTCTTTTTGTGAGTGTAATACAACACATATATTGTAACTTCTGAGTGTTTTGGAGGGCCACAACACTTAATACAATACGATAACAGCAACACAATTCAACACGATAACACAGCAACATAACATAAAACAATAAAACATAGCAACATAACACGATAATATATAACAACATAGCACAATACAACACATATCAACACGAGAGAGAAATATAACACAGCAACACAACACGATAACAGCAACACAACACAACATAACACGATAACACAGCAACACAACATAACACGAAAACACAACGACACAGCACAACATAGCACGATAACAGCAACACAACACAACATAACACGATAACACAACAGCATAACATGATAACACAGCAAAACAACACAAAACACGATAGCACAGAAACACAACAGAACATAACACGATAACAGCAACACAACCGCACACAACAACAATAAGCAACACAGCATAACCTAAAATAACACAATACAACAAAGCACGATAACACAACAACACAATACAACACAACACAACACAACATAACAGAATTTTAGTCCAAACAACCGGCATATTGAGTAATTGACATAAAACCTGTTGGCCGTCCCCTACAAGGTTGTTTCGTAGTAGATGTTTCATCATGGCATCTCTTATAATGCTCTCTAGTACTTTACACACTGTGCTGGCCAGGCTCACCGGTCTATAGTGGTTCGTGGAGTGACGATTGCCCTTCTTGAAGATAGGACTCACATAAGCCATTTTCCAATCACTGGGGACCTTTTGCTCTTCCAGGCATTTACAGAACGGGATCTTCAAGGGCTCTGGGAGGCGCCAAGTCAGGGCCAGGGCTCTTAAAAATCTTTAGTTTTGTCAAATTATTTCTTATATCCTCTTCTTAAGAACACAATGTGGATCAGCACTGTTGTCAAACCGTCTTTCTTCAAACGCTAGTAGATTGTCCGCATCCTCTCTTGTGAACACCGAGGAAATTAATTTGTTTAACGCCTCCGCCTTTTTCTGACCCGAGTCTCAGTAACCACCGTCTTCAAGCCTGAGATCCGATTCGCCCACATGTGTTTTTTAATTTCAATTTTGTGTAACGGTAGAAAGCCTTTGGGTTTGATCTGACCTCTCTTGCAATCCGCCTCTGGAACTATTTTTTTAGCCTTTCTGCACTCTGAATTTGCTTGGTACCTGGACCTAGGATACACCCTCTTGTCCTGCTCGTAATTTGTCGCCACCCACCTCTTGAATTTCTTAGATATTTTTCTTAATCTTGTCAACTGCCGCATGATTCATGTGTAACGGTCTCCTTGTGTTCCTGGAGCCAGTGGGCTTGGTCATTTTACTGGCTATGATATTCAGCATAGGTTCTGCGTTCTTGTATCTCTGAGTTAGGCCATGAATACCCCTCATCTCCTTCATCATCTCGCCGTAATCGCCCTTGTAATATATGAACATTGGTCTGTTTTTATCATGAACCAAATCACAGTTAAATCTGAAGGACAACGTTACGTGGTGACTGGTGCCAACAGGGGCTAGATGTTCCAACTTGACCATCATACCCTCCTCGCTAGTTATGATGAGGTCCAGCGGTTTGGGTGTTTATTCCCCCTCTATAGTCAGTCGGATCTTTAACATGTCAGAATAGAAAATTGTCCCTCAGTGTTTCTACAAAAAAGAGGACCAGGATTATTACAGAAATTTGGTGTGGTTTCATTTCTTCATTCGGAGAGGAGGTGGAGATGCTATAGGAAAAAGATGATGATAATGATGATGATGATGATGATGATGAGGAGGAGGAGACAGATGGGGGTAAAGTAGGAGGAGGCGGAGGCAGACGGGGAGAAAGTAGGAGTAAGAGGAAGAGGAGGAGAAGGCAGACTGAGGTGTAGAAGGAGTAGGAGAAAGAGGTGAAGGCGGCAGACGGACACCCATTACTTAGATTAGTGACCATTGTATCTCAGAGACCCCTCGACCCAGGTCCTTCTCTCAAGTAAGGATCTTCCAATATATATGTAAATGGTGTGCATCTGGTCACTACTCTGCTGGGGGAGAGGTTAGGTTCGATTAAGTTTGGTTAGGTTAGGTTGTGTATTGTATAGACTTCTTCGAACCGATCTCTCTCTCTCTCTCTTGGTCTAGGGTACTGCCTTGAACCCCCTGTCTTCTACTTGTTATGGCTGGATATAAGAGAGAGGGGTGTGGGTAGAGTCAGGAAGGTATGGGAGAGGGTTGCGGGACGGACGAGGGAGAGGGAGGAGTGAGGAGTGCGGGAGGGGCGAGGGAGAGGTAAGCGAGAGGGGTGATATCACGAAGCAGTGAGAGAGAGGTGGGGGAAAGGGGTCGAGAGGTGAGGGAGAGGGTTCAGCGAGAGAGGGGTGAGAGAGGTAAGGGGGAGGTGAGGGAGAGGGTCCGAGGAAGGAGTGTGAAACAGGAGGAGGGTCCGAGGGGTGAGAAGGGTCAGGGAGAGTAATGAGAAGTAAACTCGGGCACACTAAAGGTGTCAAGTCTGGCGTGAAGGAAGTGGGTGAGGAGAGGAGTGAGAGTGGGGGAGGAAAGGGGGCAGAGCGAGCGAGGGGAGAAGGGGGAGAGAAGAATGCGAGTACTATATCTGACGGTACAAGCCCCACCCCTCTTGGGTTATATATAATGTTCGATTAATATTGTTATATCGCTAATAAATCCATATATAACTGTTAAGGACATCCAGTTCTGGCTCACTTTAATGCTGAATTGAATGTATGTAAAGATATAGCTGCTTGAAAACATTAAATTTCAAGACATGAATGAAAAAAAAAAGAAATACAAAATATTTACTGTCGAAGTCAAACGAAATTGACGCGTTGAGAGAACACATTCGCTACTACGTCTTCTCTTATCACTAATTATTATGTATATGGAGAGAAATGACACCAAACAAAAAAACAATGGATAATAAGGATCATTTTATAAAGAGTAGAATCAAATGTAAACACGAAATTTTCACGTAAAGGATTAAGACGAACTCCTTCCTTAGTCCTTTCCTCCCTCCCGCGCCCACACCCTTCCCCCACACACCCAAGCCGTCTTCTTACCATACAGTAGACACCACTAATACCGGAGTTTATTTGACCAATAGCCTGAGGAAGGAAACGAGACGCGCCCAGTCATCAGGGTGAGGGAGGTGGGCGGTGACGTGAGGTGCGAGGCGCCCATTGACTCCGTGTTTACCTTATATTCCTGCCTCGTGTAACGCGCCAGCGCTCTCCACTCTATTCGATTTTTCGCGTCAAAAGAGGTGTTTTGATTAGGATTTTAAAGTCTATATTTGCCTCCCAGCCAAGCCTTTTTGAACGCTGAATTGCAATATGCTTGCTCTGATTCTCTGGGCTATACAGGCGGCGTGCTGCAATCTGCCGAATACCGCGCCAGGTGCTGGGAATGAAAGCCCCTGTCAGCCATTGCCAGGAGGTCCGGGGGGTGTTCTCTCCGTGTCAGGGACGAAGCTGTTGCTTTTGTGTTGACGATGTTGTGCCTGTTTGCATTAGTTCCTGATCTTAGAAAACTCCTTGATGTGTAGTTGTTAATGAGCTTGTTGGTGTGGATTATATAATATCAGGTAATTCAGCATAATTGAATGGGACAGGTAGATAAAGAGGAAATGAGTTTATAAAGAAAAGGGAGATAGAAGCGGACAGAAAAGGTGGGAATTGACGCAAAACGTAATGGGAGGAGATTGTATAAAACGAGGAAGTGGAAAACATTAAGATAAAGATAAACAAATGCAATATAAATATAAATGGAGGAGTCACAGGAATAAACAATAACTGTGTGAAAAGGAGAATACCAACAGGGACGTAGAACAATAGAATTAGTGAGAATGAGATTATGCGCAAATAAAGAAAACGGTTACGTAACACGCTAGAGAGGGGGTAACTGAAACAAGACATTTTGTGCACAGTAAATGTCGCACCCCACAAACTGGAACTGGTCGGGTTTCAGCATGTAGGCGGGAGTACAGTAATCGTATTTGGAAGGTTCCTGCTAATTGGTGAGGTGATTGGGTCTGGAGCCCCCCGTGCCTACAGACTCGCTGTTGCTGCCACTGCTGCTGTTGGCAATTTAGCTTCTGTGTACTCGAGAGAAACTGTTGTGTAAATGTTTTGTCACTGTATATATGCAGTCACATGGAGTCCTGTTTTAATGCGTATATGTACTCTACACCTACATTCATACATTTGCATATGTAAACATATACATAAGTATGTCCATACATTCATATAGTGTACATATAAAAGACTCATGTATTTATAAACACAAAACACTTATACAATGATACATGTATAATTGTATCCATACATACACGTAATATATACATACATACTTAAACAGAAATAAACGTTTCCATGCGTTTACACACACACACACACTTCCTGGAGAGAGTGTGTGTGTATCAACGTCCACTCATGCCTACCTCTTGATTTAATATTATGAAGTTGATGTAACGTAATGCAAACTGTCTTTTTCTTCTATTTATTTATTTAATAATTTCGGACGATTTTTTTTAACAACGTGAGAAGAAAAAACAAACATCAGAAGACAATTGTTTAAAAAAAAATATGCAAGTGTAATGTAGCGAATATTTCCTATATTTCAAAATGTTCTCATCTTTTTGTGTTTTGTATATTTCTAGTAAATAAATACAAAAAGACATACAACATCGAAACACAATTCTCGTTGCTTTACTGAAGCTTCTGGTAATTGAAAACTGTGTCGACCTTTGCAGTGAGTGTTTTGTCAAAGTTGTTCAATTTTAGGAACATTTTGTTTTGAAGCGATGCCAACAGACCGCTAATGGTGGAAGTTGGTGAGTCTCGACACATAAACAAGTTATGGTTAAGAGAGTTTTAGCGGGAAAATGAGTGTGGTGTAAGTTCTTCTCATAGTGGATACTGCTATGTATACCTCTATGTATATACCAACTCGTAGTTTACCTTGAGGAGAATGTATGTGTCACTGAAGTAAAATTACACTTGAGAGACTATACATACCGTACCTTATATCTGTACCATCTCGTTGTATACAAAGCCATGTACATACATACATACATACATAACATGAAAGGCTTGGGTTTTGCAGTTGGACTAAATAAATGAACAAAATGATTAACAATAAATATTAATAGGCCATGGTCATCTGTTGCATGTACGAGGCTTCCCCAGGCGACAGACATTAAGTGTTGGCAATAAAAAGAGCAGGACGATCACCGCCACTGGGAGTATTTTAATGTAGATTCATGAGAGAGAGAAATTGTATACCAAGAATAATTAGGACATTTAAAATAAAAATGTGTTTGGAGTGTAATAATAATAATAATTAACGGTTTTTTGAAAGAGCATGGTAGCCGGAAGGCTGAAAATAAACAGTTACATAATTGGGGAATGGATCACTTGATTGGCAAATAATGTACAAGTTACATAAGTGATACAAATATGATATATAATAACTAGGTGGGGAGAAGGTTATACTACAGGGTATTTCAACATAGTGACAGTGCAAAAAGGTAAGGATTGGCTAGGAGTGAATACACTGGTTGATTACGAGTTGTTGATAATCTTTACAATGGTTGGGACTGGGCTATTCTTACAGCGATCAGTACGTGCTCGTATTGGCTGGATGCGGTTGTGGTTTCGAACAGCAATTTGCAGACGAGGGATCTCGGGTGGAAGTAGGAGCCGGTGTCGAGGATGGTGCAGAAGCTTCTCGCCAAATTTGCAGATGAGGTCATGGTGATGGTCAGAGAGAGCCGAGAGGGTCAGTGTGTTCAGCGCTTCTTGATATGTATAGATAGGAGAATAATCTTGCATGCCATCTTTGCACTTTCTAGGTCTTTGTTGTTTATGGAGACTGAGCAGGGAAATAGGAAGCAAGTAGTACAGATGTGGAAATTAAACACTGGGAGCTCAGGTGAGAACTCAGAACTTGAATCAGGTAGGAGATGGAAGAAACAGGTTGATAGCTACTGTGTGTGTGTGTGTGTGTGTGTGTGTGTGTGTGTGTGTGTGTGTGTGTGTGTGTGTAATAATATGTAATAATAAATGAACATTAATAGAGTTGCAGCCGGTGGCTGAAAATATACAGACTTACATTTGATTCAGACATAATGATATAATATGCATTGAATACATTTACAGGGCTGTACAGTACATAAATCAGGAGTTGTTTATTATTTTAACAATAGATGGGATGGTGCTGTTCTTATATCTATCGGTGCGGGCTCTTATGGGCTGAATTTTGTTGTAGTGGCGGACTGCGCGAGTTGGGTGGGGGGCTGCAGGTGGCAGGAGGTGGCGATGGCGAGGGTGGTGCAGTAGTCCACGGCCAAACCTTTCCAGTGCTTGGTGGTAGAGGTCACTGAGGGATGGCATTTCCAGGGTGGAGAGAGCGTTGGTGTAGCCGGAGTATTCTGCGCCGAGCATGATTCTGCAGGCTCTTTTCTGTACCTTCTCCTGGCCCCAGCGTTGTTGGTGGAGTTAGGAGGCATGTGTGTGTGTGTGTGTGTGTGTGTGTGCATAAGGTGGTGTGTCGTCCTGAGTGTGCTTGGCAGCATTACGTTAGTGTTAAGGTCCAGGCACTGCTTGCTTCCTCACGCTTTCAGCTAACCAAAGACTACACCAGCGGATGAAGGCAGTGCATGATGGACAGGCTACTAAAGCAAAACCCAACAAACTGGGCTATCGGCAGTCCATTGCAATTCTCCCTCTCCCCAGTCGTTGCAACTACTTGCACCACTGGATCAGGAAAAGAGAGCCAAGATGTGTGGTTGCAGCCTGCGCTCCTGCCTCACCACATAAATCAACTCACGTGCAGCCATCATCCAACTCATCATATTTCTCATCATCATGAAAACCCCTTATACCCCCATAAATCCTATGGCAATAGATGAGTGGCGACAGGGACAGCCAGAGATGACTGCCGGGAGTCTCTAGTCATAACTCTGCACGTGGGCGGCATAGATAATATGGCCGTTAATGCACTGGGATCTAGGCAGCAGTGCAATCCGGCCCTGTGTGTGCGACTGAGCAGCCCTCTCGAGGGGCCACTCTGCTTACCCCACACTGGGAGGGGGCTTGAAAAGGTGCCCTAAACAGAGCCTGAATAAAAACCAACCTGACTGGGCAACCGCACCCAGTAAGGTCATCCTAATGCGGTCGGAAACAAATCATAATCACAGATCTAAACAAAAACAAACTATACAACCTCTTATGGTCGCTACATGGAATGTCAAGATCCTTCTGGAAACTGGCACAAATGAGCGTCCTGAAAGAAGAACCACCCTTGTGACAAAGGAACTGTCTAGGTATGACATCGACATAGCAGCCATTAGTGAGTCGCGGCTCCCAGACGAGGGTCGACTTACAGAACGGCTATACCTTCTTCTGGAAGGGTTACCCTACACTAGAGAGGAACCGCATTTACGGAGTTGGCTTTGATCATTCGCCAATCCACCGTACATTGGATAACCGAGATGCCTGTTGGGATCAACGAGCGGCTCATGACGCTCCGAGTCCCACTGAATGACTCACGTCATGCCTTCTTCATCAGTGCATATGCCCCAACACTGGATGCAGATGATGACATCAAGGAGGCCTTTTATGCCGTCCTTGACAGAGGTTGTGCTCCTAGGTGACTTCAATGCTAGAGTTGATAGAGACGCTGACATATGGCAAGGAACCATAGGGAGAAACGGAACGGAGTAGGCAAGTGTAATCCCAACGGCCTACTCCTCCTTAGCAAGTGTGCTGATCACAACCTCACTATCACCAACACCTTGTTTGCTATGTTTAGGTAGACCGACAAGTTCAAAGGTGCTTGGCAACACCCACGATCCAAACATTGGCATCACATTAACTACATCAGTGTCAGAGAAAGAGATCGCCAAGATGTCCTCATCATCCTAGCCATGTGTGGCTCAGACCACTGTGACACAGATCATCGGTTCGTTAGAGCCAAACTCTCCCTTCAAGTAAACCCAAAATGGCGAAGGCAACAAGCCTCCAGAAGAGGCTTTACCATCAAGCGACTGGAGGATCCAGAGGTAGTACATGCTTTCAGAGAGCAGCTCAACGATGGGCTGATAAACAACCCAACAATAAACAACCAAAATCAGAGCGCCAAATGGGGTCCCATTTGAGCTGTCATAACAGAACCCGGCAACGAGACCCTCTTGCTGTTTCCTGTCTTGTAACCACGCCCTAATCCATTTTAGAATATCTCCTCCAATGCCATGAGCCTCCACTTGTCTTTTTAATCTTTCGTGGGGACTCTGTCGAAGGCTTTGCTAAAAACAAGATATACCACATCATAATCGTGCCCGTCATCCACTGATTCGAAAACAGTTGAAACAAATGTTAATAGATTGGTCAGACATGAACGCCCACTTGTGAAGCCATGTTGGGAACCATTGATCAATTTGCTCTTCTCCAGAGTTTGATATTGTTGCTTTCAGCAATTTGCCTACAATTGATGTTAAACTGATGGGAAGGCAGTTAGAGGATAGTGATCTATCTCCCTTCTTGAAAATCGGTATCACTTTGAAAATAGGTATGTGGAGCCCAGATTTACCACAGTTACCCCATGCCATTTTCTGTAATAGTATTTCACTATTTCGTCTTGTCATCCATAAAACCTTTATTATAGTGTACAGTAGTGTACGTTATTTAATATTTTTTTCATCTTATTAGTTGTTGATAAATTTAGTTTAAGAAAGGAAATATAATTAGTGATTTTTTTTATAAGAGAAACCGGTACATAAATTAGGTTTTTAATTCTTACTTGGAGTGTTACTGTTCAATTTTAGATGAAAAATGGAGTCTGGTCGAGTGGCGTCAAAGGTCAAGTATAACACAAGCGGCTTTACACAGTAGAGTTAATCCTTCCGGGAATTCTTGTCTTCGGTCAAATAATTCTGAAAGAGTTATAGAAATAATTTTACTTTGATCGAAATTAGACACGATATTAACATATTTGTTTATTATTTCACTTAGATATTTCTGAAAGATTTTCGCTCTGAAGAATATATAATACACTCTTAATATAATTGCCTTAAAGTGAACAGTTCTGAAAGTTATGATATTTTTTAACTATGATCGATACGGTATACAGAGTTAATATATTTTGTTCATGATATCGACAACTTCAAAATGAATGGATGACTCCTTGAACGAGAGACCCGACTCAATAGTGTTCATCGACTGTGTATAAAAGAATGAATGTGAGGAAGGCCGGTTGGTTACTGCTATTATAAATGTTAAGTTATTGTTTTTCCTTCATATAATTTGTCAGATAACTCCATAAACATTTTAAAATTGAGTAAACGTAGATAGATAGATTGATTGATTGATAGATATAGACAGATGTATAGATATATTTATTTATTTATTTATTTATTTACAGTATAAAGACAGTGCAGGTATATAAACATTGTCCAGTTGTGGTCAAAAAGAATTGGTCAGAGAGGGAGGGAGATAGTGAGGGAGGCGGTGTACGGCAGGGCAAGGTAGGTTGAGATTTGCCATAGTTTGAGATTTTCTTTTCACGCCAAAAATTGATTTTTTTTTTAGTTTAATTATAAAGTAGACACAGCTTACACTAACAATGTGCTGTAAATAACTCAAAACAACCACAAAAATCTCATCCTGATTCAACGATACCAAGTCTCCTCCTTCTCCACCTACCCTCCCATATACCCCCTACCCTCCCATATACCCCCCTACCCTCCTCTGCCCCCTACCCTCCCACCACCCCCTCCACTTGCCCCATACCTCCCACCTTACCCCTACCTCCCTACCCCTACTCCCATATACCCCTACCCTCCCTACCCCCTACCCCTCCTTACCCCCTACCCTCCCATATACCCCCTACCCTCCCATATACCCCCACCCAGGTCTGGACAACTGGCCCATCTGGCCACCAGCCCATGAAAGTACCCTAACCTAACCTAACCTGCCTTGAGAGCGCAAAATTAGGCGTTTGCAGTTTACCCCCAGTCACGGCGGCCAGATGGCGGCAGCAGTTGTCCCATTCCCCCCCTCCCACCTACCCTCCCTACCCTCCCATATCCCCCTACCCTCCCATATACCTCTACCCTCCCATATACCTCCTACCCTCCCATATACCCCCCCTACCCTCCCATATACCCCCTACCCTCCCATATACCCCCTACCCTCCCTACCCCACACCTCCCATATACCTCCTACCCTCCCTTACCCCCTACCTCCCTTATACCCCCTCCCTACCCTTTCCTCCCTTAACCCCCTACCCTCCCATACCCCTACCCTCCCATCCCCCTACCCTCCCATATACCCCTTCCCTCCATATACCCCCCTACCCTCCCTACCCCCCCCCTCCTCCCTATACCCCCTACCCTCCATATACCCCCCTACCTCCTTGCCCCCTACCCCTCCCATATACCCCTCCCTTTTACCCTCCCCACACACCCTTCCTCCCATACCCCCTACCCTCCCATATACCCCCTCCCCACTCCCCCCTACCCCTCCCTTACCCCCTACCCTCCCATTGCCCCCTACCTCCCTTATACCCCCTACCCTCCCATACCCCTACCCCTCCCATATACCCCCTACCCTCCCATATACCCCTACCTCCTACCCTCTACCCTCCCACCTCCCTACCCTCCCATATACCCTCCCTACCCTCCCTTATACCCCCTACCCTCCGTGCCAATTCTCTATGCCCCAACAGCTACAAAAGTAAGGTTAAAATTAAAAATAAAATGGGTATTAAAGAACCTGATAATAATATTTAAAAAAAAGTGAGAATTATACGTTTAGTTAATAATAGAAAAGGGGACAAAAAAGATATAACTAAAACAAAAGAGGAAACACAAAAGAGTCAGTGTACAGTAAACCCCCACAAGGCTCAAACTCGGGGGCAGTTTATCCGACTGGGTCTATGAAGGTGTCGCTTGTGAAAAAAACAACAAATAAAAAACCCACGAAGAGTAGTGGATGTTTTTCGTGTTCTTGATATTCCATATTCAGGTCACAGGTTGTATAAAACATATTTTGCTGGATCCCAAACTTTTGTAGCCGTTATAATAGTACAAAAACGCAGCTGCCTGCACCGCGCCACCCCACACCACTCCTGCTTGCACCACTCCACCATTGCCACTCCCCCCCACTACTGCCTGCCGCCACCCCCACCCACTACCTGCCTGCCGCCACCACTCCTGCCTGCCGCACACTCCTGCCTGCCACCACTCCTGAGTGCCGCCACCCCCACCACTTCTGCCTGACCCACCCCCCACACTGAGTGCCACCCCCCCACCACTACTGCCTGCCCCCCCCACTGCCTGCCGCCACCCTCCACCACTCCTGAGTGCCACCTCCCCCACCTCCTGCCCCCTCCACCACTCCTGAGTGCCGCCACTCCTGCCTGCCGCCACCTCCACTCCTGCCTCCACCTCCCACCCCACTCCTGAGTGCCGCCACTCCTGCCTGCCGCCACCCCACACCACTCCTGCCTGCCACCCCCCTCCTGCCTGCCCTCCCCCTCCTGCCTGCCGCCCCCCACCACTCCTGCCTGCCGCCACCCCCCACCTCTCCTTGCCTGCCCATCCCCCTCCTGCCTGCCCCCCACCACTCTGCCCCTGCCCCCCCCACCTCTCATGCCCCGCTCCCCCACCACTCCTGCTGCCACCCCCACCTCCTTGCCTGCACACACACTCTGGTGCCAACCCCCCACCACTCCTGCCTGCCGCCACCCCCACCACTCCTTGTTGCCACCCCCCCCTCTCCTGCCTGCCGCCACCCCCACCTCTCTGTGCCTGCCACCCCCACCCTCCTGCCTGCCTACCCCCCCACCACTCTGCCTGCCCTCCCCCCCTCCTGCCTGCCACTACCCCCACCACTCCTGCCTGCCGCCCCCACCACCTCCTGCCTGCCCCACACACTCTGCCACCCCTCCCAACTGTTGCACAGCCACTGCAGCCTGCACCCCCAGTTGCCTGCCACTGTCTTCCCAACCCCAGTTGCCTGCTTCCCAGTTGCCTGGCACTGCCGCCTGCAACCCCAGTGCCTGCTCTGCCGCCTGCAACCCCAGTTGCCTGCCACTGTCGCCTGCAACCCCCAGTTGCCTGCCACTGCCTCCTGCAACCCCCAGTTGCCTGCCACCGCCTGCCACCACCACCACTGGCCTGCCACCCACCCACCCACCCACCTACCACACACCATCACCGCATACCACCCACTGCCGCGATTGCCCGCCACCCAGTGACCACCACCACCACCACCACCACCTTCCGCTATAGTAACAACAACAGCGACGAGAAAAACATGGTTGTAAAATAATTGGAGCTGTTGTGTTGTGGTAAACATGTCAACAACCACAACAACAACCACCACAACAGCAACTGCAAATGCATCAGTAACAAATACAAATAAAACCACAACTACAACAACTAAAACACCAGTACCAACTACGATAACAACTACAACAACTAAAACAACACTAGTTATCACAACTATAACAGCCCCAGCAATCAAAACTACATCAACAAAAACCACAGCAACAACAATCACAACAACAACAACTACGACAACCACAGCGACATCAATGAAGTCACGCCCACTGTGTTACTACCACCACCCACTGAGTTACTACCACCACCCACTGTGTTACTACCACCACCCACTGAGTTACTACCACCACCCACTGAGTTACTACCACCACCCACTGAGTTACTACCACCACCCACTGAGTTTTACCGCCACCCCACTGAGTTACTACCGCCACCCACTGGTTACTACCACCACTGAGTTACTACCGCCACCCACTGAGTTACTACCTGCACCCACTGAGTTACTACCACCACCCACTGGTGCTACCGCCACCCACTGAAGTTACTACCGCCACCCGCAGGTTACTACCGCCACCCACTGGTTACTACCACCACCCACTGATTTACTACCGCCACCCACTGAGTTGCTACCACCCACTGAGTTACCACCACCACTGGGGTTACTACCACCACCCACTGAAGTTACTACCGCCACACTGGAGATTTACTACCGCCACCCTGAGTTACTACCGCCACCCACTGAGTTACTGCCGCCACCCACTGAGTTACTACCGCCACCCACTGGTTACTACACGCACCCCACTGGGTTACTACCACCACCACTGAGTTACTACCATCACCCACTGAGTTTTCTACACCACCGCTTTGCCACCATTACCAACCACTGAGTTACTACCACCACCCACTGAGTTACTACCACCACCCACTGAAGGTTACTACCACCACCCAATGTACCACACCTACCACCACCCACTGAGTTATCACCACCACCCACTGAGTTATCACCACCCACCCCACTGAGTTACTACCACCTCACTGAGTTACTACCACCACCCACTGGAATTTACTACCCACCACCCACTGAGTTGCTACCACCTGCCCACTGAGTTACTACCACACAGTGCCACCACCACCACCCACTGTGCCACTACCACCACCATTGTGCCACTACCACCACCCATTATTGCCACTACCACCACCCATTGTGCCACTACCACCACCCACTGTACCACTACCACCACCCATTGTACCACTACCACCACCATTGTGCCACTACCACCACCCATTGTGCCACTACCACCGCCCACTGTACCACCACACCCATTGTGCCACTACCACCACCATTATTGCCACTACCACCACCCATTGTGCCACTACCACCACCCATTGTACCACTACCACCACCTACTGAGTTGCAGGTGGACGAATGATAAGACTCAATCTGTCTGTCTGTCTGTCTGTCTGGTTGATATAATGTAGACTACTATGCATTATGACCTTATGTTCTCAAGTAACTTAACTAGGATCACCGGAAGATTATCCCTGAGCTTAATTAATCTTAATATTAAGCACCATAACACCAGCCTTACCTAACCTAACCTTACCTAACCTAACCTAACCTAACCTTACCTAACCTAACCTAACCTAACCTAACCTAACCTTATGAACCCAATTCAATTCATGTTAACCTAATCTAACCTAACATAACCTAATCTAACCTAAACCTAACTCTAGCTTAAACTAACCCAAACTAACACTAACTTAACCTAACCAAACCTAACACTAACCTAACCAAACCTAACCAAACCTAACACTAACCTAACCTAACCAAACCTAACACTAACCTAACCTAACACTAACCTAACACTATCCCGACCCTCGCACCAGGTAGCATTGAGGTGTTTAATCATCAGATAAAATAAGCTAGGGCTGGGGGGTGTGGAGTTAAGCCTCATATGATCCCGAAATTTTAATACAGGTATCCAGAGTTGAAAGTAACACATACAGAATGATTTCCACGTATACGAGATAGGCCTTTGGATTAGCTTTACAGGTAACTTAATTAAAGGTGTATGTATTATGTAGTCTTGCCTGGATTGAATTTCAGCCTTTAGTACTTGATATATATTGAGATTAAATACAATTTTGGGTAGTTAGTATATTTCCTATATGTTTAGGTGTAATATATCTTGAATTGCGTTAAGGCAAGGATGAGTTTTTGGTATAGTCATCGTTATTACCTTATTGAAATATGAGAGTGGACAGAAATGTACTTGTCTTTATTTTGATGTTGGTTTTCGTGGTCTTGTTGGTGTCGGAGGGTCGTAATATTTCATGACCGTATAAGTGGACTGCGACTTATTCTTCTGATGATTCCACCTTCCCACTTTTCCTCTCCACCTTCCCCTCCCTTCCCACACAGTTTAAACTTTCTACTCACACGCAAATTATGCTGTTTGTACCTGGTAATCGGATTACTGGGGGTGTACCAAAGTCCACTGACTGCATTCGTGTAGGTGGAGCTTCTCTCGTGTTGTGAATACTGCACCTTGAATGTAGAATACTGGTCTAGGCGTGTTCCTGTAGGCTAGAGTGAGGGGCGGTACTTATATACACTGGACGTATTAATGCCAGCTTTGGTGTGGTGACCCTCTGCCTGTGTCGTGTTATCATACATTGGTCATGTGGTTCCAGTGAGCTGAGAATTAATGTTTTACCTCACTCCTGGAGCTGTTCTGTATAATGCGTGTGTGTTTGACGATGATGTAAGTGGGTATCGAAACTGTTTGTGTATGTTTCCTTCTTTAAGTTTGGGGTCTATGTCCAGGGTTGATATTGATGTTATTGGGAAGCAGGTGGCGGGTAACAGGTGTTGGATGGCAGGTGTTAGGTAGCAGGTATCGGGAGGCAGGTATTGGGTGGCAGGTGTTGGGAGGCAGGTGAAGGGTTTCAGGTGTTGGGTGGCAGGTGACGGGTTTCAGGTGTTGGGAGTCAGGTGTTGGGTGGCAGGTGTTGGGTGGCAGGTGTTGGGTGGTAGGTACTGGGTGACAAGTCATTTATGTAAATTATGTAAGTTTCCCAAATTATATATAAAAGAAAGGTGTTTTCTTCATCTGATCAGAACAGTTTATTTTTCATCATTATTTGTGAGGGTTAAGAGAAAACTGTACAGGGGTGTTGGGGGATGGTGGCGGTGTGTGTTGATGATGGAACACAAGGGCGGGAGGGGGGGGGGGTGGTGCTCCATTAATCTTTCTGAACACAAGTTAGACTCCTCATTAATATTCCCCACAATTAAGTTATAAGAACTCCCGGGCAACATAATTAAATCTAATTATCACTTTGAAGCTCCGATATTAATATTCCCGATAATTAATTTATTCGAAGTTGGCCGGAAACCGTAATTCAATTTAATTAAGAGGGTGAGGACTCTTGGCACTCTCTATGCGTCCGGCTATGGAGGTGGAGTAGGAGAGGGTTGAGACTTTAATTATGTAAGTGAGGGGAAAAGACGAACTGTGTGAGAGAGAATTGACAAAGAGAAATGGACGAAGGATTTGTTGTGTAGTGTGAAGGCTCTGTGTGTCTGTCTGTCTGTCTGTCTGTCTGTCTGTCTGTCTGTCTCTTTCGTTCGTGTATTGTACGAGTGGACAATATATTTAATCCCAACTACCTTAAGAAAACTGACCTTCCCTTCTCCTCGATGAAAAATTTGGATCACCGGTGAGAAAATATTAACTTTTCTGTGTCTTATAATACGGACGGTCAAGTTCAAGGTATATTACAGAGCCATCAGCACACTTATGACGATTTGTATAAGATTACAATAAGATATTTAGGGTCATGATATAGTTTAGGAACCAATGATTAGTCTGTGTGGTTCTAAGTATATTTCAAGAACAACAAAGATGATAGCCTTAAAATAATGATAGGGACCATATGAAGTTCGGGACCTTAATATATTGTTAAAGATCATCATTGTAATGTAAGGGACCAGGAATTATACTATGGAATGCCTCATGACACTCCTTCTAGTTCTGATGACAAACTGTTTCATGTATCGGAAGCGGTTTTGTATAGTAAACAACTTTACAGAAAACGTTCACCTTAAGAGTCCAAATTGCCCAACGTTTATATTGCTTCACTGTTGTCGTATCATTGATTCACCGGACATACAGGGTGTCGATAAGAAATCATTCATTCATATTCATACTTATTGAGGTCTAGTATTTGTGTACATGTAGTTTATTTATTCACTTGTATATTAATATACTTAGGAAACTGTACATATACAAATACATAAATTCAGACCTTAAATATTGCGAATATATATGATTCTTTTGTGAACACCGTGTATATGTTATGACCGACTCACACACCTGGTCCAGCAATAGAACTGTACCCAAGACGACTCACAATGCCTCAGTCTTGTTATTTCTCAGAAAGTGGTATTGGATGTCATGCTTCATATATTACACGTCTGTCTCAGAGTACGAGTGTAGGTGTTGTGGTGTGGTGTGGACCTGGGTTGTGTCATGTCAATAGGTGTTGTGGTCCTGGGTTGTGTCATGTCAAGAGGTGTTGTGTTATGTCAAGAGGTGTTGTGTTCATGGGTTGTGTCATGTCAAGAGGTGTTGTGTTCATGGGTTGTGTCATGTCAAGAGGTGTTGTGGTCCTCGGTTGTGTCATGTTAAGCTGGGGTGAAGCGGTGTGGTACGATTTGAGTTCAATTTGGGTTTCACGCAACTCCATGGGTCCGCATGAGTGTCATTCGGGTTCATGGGTTCATTAAAACTCATTTGTTTTGAATTTACACCATTTGGGTTACATTTGGGTTACATTTCGCTCCTTTGGTTTCCGTTTGGGTTCATCTATTTACCCCACTCATCCTCTTCCTCTCATCCGATCCCTCTCACCGGCCATCTCTTCCTTCCTTTATCATTTCATCGTGTAGTCTTCAATTATGTTTGTCTATTGAAGCCTCGTGGAGAAGAATCATATCTTTTCACCTTGAGACGCCGTTGTTTAGGAGGTTTGCTTGTTGACGGCGTTTCTCTGTTGCTCCTTTAGTTTCTCACTTAAGTTGACTGGAGTAGGGGGATGCCTCGGATCACCTGAAGATTAGCATCCCTTGTTTATTTCGCCTGATGATTAAATACCCAACCCTATCCTAACCTAAGCCAACCCAGCCCTGCCCTGCCCAGCTCTGCCCTGCCCTGCCCTGCCCTGCCCTGCCCTGCCTGCCTGCCCTGCCCTGCCCTGCCCTGCCCCTGCCCTGCCCTGCCCTGCCCTGCCCTGCCCTGCCCTGCCCTGCCCAGCTTAACCCAAGACTACATAATATAACCTAAGCACTTCCCCCCGGCAGCGTTGGGGTGTTTAAGCATCAGATGAGCCAAGTTTGGGGTTGCTAATCTTCAGGTGATCCGAATCATTTTGTGTCGTTCTTAAGAAACTTCCATTGAACTAAGGATATTTATTTATTTATTGTATTTTTTTTACATCACAGGTTCTATCGCGGAGATTCAATTTTTTCCATGGGGATTAGTCCACCCGGGCACACGTCACTGGTGAAATTTTATGTATCAAATATTTAACAAACTGCCTTAGTATCCAACGCTGTAAGATCATCATGTAAATGGCTAGTCCCTCAACCGAGACCAGATGTGAGAGGCAGGCAGACAGACATATATCAACGTGATTTATGTCTAACAGGAATTTTTGTTACGGGGAAAAAAAGATTTAAAAACAATATACTTTGAAATTTAAATAGTTACTTTAATCTTGAGTTGTGTAGCTGTACTGTGTACCTAAGTATGGATATACCTGTTCACATATTTCTGGAATCCGACGTATAATTGAGAGCTAAAAGATTTCATACCTGTACTGTTTACCTGAATCCACCAGGACACATTTGACTGAACACCTTAATGTGATAGCTTGTTAATAGAGCACGTTAGTGATATGATAGTTAATTAGAAGAGTAATTATCTTAAAGTGAGTAAAATTGCAATGAATTCTATAACATAAAGAGTACGTGGCTGTACCTGAGGAGACAGGACACCTGTGATCTTAAGCTTAACTCAACTCTCTCGTCTCAAAACAAACTTTAAGACAAATTGGTCTTAGGATATAATCTGTTTGAATCATCCTTGTGCCGTGTCGGGTAATTGCTCGGGCGAGGACCTCCAAGTTGGTGTGATAATGTAAACCTTTGCTGAATAAGATCGTTTCAGGAGGTCATGGGTTCAAAGGTGACACGATACTGTCTTGGAGGTATGTGTAATAATGATAATAATAATAATAATAATAATAATAATAATAATAATAATAATAATAATGATAATAATAATAATAATAATAATAATAATAATAATAATAATAATAATAATAATAATAACAATAGTAATAATAATAATAATAATGATAATAATAATAATAATAATAATAATGATAATAATAATAATAATAATAATAATGATAATAATAATAATAATAATAATAATGATAATAATAATAATAATAATATATTATTAATAATAATAATAATAATAATAATAATAATAATAATAATAATGTGTGTAAATAATAATATGTGTAAATAATAATGTGATGTGTGATAATAATATGTGTGTATGTGTGTGTATGTATGTGTGTATGTATGTGTGTGTGTGTATGTGTGTAATATGTATGTATGTATATGTAATATGTGTGTATATATATGTATATGTATATGTGTAGTGTAAGTGTTGAGCTACCACCCATGTATTTTATAATTTAAACACACACACACACACACACACACACACACACACACACACACACACACACACACACAGTGAAAAGGCTTAACACAGCAAACGAAGAGTAAAATAGGCGATGAGAAGGAACAAGGGGGCGGGGAGAAGAGGGGGAGAGAGAGAGAGAGGAGATGAAAGGGAGAAAATGAAAGGAAGTGGTAATTAAGACCAGCAGAGGGAAGCAGTGAAAGAGATGTGCCCAGAGAAAGGAGATGAAAGTAGTGGGAAGGGGGGAAGGCGGGTAGTTAGTGAGAGGTGAGGGGCAGTAGTAGTATACGCGAACGTGTAGTGAGGGCGAAAGGGAAATAGTAATGGATGGTGAGGGTAAAAAAATAGAGGTAGTTGATTCAGGAGGCGGTCCTTAGGAGAGCCACGCCCACCTCCGTCAGCTGTTGAGCGTAAACAAAAACAATGACACGTGGCTGACATAAATAATTTGAAAAGTAACAGAAGGTTTATTTACTTTTCCCACCTTTCTCTCTTCTCCTCCTCCTCCTCCTACATCTCTCTCCTTCTTCACCTCCCTCCTTTTCCACCTCCCTCCACATCCTCCACCTCTCTCCTCCTCCACCATCTCCCCCTTTCCACCACCACTACTATTTTCCATTTCGTCTACAAGTGCCAAGTGACTCCCTACCCACATCTGGCAGTCTTGTTGGCACTGAGGTCGAGTCGAGGAGGTGAAGTTAGGTTTGAGTTACGTTAGTATGTGGTATATACGGCGAAATTTGTATAGGTGTTTTGATATCGTTATAAACTAAGAGTCACGTGAAGATTAACCCCAAGCTAATGTTACCTGGGGTTTTAAGTTAGGTCGGGTTAAATTAGGTTAGCTTGGGTTAGATCAGGGCAGGTTAGTTAGGTCAGGTTAAGTTAGGTTAGGTCATGTTGTTAATTTTTTTTTTTTTTTTTTTAGATTTTGATTGGGTATTGGTGTTGATGTTTGCGGTGATTCTTTTTCATTTTCCCGTCTGTGTTTCAAGATTGGAAGGAGCTCATGTTATAGAGGATGGGAGCTGATATTCACTATTGGTTTGTCTAATAATCAAAATTTCCTCGATTTTTTTCTAAGATTGGAGAGAGAGAGTTCATGTGATTGGGTGTTTGGACATTAAAATTAGTTGTATGTTTGTCCAATCTGTCTTTTTTTTATATATCATCGTCTGTTGTCGATGATTGGTGATATTTCTCGTCACCACACTATAATCACCATCTTCAGGCTCTAGTTTGTGTACAGGGCGAGGAAGGAAGACAAATATCTCACTTTTTTTTGGTGCACTGGCAGGTTAGTTTGGTACAGCAGTGCATTTTTCCGAAGCTTCCCTGAACGAGGAAAGTTTATGTTATCTGAATGTATGACTTGTAAATAATCGTCCCAATTATTTTTTATTGAATTTTTCGATTTTTTTTAATCACTTATACGATTAATCAATTATTTTTTGAGAGCTGTGATTTTTTTTTAATGTTACGGATGATGGAGTTTGGCATTTACTGAAGGATTTTAATTGTTTTTTTTTGGGGGGGGGGGTAAATTTGAACTCTACTGTTGAGAGGAGAATTCATGAAATATTTCGTTGCTTATATTACAGGTGTTGAGAACAGCTATGATTTTTAGGCAATTTTCTCCAGGTTATTGAGAAACACCAGGAATTTTTTTTTACTTGCGGATTATTGAGAAAATCTATGATTTTTTAAGCAATGTTGTCCAAATTATTGATAAAAACTAATAATTTTAGGCAATTGTGTCCAGATTATTGAGAAAGCTATGATTTAATTTGTAAATTTGTCCAGATTATTGGCAACTACTATATTTTCGGTAATTTTGTCCAGATCAGTGAAAATACACACGATAATTTTGTCCACACGCCTTTGAGACCTACAGTATATAGCTATTTTATATATTTTTTTTTTTATGGACAGATATACGATCACTTCTGATACCCTCCTGAACCTTGGGGACAGATATATGAGCGGTAGGGGTTGGCTGTAAACGGGGCTGCCTAGTATGGACAGTTTCCTCCAACAGTCTGCAGTATTTTGTTCACTTTGGGAAGCATGAACATGGACACAGAAAAGACAGATACACTAGTCACAGAGACACTAGACACACAGACACACAGACACTAGACACACAGACACGCAGACACACAGACACACAGAGACACACAGACACACAGAGACACCAGACACACAGACACACAGAGACACCAGACACACAGACACACAGACACTAGACACACAGACACACAGAGACACCAGACACACAGACACACAGACACACCAGACACACAGACTACACACAGACACACAGACACAGACACACACAGACACACAGGCACAGACACACAGACACTAGACACACACAGACAGACAGACAGACACACAGGGCCGCAGACACAGACACACAGACACTGGGCCCCACAGAACACACACAGGGCCACCCAGACACACAGACACACAGACACACCAGACACACAGACACACAGACACACCAGACACACACACAGACCACACGGGCTAGACACACAGACACACAGACAAATGTAAGACACAGGTGTGCCATCCAAGGGATAAACAAGAGAGTGTCTTAATTATTGTGACAGAAATATACGTTCTTTGTCGGGAGGGAAAAATATGCATAGTGGCATGGCAGTGTGTGCTCTCTCTCTCCTCTCTCTCTCTCTCTCTCTCTCTCTCTCTCTCTCTCTCTCTCTCTCTCTCTCTCTCTCTCTCTCCTCACACAAAGCTGGTACACATTGATCCAGACCCCTGAAGGCTTCTGGGGACGCTTACAACACACCGTAGGAGGAGGAGGAGGCAGAGTATACCTAAAACACTATCCGGCCGCACATCTAGGTTACCCGGCTGCCTGGGACTTGCACTATCTGGCCATAAATCTAGGTTCCTTCTCCGCCCTGGTGTGGTGGGAAGGAAGGGAGGGTGGGTGGTGGGTGGGTGGTGGGTAGGGGCCCCGTCGTATGTGGGTGGGTAAGGGGTTCGTCCTTTGTGGGTAGGTTGGGGACCCGTCCTGTGTGGGTGGGTAGGGGGCCTTTCTTTTGTGGGTAGGTTGGAAGCCCTCCTGAGTTCCACGAAGGGAGTAAACAAGCTTTAAATTCGGTGCACAAAGGGTAGCGGCCGCGTGTATCAAGCATGGCCATTAGTGAGGGCTCAGGAACCATTGAGGCAGACAGGGTGTTTGTTGATAGAGTTCCTACCACCCTTCCTCCCGTCAACACCAGCTTGCCTACCTACCTAAACCTGGCGTCTCTCTCTCTCTCTCTCTCTCTCTCTCTCTCCTTTTCTTCTTTCGACACCCATACTTGTTAGGTTGGGTTGGGTTAGCTTAGCTTAGGTTAGGTTAGGATAGGTCAGGTTAGGTTCGGTTAGTTACACACGCATATAACACAGCCCCAACGTGAGTTATTCATCCTTCGTCGACTGTAAACCCAGGCCAGGTGCTTCTAATATAACCCAACATAATTATGAGGTGTCTTTAGGAATATCAACAGCAATAAAAAAATATACTTAAAGCAGTTAATAAAAAAATAAATTTAGTTATTTTACGTGGCTCGATATTTTATTTTATATAACTATCCTCATTATCGAGTGTGGATCTTGACGACAACTAGTGGGGAAAAACGACAAGTACCGGTAAACGACAAATAACAGAGTCACTGGCCACCCACACACCTTGAGTCATTGGCCACCCACACACCTTGAGTCATTGGCCACCCACACACCTTGAGTCATTATTACCCCACACCATTGTTCACTGGCTGCCCTCACACCGTCAGATCCATCCACACACCTTGAGTCATTGGCCACCCACACACCTTAAATCACTGGCCACCCACACCATTGTTTTCTGGCCGCCCACAATCTACCTGTCTTTCTAACAACCTATCTACCATTTGTAAGTCTACTTCTAGCTGTTTATAAACCTTTTAATGCAAGACTCATGGAATTTTATCTTAGTTCATGCGGTTAACTTCTTAACTGTATTGTCAAAACTAAAATTGATGTGATACTAAAAATATTTTAGGTTCACTTTTCGATAAATTCTTTTGAGTTTCATGACTAAACCTCTTGAGTACAGTGAATTAGCCCAGCGAGTGTGGTATCTTAACCCTACGAGTACGTTGATTTAATTTCTTGAGTACGATGGCATAATTTTTTGAGTACGATGTCGTAATCCTTTGAGTACGATGGCTTAACCCCTTGAATATGATGACCAAATCTATTGTGTATGATCTCTTAAGTATGATGACGTGAGCCCTTGAGTACAATGTTTTATTCATTTGATGACTGACATTGTACTCAGAAGATTAAAGTGTGCTCAAAGGATTAAAAATACTGTAATGATAGTGATGAAATGTTGGACGAGAGAGAGAGAGAGAGAGAGAGAGAGAGAGAGAGAGAGAGAGAGAGAGAGCTCCACGTTCTGGGTAACTAAGACAACAAAGCTTCTTGACTAATTACAAGCTAGCGTATGAAAGTGCACCCGACAATTTTGTGAAGGCTAATATTTTTTAAACTTAGCTGAACCCAGGGTGAATATCCGCCATAGCTGCCATCTTGTTTACATCAGTTACCTCAGTCATTCAGAGTCGATCTTTTTATTGACTTTTCTCTACTTTTACATCTTTTCCTTCTACTGCCCAAGCCTCTGAAGGACCCGCATGGAGAACTCAACCCTGGGTGAATTAACATCGTCCCATCGTATGACACCTCCCCCACACTCCTCCCAGACACAATAATGGACGACGCTGGTTCGACCCTCGTGTGGGAGCCGGGACTCACTAATGGCTGCTATGTCGATGTTATACCTAGCCAGCTCTTTTGCCACAAGGGCGGTTCTTCTTTCAGGACGCTTATTTGTGCCAGTATCCAGAAAGGTCCTGACATTCCATGCAGCGGCCATAAGAAGTTGTATAGTTTGTTTTTGTTTGGATCTGTGATTATGATTGTTTTCGACCGCATAAGGATGACCTTACTGGGTGCGGTTGCCCAGTCAGGTTGGTTCTTTAGGCAGGCTATGTTTAGGGCACCTTTTCTAGCCCCCTCCCCATGTGGGGTGAGCAGAGTGGCTCCTCGAAAGGGCTGCTCATTCGCACAGACAGGACCGGATTGCACTGCTGCCTAGTGCGACCATCTTATCTGTGCCGCCCATGTGCAGAGTTGTGACTAGAGACTCCCGGCAGTCATCTCTGCCTGTCCCCGTCGCCACTCGTCTGTCGCCAAAGGACTTTTGGGGGTATAGGGGTTTTGATGATAATGAGAGGTATGATGAGCTGGATGATGGCTGCGCATGAATTGATTTATGTGGTGAGGCAGGAGCGCAGGCTGCAACCACACATCTTGGCTCTCCCTTTTCATGATCCAGTAGTGCAAATCTTGCTATGACTGGGGAGAGGGAGAGTTGCAATGGACTGCCGATAGCCCAGCTTGTTGGGTTTCGCCTTAGTAGCCTGTCCATCATGCACTGCCTTCATCCGCTGGTGTAGTCTTTGGGTTCCCATGTTGGTCACCTCTTCCGCCTCTACCGCCGCTGGAGTCTTGTTGGAGCTCTGTAAGCAAGTCTGCCTGATGCGGGGCTCCACAGCAGATTTTTCGTTCGGGGTTTACTCCCGTAGTCTTATACCTACCAAGGTTAATCCGCAAGGCAGCGGGCAATGATTGGTAGGCGCCTGGACGTGTCCACATGCCAATGGGCCTATGCGCCGTTCCTCTGGGGCTCATTGATACACACACACACAGGCTATTTTTCACTCGGTAACGGGGCAAAACTGTAAAAAATAACATCAAACATTTATATATTCTCGCCTCACAAAGTTTGTCATGCGTGAGAATTTGATGAGAAATTTGGGTAATGGTTTATTGTGTATACCAGTGTGTTTGTGTGTGTATGTATGTGTATTTGTCATACATACATTGAATTATTAATACAGTGATGCCTTACCCTGACACCTGAGGCAAATTTTATGGATGGTGTGGTTGGTGGGTGATGGGCCGGTGTTGGGTATCCTGTAAATTTATCGTTTTCACTATTTGATTTTTTGGGTTAAATTTTTCTGATTTAGGTTGAATGCTTTTGTTGAGTGATGAACCAGTGTTGATATATATGGCAGATTATTTTTAATTCTTTGATATTTGTCTGAGTTTAATCAATTCAATAATTTTTATGGAATGCTTTTTTTATTAAGTTTTATCTTTAATGTTATTACTTGTTAATAGTCGAATACAGTATTAATTGAGGGTGATGAGCCAACAGTTGATTTGTGGGCAATTATTTATATATATTTTGTGTATATATATATATATATATATATATATATATATATATATATATATATATATATATATATATATATATATATATATATATATATATATATATATATATATATATATATATATATATATATATATATATATATATATATATATATATATATATATATATATATATATATATATCTTGAAAAAATCCACACAGGAAAAGGGAAATATTAGACACCTTAGCTTTAAAATCTTTATTCAAGGCCAAGCTAAGGTCTTAATTTATCTTATCCACGTTTTTTCATTATTGAATCTACATGAAATACCTATATATATATATATATATATATATATATATATATATATATATATATTTGTCGATTTGTTTTTACTGAAATTAGTGGATTATTAGTTATTTATTTAGTTATTAATTAAAATTAATATATTTTTGTAGGGCGCCCCACTCAAACCAACGACCATTAGATCAGGAAATCCCTTGAGTACGTAATAATAATAATAATAATAATAATAATAATAATAATAATAATAATAATAATAATACTAATACTAATACTACTACTACTAATAATAATAATAAGAATAAATCGTCTCCTAAAAAACTTTTTTATGAGGACAAAAATCTTTATCCAACACATAAGATGTCTAACGAAATTACCAAATACTTTCGAGTTTAGCGCAGTCTGCAGTCCTTAGCATTAGCGAGATTTCTCCTCCGGAAAATGAAAGATAGTTTTATAATGTTTCTAGTTATAAATATTTTAAGCGTGTGTTTTATTTATGCTAAATCATTTTTTAATAGACAAACCAATATTTTAATGAGACAAAAGACAGGTGAGCGAGAGGTGACACAGGTGGGCTTCAACAGCTTGTCAGTGTGTCAGGTATTTTTCGCCGACCCAACCAAGATAAACATATAAAACATGACTCTAGCGTACAGTAGTTTGCTGCCCTTGGCATTAGATTTACACTGGATATTAAAAGAACACCCGCAATATAACGTGAATTTAGCGACTTGTTATCTTTAGCACGCGATTTATATGCTACAGTCTGCTCTTAGCGCCAGCAGACAGACGCCAGGCGCCTCAGCATAGTGTGGCCAGCGCTCCACTAGGGGAGGTTTTTAATGTGATCCTGTGACCAGATAGCCTGTGTTTACTACCCCTGTTACTGGTCATCTTGGCGAATACCCCCGCCTCTCTCCCACTATCACCACATTAACTCAGAGTTAACGGAAATTAACACAAGATCAAAAGATGAATGAGAAATTGAGTTTGCAATTTAATGGCGGCTGAGTCGATAGATTAGTTTTTAAATTTGTTCTCGTCGGTTTTATTTTTATTAATTTTTGGAGATTCTGTGAGATTATTATATGCTGCTTCAAAATAGGTGTATTTTAGTTTTGGTTTGTCTCTGTGTGTGTGTGTGTGTGTTCGTGGTGACCTGTGGTGTAATGGTCAGTATGCTCGCCTCGCAAGCGAGCGGACCCGGGTTCGATCCCAGGGCAGGGTGAAACTATGGGCAAGTTTCTTTACGCCATTTGCCTCGTCTACCCAGCAGTAATTGGGAACCTGGATGTTAATCGATTTGAGGATCGTATTCCTGAGTAATGGTTAGCCAATGCAGTTGGCGAGTTGTCCGATCTTCTCGGACTATTCCTTGACATTGGGTCATGCAGCTCGTTAACTCAGGGTGTGGATGTTGTGTTGGCGACAGCTTCTACATCTTAAACAAATTCACTCCTAGGTGGCCCTTGGGTCGGCCATTCCCGTTACACGACGAGCAACTATTATTATTATGTGTGTTCGTGTTTACATTAGAGAGAGAGAGAGAGAGAGAGAGAGAGAGAGAGAGATTTATAAAATAATTTATTTTTTCGTTGGTCTGTTTATGAGGGGAGGGGAGGGGAGGGGAGGGTACACTTGAGATGTTCACTGTTTGTGGGAAGTATTATTCTTTGAGCGTTTGATCTTATTTTACCTTGAGGTTGACCTCCCCAACGCTAACTGAACTTAATCTAACCAAAGCAAGTTAGCTTAAGTTAGCTTGGCGTTAGGTTAGTCTAGCGTTCCTTTAGGCTCGCGATAGGTTATGTTAGCGTTAGCTCAGGTAAGGTTACTCCTATTACAATTTTAGGCAAGTGTAGGTAAAGACGCACCTCCTCACCCAGGCAGTGCAGTAAACCATTTCACAAGGCATCAGCCTCCTCTGACACCTGGATGACTAATTGTTACCTGCAAACGAACGATCGTAGACTTTAGTCGCCGGAATTAAGTTAGTTTAAATCTGATAGTTAAAACTGACAAAAATTATACTCGGAATAGCTTTTAAAAATACAGAAATCTGGAGAACAAAAACAACTTTACATAAAACAATTAATAACAGGTAATCGGGTGAAATCAATCGGGTAACTCCATCTCTTCCCCTCCTCTCCCCCCTCCCTCTCCCATCTACCAGCCCCTTCCCCGGGGTGAGGTTCTGGAGAGGAGGTAAGGGGGGGGGGTGCTCCACACACATAAAATCACACCCAATTTTCTGGAGACGGTGTACAATGCTTCCAAATCTTTACCCTGATTGAGGGTGTTGTTAGGTTAGGTGAGGTTGAGTGGTGAGGCAGTATGGTTGGGTGGTGAGGTGGTATGGTTGGGTGGTGAGGCAGTATGGTTGGGTGGTGAGGTGGTATGGTTGGGGTGAGGCGGTATGGGTAGGTGGTGAGGCGGTATGGTTGGATGGTGAGGAAGTATGGTTGGGTGGTGAGGCAGTATGGTTGGGTGGTGAGGCAGTATGGTTGGGTGGTGAGGAAGTATGGTTGGGTGGTGAGGCAGTATGGTTTGGCCACGTTTCCCCCACTTCCCAGACCTGGTACGTTATACCCGATAGATATTCAGTTGTGTTTAAATCACAACCCTTGCTCGGCCAGATGAATACCTCTCTCTCGGGGTGTTGGGCGAACCAGTCCGTCACCACATCAGTAGTGTGGATGGGCGCTGTCACCCTGCACTTGTTTGATGTTCCGGTTGGTGTCTAGGACTCACACTGAAGGCAACAGCACCTCCCCACACATTCTACCATTGCCTATGCTTTTCGTAGTAGTAGTATGATAGTGATAATTGTATCGGTACTGAGAGAGGAGTGATGATATTAAAAAAACCAAAAGATGTCTAGTTATATGAGCGATAACACTACTTCCTATTCTCTTTAGGACTAACCAGTTAACGAGTTACTTGCTAGTCATTATTATCAGAATGTGATATAGTTAGATTACAAAATGTCTGTATGTTATTGATATTCAAACGTCTTTTACCCCTCAATATCCGTATTACTGAACAACACCCTTATAGCAACAATGTTATTTCCTTCGTTTTCTTCAACATAACAATATACAACTATACGACTATGTCATGTCTCGGATTCAAAGGTTCACCAATCTCAGGGTTCATAGATGGGACTGACAGGACTTTTTTCTGCGAATGTCCCCTTATAATTTGCATATATAACTTGTTCATTATATTTTTTTTCTCCTCTTGAAAGACCTCAAGTTGAACATTCCCCATTATGAAAAGACACGAAACTTCTGACGGTCATTTGCATCATAATCTGCATAAATCAAAGAATATTACCCAAACTTTTTAAATTATCAACTGGATTGCTAACTCACACTGGATAATGGGTTTTTACGACCCACCTGGAGATTAGACACCCGAGCATATTTCACCTGATGATAAAGCTCCCCCAAAACTAACTTAACCTGATGCTAACCAAATCAAATCCTACCAAACCACACTAAACCAAATCATCCCCCCCCCACCCCAATTAACTTTAGGTTGTTTTGGGTGAGAGGGGCGGGGGGGAGGTAATCTATAGGTGATTACATTTTAGTTTTACCTTAGGTCGTTAAGTTGGAATACCGTAGACCATACCATTGTCGAGTTATGGGTCAACGTTGAATTGATCACATCCTTTGTGCAGTAGGACGGGTTAAGGTCACTTGGCCAATATGGTATAACTTAAAACAGGTTTAAGGTGTAGTTATGGTGTAATAATGGTGTGTTTTGTCGTCTTAAATAAATGCTGTCCTTGTCGTCTTGAACAGGAGTTGTACCTTGTCGACGTAAATAGGTGTTGTCTTAGTTAATTTTCATAGATGTCGTCTTTTGTCGATTTAACAGGTGTCGTCTTTTGTCGACTTAACAGGTGTCGTCTTTTGTGATTTAACAGGTGTCGTCTTTTGTCGACTTAACAGGTGTCGTCTTTTGGTGATTTAAACAGGTGTCGTCTTTTGATGATTTAAACAGGTGTCGTCTTTTGGTGATTTAAACAGGTGTCGTCTTTTGATGATTTAAACAGGTGTAGTCTTTTGATGATTTAAACAGGTGTCGTCTTTTGATGATTTAAACAGATATGTCTTTTGCTGATTTGAACAGAATAGTTATCTCTTCAATGTTAATTCCGTGTTTATCAACCTACTGTCCATATACATATTTTTTTCTTCAATTTTTTTTACAAATGTCTTCTTTGGCGAGTGTTACTAACCCGTAATAGTATTAACTCTTTTAAGGTAGTGGTTAAAGGGGCTAAAACGTTTAAAAGTACCTTAGGATAATTAACGTCACGCTCATGCAACACGCTCTTGAAAGTTATGGCAGCTTTCACCAAATGCTGGATAAAGGAGAGCCGCTATGATCTCTATCTCTACCTGAAAAAATGCTGTTTATATATGTCCAGTGTTTGGTCGAGCGAACGTGGGGATAAATATTGTACATGAATCCGTGGAAGTTACAGATGTTTGTTTTTGTGTTTATAGTGTTAGTTTGAGTGGTTATAGGTACCGTTTACTGTGTGTGTGTGTGTGTGTGTGTGTGTGTGTGATAATAATAATAATAATAATAATAATTAACGCTTTATTGAAAGAGCATGGCAGACGGAAGGCTGAAAATATACAGTTACATAATTGGGGAATGGGTCGCTTGATTTACAAATAATACACAAGTAACATAAGTGATAAAATATGATATATAATAACTAGGTGGGGAGAAAGTCATACTACAGGGCATTTCAACATAGTGACAGTGCAAAAAGTTTGTGTGTGTGTATGAAAGTCAGTCTGTCTGTCTGTCTGTCTGTCTGTTTGTCTGTCTGTGTGTATGTATGTATGTTTGTGTGAAAGTCTGTCTGTCTGTCTGTCTGTCTGTCTCTCTGTCTGTCTGTCTGTCTCTGTCTGTCTGTCTGTCTGTCTGTCTGTCTGTCTGTCTGTCTGTCTGTCTGTATGTGTGAAGGTCAGTCTGTCTGTCTGTCTGTCTGTCTGTCTGTCTGTCTCTGTCTGTCTGTCTGTCTGTCTGTCTGTCTGTCTCTGTATGTATGTATGTATGTATGTCTGTCTGTATGTATGTATGTATGTATGTATGTAGGTCAGTCTGTCTGTCTGTCTGTCTGTCTAACTAACTAGCTGGCTGGCGTGGCATGTCACTCTCTACACTCGGGCTTCACTGTGATAATGCCAAATCGAATTATCCCTCACCCTCATGCATTTTCCAGCAGCAATTAGTGCGACCCGGATGATGGAAACAAGATTTTCTCAACTTGCAAATTAAGCTGAAGATAATGAAAGCTGTTCACTCGCCCGCTCGCTCTTTGGTCATCAGCCTTGTGTTGTAGCTATCAGGTTGGCTGTTCCTGTTGCTGTTCCTGTTGCTGTTTTAAGGCCCCTGGTGCTGTTTTATTGTCCCTGTTGCTGATTTAAGGTTCCTGTTACTGTTTTAAGACCACTAGTGCTGTTTTAAGAACATAAGAACATAACAATGGAGGAAACTGCAGCAGGCCTATTGGTCCATACTGGGCAGTTCCATTTACTGTACACCCAACCCTTATTGCTCATATATCCATACAACCTATATTTGAAGCTATCCAGCGTATTTGAGTTAATGATGACGTTTAGTGACTTGTTCCACTCATCCACTACTCTATTTCCAAACCAATGTTTACCTATCTCACGCCTAAATCTAAATTTGTCGAATTTAAAACCATTGTTACGAGTTCGCTCCTGATTTTCTCTGTTTGACAGAACTGAGTCTAATATATTATTACCCCGGGTGGGTTTGGCTTTATGTTGACTTAGGAAAGAGTCCTGAACTGTTACAAGAAAATCGTTTGATTCTGAGATACACTTAAGGTCCGTCCAATCTATTTGGCTAAAGTTAAAGTCGCCTACTATACAGACTTTGCTATGTGTGGAAGCCCTGCGCATTTCATCCCAAATAAGTCGCTCATTAACTCTATCAAGATTAGGAGGTCTATATATTACTCCTATGGTTAATTTTTCTCTACCATCGATTAATATATCCAAATTGTTTCTGTATGCAGTTTAGTTTTTATTTCCTTATTTATTTCACAATTCAGATTTATCCTGACATAGATTGCTACTCCACCTCCTTCCCTAATCTGCCTATCAGCATGGAATAATTTGTAGCCTTTAATTTGGTATTCGACAGGTAACTCACGTTTCGGTGAATACTATTATATCGATTTTTTCGGTACATACCAAAGCCGTGATTTCATCCATTTTGTTTCTCATACTTCTACTGTTTGCGTAGTAGACATTTAGTCTTGTTCGTAGTCCTCTTACTGTTGCGTTTAGGTTTTAATTCCCTGCCTAATTTACTTTTGTCATCATTCCTAGTACTATTTTTTGTAACCTTTCATTTTGTTTACATGCTCCCACTGCAGTCTCCTCCACCCCCGTGCTCACATGTTCCCCTAGCAGTTTAAGACTTCGACATCTTTTGAACTGCCCTCTCGAGAGAGCCAGCCTGGGTTGCCACCCCATCCCTAGACAAATGTACCCCTTCCCAAGCATAAAGGTCCCTTCTGCCATAAAAGTTGTCCCAGTTGTCTATGAATGGGACTGATATTGACTTGTAATATCTGTCAAGATGGCCATTGACATCAACTGCCCTTGACAACCATTCATTGCCAACTCTCCTTCTAAGCAGGACACCACATATGATAGGGATCCCTCCCTTCACCCTAATATGTTCGACGGCTGTCTTGAACTTATCAAGCAGCTCCTCACTCCTACACCGGCCAATATCATTGTCTCCTGCACTGAGGCACATAATGGGTTTATTCCCATTACCAGACAAGATATTGTCCATCCTGTCAACTATATCCCCCACCCCACCTCCTGGCAAACACACCCTCATTCTATTTTTATTTTTGGCACAAAAAGCTCTATCCAGGTACTGTACCTGGCAATCACCAACAATCAAGGTTTTCGTACCTTCCTTGTCATCCCTGTCCCTGACTCTGTTCCCGTCCAATTCGTCTACCAAAGGACTAAAAAAGTTAGTACACTTGGTTGTATTCGTTTCCTTGTCTTTCTTCATCACCGATTTAGTTGTTGCTCTCCTCTCTGTCTCTGTTTTAAGGTTTTTGTTGTTGTTTTAATGCCCCTGTCTCTGTTTTAAGGTTCCTGTTGTAAGTTTTCTGTTGTTGTTTGAAGGTTTCCTGTTGCAGTTTTAAGGCTCCTGTTGCTGATTTAAGTCCCCCTTTGCTGTTTTATGATTTCCTGTTGGTATATAAAGGTTTCTGTTTTTTTTAAGGTCTCTGTTGTCCTTTAAGATTCCTGTTGCTGTATTAAACAAGTAATAATAATAATAATAATAATAATAATAATAATAATAATAATAATAATCTAATGGTCCCCAGATTATATAGTACCTAACCTAAAGAGCTGCAAGACTTCTTATTTAGGGTTGTAAGACTGACAGGCAAGACTAATGTAGTTATCCATTGCACCCCTGCTAGTCTCACCCCTAGTCACCCCACTTATCACCAGTCACCCCACTAGCCCCCAAATCACCCCCCGGCCTATCCACTAATATCTTATTTGATCAAATTTATCCTGTATCACACACACACACACACACACACACACACACTTACAATATCCTTACCATCACAACACACACGGTTGCAATATGCTTACCATCTCAACTCCCTATTTTATATCTCAGATTGGGAGGGAGTGGGAGGAGGTAAACATGAGAGGGAGGGCTTAATCCCACTCTCCCCCCCAAAAGTTAATCCCGAGTCATTTTGAGTTATTTATGGCCGGGGATTTATCTTGAGGGATTGGTTGTGGTTGGTCAAAAGAGGTTACCGAGGTCACTGCCGGAGAGAGAGAGAGAGAGAGAGAGAGAGAGAGAGAGAGAGAGAGAGAGAGAGAGAGAGTTAATATTAATCACCATTTTATCTAAATAACCAACAACAAATAATTTACTGATTGACTTAAGGTAAAACCCTCAATATGGCCACCCGATCATCTCAAGACTCTACTCAATAAATTCTCTTAGCATCAGATAAGGTAAATGAATCTTTCGGAAAACAATATAATTTCTTTCATTTTGTCTCTGGTTAAATGAATATGTCTAGTTAATGTAGAGTCTCAGTGTAAGTTTGATGCTATTTTGTTTGGATAGTTCGGTAGTTGTGTCTTAACTTACAATAACCAGTTAGGTACATTTATACAATATTAGATACGAGAATATGTAACTCTTGAACGTTAAATCTCAAACTTCGACGGAAAATTTGGCTCATAACTTGTGATATAAGAACCAACCAGACTTAAAAACACAATGAATAATAATCAAAATGGTGTCTCGAATGGATAGAGACTCAACTATGATTAAATATGATATTGTGGTACTAAGAGAAATCTATTACATCGTACGGCTGTTTTGAGGATGGGGAGGTGGAAACGTGTAATATTGTGTGCTAAAGTGGCACTCTGGCACTGAAGGGTTACCTAACTCCTCTGCATCGATGACACTGATATTAGATCCCGGAAATTGGTTCGATACGTCTTTTAATATGGTGGAGTGACAGGGGTGAGTAGGGTGGGGTGACGGACGGAGTAGTGGAGTGGGGGGATGGTGGGGTGAGTAGCGTGGAGTGGGTACAATGGGAGCGGATGGTTGGGTCCTGTGAGCAGTAGCGCAAAAAGGATTACAGAGTAGAGGCCATCAAGAGGTTTTATCAGACCACAGTGATCAGGATATTATGGCACTGAGCGTTACAGAGTATTTCTATTTTGTTTTCCTCAGGTACTAAATGCGAAGTGTGGATACAGCTTTAGTAAATTATAAGCTATCTTACCATCAACGATAAAGTACTGTAGCATTGCATACACAGTGCAGGGGTCTGTCTCTATAAGGTTCCATTTTGTTCAGTCTAAACGTATTGAGGGTGGTGGTTGTTGGGAGGGTGAGGGTGGTGGTTGTTGGGAGGGGTGAGGGGTGGTGGGTTAGGGGAGGGGTGAGGGTGGTGGTTGTTGGGAGGTGAGGGTGGTGGTTGTTGGGAGGGGTGAGGGTGTGGTGGTGAGGGGAGGGGTGAGGGTGGTGGTTGTTGGGAGGGGTGAGGGTGGTGGTTGTAGGGAGGGGTGAGGGTGGTGGTTGTAGAGGGGTGAGGGTGGTGGTTGTTGGGAGGGTGAGGGTGGTGGTTGTTGGGAGGGGTGAGGGTGGGTGGGTTGTAGGGAGGGGTGAGGATGGTGGTTGTAGGGAGGGGTGAGGGTGGTGGTTGTAGGGAGGTGAGGGTGGTGGTTGTAGGAGGGGTGAGGGTGGTGGTTGTAGGAAGGTGAAATTTTCTGAAAAAAGTAAAAAAAAAAAACTTTCGCTTTGTTTACGTGTTTCCCTTATAATGTTTACCTAACCTAAGCTAACCTAAGCTAACCTAACCTAACCTAACTCACCTCCCCCATGTAGCGTAAGGGTGCTTAATCATCGGGTGAAATAAGCTGGGCGGGGGGAGGGTCGAACTCTCATGTGAACAGAAATCAGGTTTAAAAATGCAAAAGTGAAGGGTAAACTTGTTTGTCTGTCGCTGTCGAAAAGTTACAAGTTGATTAGGTGATAATGTCGAACTTGTCTCATAATTTGGCGAGTCGATTGGTCCTAAATTTATGCAGGTGATTTTTTTTTCGCAATTTTTTTTTCAGGGAATTATTGTTATTTTTAATTAATTATCTTTATTTTTTGTTTTATTTTATTTTCATTGTTTTAATTTAGTGTATAATTTTATTTACTTTATTATATACATTTCATTGGTTGATTAAATAATGTAATGGAATGGATTTTATTTTTGTCGTTTTCATATCTAGATATTTACGTAAATTTTATATAATTTGTTCTTACACAAATTTTCTCCCATTTAAGTCAAATTTCTCTTAACTTAATCAAAATATTAGTTCTTTACTCTATCATTCCTTAGACTAAAATTTTTTTATCACAAACTTTCTCCGAATAATTTTTTTTGCCGATTTTATCTTTAGACACATATTTGCTGCAACTTTCTTAAGACACAATATACCCTGCTGCTACTTTCTTAAGACACAATATTACCTGCTGCTACTTTCTTAAGACACAATATTACCTGCTGCTACTTTCTTACCAATATTACCTGCTGCAACTTTCTTAAATAAAATATTAATTTCGGGAACTCCCTTAAGACAATTCTTCCCTATAAGTTTCTTCAGATAATATTACTCATATTTTGGGTTATTTTCAGTACATTTTCTCTCTCTCTCTCTCTCTCTCTCTCTCTCCCTGATCAACAAGCAAAATAAACACATACACTATTAGTTTTCACCTTATAAATAACATAACAATCTTCCCTGTAACTAATAATGAACTGAAGCCCAAAATCACATTATAAAGTACTAAATTTTTGGAAAAGATGATGAATAGACGAATACTGATGAGTTCCTGATCCCCCGCCAGAGGGCTGAGGAGATAGAACAGCTGATCACCATAAACAAACATATTGCTTCCACTTAAAGTTAACACCTTACCTGTTTGTGGCACCTGAGACACTGGTGAAGGCGTGGGAAGGAAGGAAGGAAGGAAGGAAAGGAAGGAAGGAGGAAGATTGTTGTAGTTGTTGCGAGAAAGTGATGTGGAGGAAGAAGGCTGTAGGAGGGAGGCAGAGAGAGATTGGTAGTGGCAGGGACGGAGAGGAGCAAGACAGAAGGAGGGAGGCTGTAGGGTAGGCTGGGAGGGAGAGAGGGAGGAAAGCGGTAAGTCGAAATGGAGAAAGAGTAGGGAGGAAGAATTTTATAGAAGAGGAAGAGGGAGAGGAAGTAAGAAATGCATAGAGACGAAGAGGTGGTAGGGAAAGGGTTAAGAATGAAAAGGAGAGAGTAAAGGAAGTGGATAAGAGGAATAAAGTGTTTTTAATATTTATTATTATTTATATTATTTATTATTATTTATTATTATTATTATTATTATTATTATTATTATTATTATTTTATTTTTATTTTTATTTTATTTTTATTTTATTATTTTTATTATTATTTTTATTATTATTATTATTATTATTATTATTATTATTATTATTATTATTATTATTATTTTATTATTATTATTATTATTTCTAATATTATGATAATTTTTGTTTTAACATTGACACGTTTTATTGACGCTAATATTTAATACTGTATTGTGAAAGATGTACCATTGACCTTACTGCCCCTGTTACTGTGTCTATTTTTAATGTTTCTGTCTGTCTGTCACACACACACACACACACACACACACACACACACACACACTAATCAGAGTTTAAAAGATTTACTATGATCAATTTACCAGGATGGCGGACGTGCCGGCTTACTTTACCATTAATCTCTTTTATTAAAAAATTCATGGTAAGTCGTTCATTTATTGTGTGTGTGGGGGCAGGATAGCGTTCACCTGAGGCAAAGAAGGAGTCATGTGAGGAAGGTTCGTCACATACCTGGCCGTGGTGTGAAGGGCTGGTGATTAATGGTACACACCTGAGGTATCTGGTGGGTGTTGGGAGGTAACACGATGCCGGGAACATGTGAGAGAGAGAGAGAGAGAGAGAGAGAGAGAGAGAGAGAGAGACAAATGATTCAGAGAGGGTAAGGAGAGTGAGGGAACAAGGGTGAGTGACGGAGGGAGGATGGGAAATGAAGGAAGATGGAGAAGGAGTGAAGGAGGGAAAAGAGAGAGTGAGAAGAGGGTGAGGGAGGAGGAGGAGAAGAAGGAAGGAAGGAAGGAAGGAAGGAAGGAAGGAAGGAACCACACTATAGCGTTCAGGTTGAAGGAGGAGGGGAGGGGGGAGGGAGGAGGGAAACACACTTTAATATAATAGTTAGAGGGAGAGAGGAAGGTAAAGGTGAAGGGAGAGGAAGGATGAAGGGAGGGGGAGGGGAGGAGACAACAAGGTGGGGTGAAAGGGAGGGAGGCAAGAAGGTTTGGTGTTGTGGAGAGAGAGAGAGAGACAGACTGCGTGTGTGCATAAAAAACTACCTGCCTTAAGACAATCATTGTTCATTTAAACAACAAACATTTATCATCAGGTAATAACAATATTTGAACACACACACACACGATAGGGGGTCATTTGAGGGGTTCAAAGGTGTGTGTGTGTGTGTGTGTGTGTGTGTGTGTGTGTGTGTGGTGTGTGTGTGTGTGTGTGTGTGTGTGCAGAGGTTGTATGGACAGCCTACGAAGGATACAAAATCACTTTTTGTGTACTTACACACACACACACACACACACACGCCGCCCTTGATTACATAGAATGACTTAAGCTGGTAACTACAATCATGATCTAACAATGGTGTTAAGATTGTCATGTGAAGACAAGCGTTGAATCATGAGTGGTCAGATCTACCCTAGAGAGAGAGAGTAGTGATGATTATTAAACTATAAATCAGGTTCTTAGGTAATAAAAAAATAATTATTAAATTTAATTTATTTTAATCCCATTATTTTTTGTCTACTTAATTAAACAGTTTCAATAGTTTTCTGCCGCAGTTAAAGGTGTTGGTTATTAATTATGGTGTTGTCTTTTACAGGTAAGTTTCGTCGTCTTGAGACCATCATCATCATTAACTTCAGATGGGTGAGTAGCCAGGTGGTGTCTTCAGTTAAGGCTGTGTTGTTAAACGAGTGTACAGTCGTTAACTATACGTTGTTAATGATACTTTATCGTTGACCATGTGTTGTCGTTGACCATGTGTTGTCGTTGACCATGTGTTGTCGTTGACCATGTGTTGTCGTTGACCATGTTGTCGTTGACCAGGTGTTGTCGTTGACTGGGTGTTGTCGTTGACCAGGTGTTGTCGTTGACCAGGTTGTCGTTGACCATGTGTTGTCGTTGACCATGTGTTGTCGTTGACCAGGTGTTGTCGTTGACCATGTGTTGTCGTTGACCATGTGTTGTCGTTGACCATGTGTTGTCGTTGACCATGTGTTGTCGTTGACTATGTGTTGTCGTTGACCAGGTGTTGTCGTTGACCAGGTGTTGTCGTTGACCAGGTGTTGTCGTTGACCAGGTGTTGTCGTTGACCATGTGTTGTCGTTGACCATGTGTTGTCGTTGACCATGTGTTGTCGTTGACCATGTGTTGTCGTTGACCATGTGTTGTCGTTGACCATGTGTTGTCGTTGACCATGTGTTGTCGTTGACCATGTGTTGTCGTTGACCAGGTGTTGTCGTTGACCAGGTGTTGTCGTTGACCATGTGTTGTCGTTGACCAGGTGTTGTCGTTGACCATGTGTTGTCGTTGACCATGTGTTGTCGTTGACCATGTGTTGTCGTTGACCATGTTTGTCGTTGACCATGTGTTGTCGTTGACCATGTGTTGTCGTTGACCGTTTTGTCGTTGACCATGTGTTGTCGTTGACTGTCGTGTTGTCGTTGACCATGTTTTGTCGTTGACCATGTGTTGTCGTTGACCATGTGTTGTCGTTGACCATGTGTTGTCGTTGACCATGTGTTGTCGTTGACCGTGTTTGTCGTTGACCAGGTGTTGTCGTTGACCATGTGTTGTCGTTGACCATGTGTTGTCGTTGACCGTGTTGTCGTTGACCATGTGTTGTCGTTGACCATGTGTTGTCGTTGACCATGTGTTGTCGTTGACCATGTGTTGTCGTTGACCATGTGTTGTCGTTGACCATGTGTTGTCGTTGACCAGGTGTTGTCGTTGACCATGTGTTGTCGTTGACCATGTGTTGTCGTTGACCGTTTTGTCGTTGACCATGTGTTGTCGTTGACCATGTGTTGTCGTTGACCATGTGTTGTCGTTGACCATGTGTTGTCGTTGACCATGTGTTGTCGTTGACCATGGCGTTGTCGTTGACCATGCGTGTTGTCGTTGACCAGGTGTTGTCGTTGACCATGTGTTGTCGTTGACCAGGTGTTGTCGTTGACTTGGTGTTGTCGTTGACCATGTGTTGTCGTTGACCATGTGTTGTCGTTGACCATGTGTTGTCGT
>NW_024737042.1:1738043-1780543 GCF_018991925.1 Homarus americanus | reverse complement strand
GAACTTTCTATTCAACAACTGCCGCCTCACCTGAATTGGACCCTGTCTCGGAGTTATGTTGTCCGAGATGAAAGACGTATTCATTTTTCTTGCTTGTATAATGTAATATCGTAGTGCTTGTGTGTTTGGGATTATGCATATTTGAGACGTTTTTATTTACTGTTTATTAAATCTTTAGTGGTGTTGGTATTCCTCGTTTTGGTATAATTTGTGGCTATTGTTGTTTATTGTATTACGGTAATATTTTAGTATTATTATTTTAAATTATTCATGAAGGGTAAAGGGATTACTGTTTCGTGTGTGTGTGTGTGTGTGTGTGAGGGGAGGTGGGTTGCGTGTGTAATAGTAATAATACTTACCGGTTTATTAACAAATACCTGTACGGCAGCCATAAGTATAAAATATACAAATAACATAAGTGGTACCTGTACATTATATATTAACATGAGAGAAGGTCATTTAACAGGGAATTTCAGCACAGTTACCGTATAAGTGAGCAGGTTCAGGTTACCTACGAGTTACTGATGATTCTTATAGCATTCAGAAAGTTGTCTTACAGGCTGGATGCGGTTGTGTCGAGCAGCAAATCGCAGACGAGGGATCTCAGGTGGTGGTAGGTGACGGTGGCGAGGGTGGTGTAGTAGATTCTTCAGGCAGATGAGTTCACGTTGTATTTTATTATTTTTTATTGTATTTTGGTTTATTTTATTGTCTTAGGATTTTGTATTTTGCTATTTTTTTGTATTTTTAACTTTTGTTATTGTAATTGTTGTATTTTTATATTCAAGAAATTACTTCCGATATTTATAACTCACCAAAGAAATATATTCCCATTTAGGTACTGAAATAAAGGTTATAAACGGTATAGATACACGAGTCAAATATATTTATGTGATCATTAAGTAAGAGAGAAACTACACATAAAGGAACTTATCTTTAGTCCTCCTAGAAATACCTTCAAAATGATAAACACGAAAAGGTTCCCTCACAACTCTCCTCCTCTCTGCTACAAACTTTTTCTCCCGCGTTTTCAGAATTCTCCATCTCGGTTCCATACTGTGAAATGCATCTCTTTCGTGTCGTCTCTTCTGATGTACGATAATAATGATAAAAATAAACAAACGGGAAGACAACCAAGAAAAGAAAGAAAAAAGAAATGAGAAAGGAGAAGTTGGTAAAATGGTTAAAGTTTAGAGTGAGTTACCGTGTACAAGGAAAACGTAAAGAAGTATATAGTTTACCAGGGTCTCTTCTTGCTTATCACCGAGTCGACCATTAGTTGTGCCGCTAAGACTTCCTCCTCCTCCTCCTCCTCCTCCTTATTACCTCCCTCCATTACAAGCTCAAGACACCAGATATAACATTCATTGTGTTTTCGTCTCTCCTTATCACGGTAATTCAATCGATGTCCTTAGAGGTAAATCTTTCCGTGTTGGGAGGAGATTAGTTGTGATGGCGCGGGGGCATTCTTCTTGATCCTCCTCCTCCTCTTCCCTTGCAATCTTCCTTTCATCTTTTCCTTATTTCTCCTCATTCTCATCTTTTTCATCATCTCCCCTTTTCACCTTCTTCTCCTCTTTATTCTTCTCATTCTCCTCTTCCTCCTCCTTCTCCTCCTGATGCCATAACAGGTTCCATCATCATTATCTGGATATATTTCGTCTCGTCTCCCCCAGCCACTGTCTCCATGGCGTAGGGATCCTGTTATGTTATATTATCACACACACATACACACACACACACACACACACACACACACACAGGTAGATAGTTAGATAGACACCTCCATCTACCCATTCCCCATTACTTACCATTCACCCATTCATTATACTTCACTGATCACCCCTCCCCATTGTGGTATAACCAATTTCACACCCACTCCTCTTCGCCTACTTTATGCGTCTGCTTTGTCCCATTTCCACTTTGCAGTCTATTTCCATTCATCAAGATTTATCTCCGGGTTCGTTCGTTCTCTACACAATCCACAAATTTACTTGTCACACGGCATGATTTGTGAGTGCGTGTGGGAGTGGTTGTTTGTGTGTGGGGGAAGAGTTTGTGTGTGTGTAGGTGGGGAGTGTGTGTGTGTAGGTGGGGAGTGTGTGTGTGTGTGTGTAGGTGGGGAGTGTGTGTAGGTGGGGAGGGGTGTGTGTAGGTGGGGGGGATGTGTGTGGGAGTGGTTGTTTGTGTGTGGGGGAAGAGTTTGTGTGTGTGTAGGTGGGGAGTGTGTGTGTGTAGGTGGGGAGTGTGTGTGTGTGTGTGTAGGTGGGGAGTGTGTGTGTGTGTGTGTAGGTGGGGGAGTGTGTGTGTGTGTGTGTAGGTGGGGGGAGGTGTGTGTGTGTGTGTGTAATAACGATGATGATGATAAAGTTGATGATAAAATAAATAACATTGGATGATTCTTTTTATAGATAAATATTTTACTAGTAAGGAAAGCATCAATAAAATCTATCTGTTTCTGTCTATTCCTCCGTCCATCTCTGTCCGTCCGAAGTAAAGTAAATAGCCGGTCGAGGTCCATTAGTAGAAGGATCGATCCATTGCCAACTGGCTGGAAAGTGGAGCCCTAATCGTTGGCTGCTGCTTACATTACGGAACAACACGAAAGCATCTGCCGGATGGTGTGAAAGTCTCGCCTCTCTCTCCTCTCTCTCTCTCTCTCTCTCTCTCTCTCTCTCTCTCTCTCTCCTAGCCTTCTGCATCTCACCAGTCGCCCGTAAACACCTGTATCCATCTCCCAATTGGCTTCAAAACTATCCACGAGTAAATCATAACGAGTGAAGTATTTTTGTGTCTGGATTTTTATTTTGATATGGATTGGGATTTTTTTTTTCCTATGCTAATTCTCTTCTTCTTTTATCCATCTTCTGTTTTTATCTCTGTTTCTTATCTCCTACGTTTATTGTTGTGTTTGGTTTGTTTGATTGTTTTTTGTTTGTCTTTGTATGGAATGAAGCAAGAATGAAGAGGTGAGAAGAAAGATTAAAGACCCAAGAGGAATGAAGAGTCAGTAGTCAAGAATAGTGAAAGAAGGAGCAACAATGAAGAATGAAGAAGCAATATTGGAGAAAGAAGCAAAAATGAAGTAAGACTCAAGAATAAACAAAAGATGAAGAAAACAAGAATAAAAGAAGTTAAAAAAAATGAAGGAGAATGAAAAATGAAGGAGGAAGAATGGAGAATGAAAACATGAAGAAAGCTCTGGCTGAGGTCAATGAGGTGGTCTGTCTGTCTGTCTGTCTGTCTGTCTGTCTGTCTGTCTGTCTGTCTGTCTGTCTTCTCTGTACGGATTACCACTAAACTTTCATCTCAACTGTATATAGTTTGTTATATCGAGGTTTGTCATCTAACGGGCCCTCGATATAACGGACTTTGGTCTGTATATACTCCGTTAATTAGAGGTTTTTACTCTACTTGACTTTATGGTACGAAATTGTTTACCATCCTCAGATCCGGGGAGGCTAGAAGACGCCGGTGTTTTCTATCCCTCCCTCCTCTTTCTCCCTTCTTCCTCCCTCCTCCTTCTTATCCTCCCTCCCTCCCTCTTCCTCCCTCCCTCTTATCTCCTCCTCCTCCTTCCCCCGTCCCCCTCTCTTCCTCCCTCCGTCCTCTCTGTTTCTGTCTCTCCTCTTTTCTTTCTTTCTTCTCCTCCCACCTCCTCCCTCCTCCTCCTCCCACCTCTCCTCCCACTCCTCCTCCTCTCACACCCTCCCAAGTCTTTCCCTTCTGTTTTCAGGGAGGATTGCAACTCAAGAAGTATAAACGACTCTAATTTGGTATTGTGTAACAGTTCCTCTTGAATGCATAAAGATCCTTGTGTGAGGCTCCAAAGTTATGTTATCAATTGTGCTGGAGTGAAGGAGGTAAGGAGTGTTTACATCATGCTGGGATTAGTATTCACGGGGGCGGGCTGGTGTGTGTGTGTGTGTGTGTGTGTGTGTGTCTGTGTGCGTGTGTGTGTGTGTGTGTGTGTGTGTGCGCGCGTGTGTGTGTGTGTGTGTGTGTGTCTGTGTGCGTGTGTGTGTGTGTTGTTTATGATGGAGCGACGCCTAAACGTTTGCTATGTTTTAAAGTTTGGTACAGTAGTTGGCTAATTCACTTCGTGTCTTCTTCATCTTCTTCTTCTTTCTCCGTTAAATTATATCGTTTTCCTTGTTTCCTTTTTCATACCCTCCCTCCCTCCCTCCCTCCTTCCCTCCTTCCCTCCCTCCTTCCCCTTCCTCCCTCCCTCCTTCCTTCCCTCCCTCCTCCTCCTTTCTTCACCTCTGCATTCTTACATCTTCACGTAGGAGGAATATTCATGGAGGGAATCTTTGTTTAATAGGACCCAGGAGCAGCCTGTGACTCATGATCCTGCGTCTCCATTATGTTAATTAGTTTCTTGACGCATTTCTTCTGAGTAACGAGGAGTAACCAGACAGATAACAGTAACGGTGCTGAGTAACTAAGCTAGCCTAACTAAACAGGTAATGGTAACGGTGCTGAGTAACTAAGCTAGCCTAACTAAACAGGTAACAGTAACGGTGCTGAGTAACTAAGCTAGCCTAACTAAACAGGTAACGGTGCTGAGTAACTAAGCTAACCTAACTAAACAGGTAACGGTAACGGTGCTGAGTAACTAAGCTAACCCTAACTAAACAGGTAACGGTAACAGTGCTGAGTAACTAAAAGCTAGCCTAACTAACAGTTTAACGTGGCAGTGCTGAGTAACTAAGCTAACCTAACTAAACAGGTAACGGTAACGGTGCTGAGTAACTAAGCTAACCTAACTAAACAGGTAACGGTAACGGTGCTGAGTAACTTAGCTAATTTAACGGGTTGCTGATCTGACTTTTTTTTATAATTATTATTATTATTATTATTATTATTATTATTATTATTATTATTATTATTATTATTATTATTATTATTATTACTGTTGTTGTTGTTGTTGTTGTATGTTTGATATTTTAATTTCACCTTTCCATAAAACATAATTAGCGTAAGAATGTTTTTAACGGTGTTGTTATTCATGATAGTGTCTTAGATGATGCAGAGAGAGAGAGTACATACTGTTGTAATGAAAAATAAAAATAATTAAGACTGAAAAAAGGAAGGTAGGAAAGAAGGACGGAAGGAAGAGAGGAAGGGAGGGGGGAGGGGATAAGGGAGGAATGAGGTAGGAGTGAAGAAGGACGGAAGGAAGACCCAATTGCACCTTCAATCTACCATTGTAAAAATAACTATCCATTGTTTACCATTTTTCTGGCCTACCATAGTCTATAACACACTATAACACACTCTAGTCTATAACGCACTATAATACACTATAACACACTCTAGTCTATAACGCACTATAATACACTATAATACACTTTAATCCATAACACACTCTAGTCTGTAACATACTCTAGTCTATAACACACTCTAGTCTATAACACACTATAACACACTATAATACACTATAATCCATAACACACTCTAGTCTATAACACACTCTAGTCTATAACACACTCTAGTCTATAACGCACACTACCTCACAGGATCTTACCCTTTGAACAACAACAACAACACTGTTCATAGTAAGATACTAGATATATACAGCATACTGGGTCTAGCCACCTGTTACTCTCCCTCCTTCCTTACTTCCTTACTTCCTTACTCCCTCTTTCTCCTTCCTACGTCACTCTCTTTCCTTTCCTTCTCTTCCCTCCTCTCCCTCCTTCCTCCTTATCCCTCTCCCTTCCTCCTTTCTTCCTCCTTTTCCCCAACCCTTCCTTCCTTCCTTCATTCCTGCCTTTCTTCCTTCCCTCCCTCCCTTACACCGAGGACAGGGGCAAACACGCCAATTGATTCCCTAAGAGGTGGTTGAAGACTCGTAATGGACCTAAAGAGCCTTGGAAGAAGGAAGAAGAGGAGGCGGAGGAGGAGGAGGGGGGGAGGAATCAAATGCTAAGAGGATCGAGGGCATAGAAAATGTGGGTTCGCTCTATCGGCATTAATCAAGTTTCTGAGAGAGAGTTACTTTACCTATAACAAAATTCATAATAATACTCTTTTACTTGTATTATTACCTATACTTGTATCGGTACCTGTAGTTGTATCTGTACTTGTATATGTAACTGTATTTGTACCTGCACCTATTCTTGCACCTGTACACCTTGTCACAATCTTGACCCACCAATAGCGGCATCCGTCTTCACTTGTGTAACTAGTTGAGCACCTTACACCCGGTAAAGGACTCGCTGCCATATGTTCAGGAGCTCATAACCCAAACAGCGCCAACACTGCTGGTGGTGTTGTACTGCTGTGCTGCGTTATGCTGCTTGTATTGCTTCTTGGGTCGTCAGTGTCGCAGCAGACGGCGACCATCACGACTCGTCCGATGGGGCGGCACGCAGCTCCCAGGCAATTGTCGTCTTTTACTGCCCCATTATTATAGTTATTTCCACAAAGCGGAGGCGATTCCACCATACTTGTCTCCTGTAAAGAAGGCAACGAGCTGCAGCGGGGTGTTTGAATCTCCCCAGCTGTCTCGGTGCCTGGGGAGAGTCATGACCGTACCCGCAGTCCAGATAGAAATGGCCAAGTCCCCGGCATTACCCAGCGTTATCTGAGCGTTTTCTGTGTGCCGGGAAGCGATTATCGTGGGATAGGAGACGGGGGCGGAGATGGAGAGGTAGGCCAGGCAGGAAGGTGTGATGGTTGTAATAAGTGACAGTGCAAGGCGGGGTAGAGAGAGAGAGAGAGAGAGAGAGAGTACTTTGCAGTGGGCAGTAGGTGCCCTGTGTCAAGTGGTCAGTAGGGCTTGTCCTGCTGAGGGTCTTCCTGCTGGTTTAGTAAAAAAAAAATATTTGTGTGGTCGAGGTGAGGATACTGGTGGGAATATATGTATGTTGGTACAGTCTACTTTCTGCACCTGTAATGTATCAATCATTACCTACCTCTTCTCCCGCACGGATGCAAACTTTGTTACTATGGCAACACTTGGTCAGCTTGGGCGAAATTTGCACCGAAAGGTTATCATAGCAGGGTGGGGAGGACCACTGCTCGATATACGTGTCCGCAGTGGTGGACAAGTGGGGGCCGAGGTACTGAGAGTGGGTAACATTTAAGAGAGTAGTACCGTTAAGATGGATGGATGGTGGAGGTGTGGCTGAACCAGGGGCAGGTTGAAAGAGAATCTGAGTCTGACGTACATTCACCTCAAGGTCGAAGTGTGCATACGCATTTGACTATGTGTTCAGGATCTCCTGTAGGTCGCGTTCACTGTGAGCGACAAGGGTGAGGTCGTCTGCATACTGAAGTTCAGTAATGGAAGCTGCCGACACCTTTGTTCCTGCCTGGAGTCGTCTTATATTGAAAAGACCCTTCACCCGGTACTCGATGTCCACCCCGCCGGCCAAATTGGTACTGGCACGAATAAGGAAGGCAGCCAAGAAAATGGAAAAAAAGAGTTGGTGCCAGTACACATTCTTGTTTTACCCCCGTTTGGATGGGGAAGAACTCAGACTGGGTGTCACTTCGCATACTGCCGTTCATGCCATCGTGGAGTTGCCTCACGATGACAATGGATTTTGTTGGGCCGCCAAAACGGCCGAGGGTCCGCCAGAGGGCTTCCACGTTGACCGAGTCGAAGGCCTTGGTTAGGTCAATGAAGGCCATGTACAGGTCACGACGCTGTTTTCTACACCTTTCCTGTATCTGGCGGGCAGCAAAGATCATGTCACTGGTGCCGCGTGATGGTCTAAAGCCACATTGAGATTCTGGGAGGAAGTTTTCCGCCTCAAGTAGAAATCTGTTTAGGAGGAGTCGTGCGATAATCTTGCCAGGTACGGACAGCAGCAAGATCCCACGATCCCACGCGGTAGTTGCCACAGTCTGACCGGTCTACCTTGTTCTTATAAATATTGACGATGGAGGCGTCTTTAAGAGCTTGGGGGACTTCCTGCTTTTCCCATAATTCTCCAGGAGAGAGTAGAGACGGCTGGTAGGCAGAGGTCCTCCTGCTTTATTTTTCATCTGGAGGATAGCTGAGGTGAGTCAACTTTGGATACTGAGGGACCTGCTGGGTAATCAGGACATATCTACATCGATGTTTCGGTTGAGTAGCGGAACACACACACACACACACACACACACACACTCTAATACCTGGTCTGGCCGCTGGGTGAATAATGCTATTAGTCGTGTTTGTGTGGCTGTATGTTGATCTCCTGGCATGAATACTTTTATATACCCAAAAACAAACACACGAAGGCTATGAATATTAAAACTTTGATTACAATTTCGCAGTGGATGACTCTGCATGGAAACATTTGTAGTCCCGCCAAAATTTACGGAATAATAATTAAGTTTGCGTTGGACACACACACACACACACAGCAGCCTCGAGTCCATTTGTCTGTGTGCAGGCAACTATAACAGCACTGTGACATGTAATGAAACAGCAGTGGGTGAGTTTCCCAGCTGCTAATGGATTTCATAAATGTGATTGTTTTAATGAAGAAATCTACGTCAACAAGCCTCACCATAATTGTTTTTTATTAGATATCAAGTGTTAAGTGAGGGGGGGGATGTGGCGTGGTGGTGGTAGTATTACTTGACAGCCCGCCCGTCCCGACCCTGCACGCCCCCGACCCGACACGACACGACACCGCCTGATCCTGTCCCAACCCCAGTCTTCGCCCGGGATGATGATAGTGGTAGTCGTAATGGTAGTGGTAGTCGTGATGATGATTGTAGTAGTGGGGAGTAGTGAGCGGTGTGTAGTAGTGACTGGTGGTGGTAGTAGTGATGGTGGTGGTGGTAGTAGTGAGGTGGTGGTAGTAGTGACGGTGGTGGTAGTAGTGACGGTAGTGAGTAGTGACGGTGGTGGTAGTAGTGACGGTGGTGGTAGTAGTGACGGTGGTGGTGGTAGTAGTGACGTGGTGGTGGAGTAGTGCGGTGGTGGTGGTAGTAGTGACGGTGGTGGTAGTAGTAGTGACGGTTGGTAGTAGTGACGGTGGTGGTAGTAGTGACGGTGGTGGTAGTAGTGACGGTGGTGGTGGTAGTGATGTGGTGGTGGTAGTGTGACGGTGGTGGTAGTAGTGACGTGGTGGTAGTGGTGACGGTGGTGGTAGTAATGACGGTGGTGGTGGTAGTAGTGACGGTGGTGGTGGTAGTAGTGACGGTGGTGGTAGTAGTAGTGACTGGTGGTGGTGGTAGTAGTGACGGTGGTGGTGGTGGTAGTGGTGACGGTGGTTAGTGACGGTGGTGGCAGTAGTGACGGTGGTGGTAGTAGTGACGGTGGTGGTAGTATGGTGATAGTGGTGGTGGTAGTGAATGGTGGTGGAGTAGTGACGGTGGTGAGTAGTGACATTGGTGGTGCTAGTGATAATTGGTGTGGTAGTAGTGACGATTGTGGTAGTAGTGACGGTGGTGGTAGTGACGGTGGTGGTAGTAGTGACGGTGGTGGTAGTAGTGACGGTGGTGGTGGTAGTGACAGTGGTGGTAGTAGTGACGGTGGTGGTAGTAGTGACGGTGGTGGTAGTAGTGACGGTGGTGGTGGTGGTGACGGTGGTGGTAGTGGTGACGGTGGTGGTGGTAGTGACGGTGGTGGTAGTAGTGACGGTGGTGGTAGTAGTGACGGTGGTGGTAGTAGTGACGGTGGTGGTAGTAGTGACGGTGGTGGTAGTAGTGACGGTGGTGGTAGTAGTGACGGTGGTGGTAGTAGTGATGGTGGTGGTGAGTAGTGACGGTGGTGGTAGTAGTGACGGTGGTGGTAGTAGTGACGGTGGTAGTAGTGACGGTGGTGGTAGTGGTGACGGTGGTGGTAGTAGTGACGGTGTGGTGGTAGTGGTGACGGTGATGGTGTGGTGACGGTGGTGGTGGTAGTGACAGTGGTGGTACTAGTGATGGTGGTGGTGGTAGTAGTGACGGTGGTGGTAGTAGTGACGGTGGTGGTAGTAGTGACGGTGGTGGTAGTAGTGACGGTGGTGGTAGTAGTGACGGTGGTGGTGGTAGTGACAGTGGTGGTAGTAGTGACGGTGGTGGTAGTAGTGACGGTGGTGGTAGTAGTGACGGTTGGTGTGGTGACGGTGGTGGTAGTAGTGACGGTGGTGATGTGGTGACTGGTGGTAGTAGTGACGGTGGTAGTGAGTGACGGTGGTGGTAGTAGTGACGGTTGGTGGTAGTGGTGACGGTGGTGGTAGTAGTGACGGTGGTGGTGGTAGCGGTGTGGTAATCTTTCTCTCCTAATCACTCTTCCTCGCCTCTTCTCTCTTCACTTTCATCACTTATTCTCCTCTCCCCCTTTCTCTTCGCTCTCAACTATATTTCTTTCTTCTTTCCCTTCACTTTCCTCTCTCTTCCCTCTCCTCCCCTCCCTCTCCCCTCTCCCAAACAGTGGGAGTTAAATTACATTCTCAGCCTTTGTGTGACACCCTAGATGTAATGCGGCCCGTTCAGGGTCTGTCGCCGTGTCTGGCTATACTGCAGTGTGGCTGAGTTGGTTATACTGTCATGTGGTTGGGTTGGTTATACTGCATGTGGTTGGGTTGGTTATACTGTCATGGTTGGGTTGGTTATACTGTCATGTGGTTGGGTTGGTTATACTGTCATGTGGTTGGGTTGGTTACTGTCATGTGGTTGGGTTGGTTATACTGTCATGGGTTGGGTTGGTTATACTGTCATGTGGTTGGGTTGGTTATACTGTCATGTGGTTGGGTTGGTTATACTGTCATGTGGTTGGGTTGGTTATACTGTCATGTGGTTGGGTTGGTTATACTGTCATGTGGTTGGGTTGGTTATACTGTCATGTGGTTGGGTTGGTTATACTGCCTGGTGTCTGAGGTCGTCAATGAATTGACATAAGTTTAGAAGAACAAAAACAATAAATCACAATCTGTTTTTCGAACCTGTGTTGGCCTACAGGTGTCTTGAGAACACCTGTGTGGCCTACAGGTGTCTTGAGAACACCTGTGTGTTGGCCTACAGGTGTCTTGAGAACACCTGTGTTGGTCTACAGTGTCTTGAGAACCCCTGTGTGTCCATTTACAGGTGTGTGAAAACATATGTCTGCTCATCTACAGGTGTCTTGAGAACATAATTATGTGTATTGGTCTACAGTTGTTTTGTGAATAACCTGTAGGAGACGTGTGTTGGTTCACACCTGTAGAACTCATTTTAAGGTAGAGTAAAACGTGTTCAAGTGGTCAGCAGGTAGATTACAATGTGTATAACGACCGTCTGCTACGACACGCTTAAACTGTGGTCTTTCTTCCATTAAATACGGGTTTCAGGTTAAATACGGGTTTCATGTTAAATAAGGGTTTCATAATAATACGGGTTTCACAGTAAATAGCCTAAGATGAGAATGATATGTACAAGCGATTGAATTTGTAAACACACATTGCCTAAATTGATACTTTTAAGGTGATTTTTTGTAAATTAATTGAACTCTTTACGTATTTCTCTATATTCATTACTTGCAACTGTGAGGAAGGGAATTATTTCCGGTCATGTCTGTGTCTGTGTCTGTCTGTCTGTGTCTGTCTGTCTGTCTGTCTGTCTGTCTGTCTGTCTGTCTTATGCTTTTAAGGTCATCCCTGAGATAATATCCTTATTTGTTTGAGATCTGGTCAGAGGTCAAGGGCTTTTTCAGGTAATGCTCGAATCTGGGTCAGTGAGGTCAACACGGTGGTTTTCCTGGTTTAATGACCTAATTCTTTCAGTATTTTGTAACTTTGAGGATTGTCTTGGGGTTAAGGCTTACGATTGTTTAAGATTAGTGGAAGGTGCGTTTTTTTGAGGTCATTTAGGGTAAATTTAACCTGCTTTATTCAAATTTTGAGCTTAGAATAGGGTTTCAGGATTTCAGTACTTTCAGGGACTCAGGGTTTCAGAACTTTCAGGAATTCAGGGTTTATGGTGAAATCTGTTACAAAACGTTTAGCATTGATGTTCTTTAAAGTGGCAGCCTTGTGACGGTCGTTCTTGTATTTGTGTAGCAACAATTTACTGTTTGTTAAGTTTCAACTCTTTATACTGTGTCCACATGGAGGGTGAGATACCTTTGTTCCTCTCACTTTCTCTCCTGTTGCTGTTTCTCTCTCCTTCTCTTTCATGTAATCTCTCTCCATTTGTTGTGTTTCCTGCCGTTGCTCGAGTCTCACTATTATTTCCCTCTTCTTTGAGTGTTCTATGTCCCTTTGTCCACCCCGTACGAGAGTAGAAGAAAGCACACTGAATAACTCTTCTGCTCAGTGGGGGAGGGTGGGGGGCCAGCTTGTGGGTTTGGTTGGTATAGATATACAGTTACACATCAAGTTGTAGAGAGATGGGGAGAGGATGTGTCGACGGGCACTGAAATGTCACTATACATATGTGATGTATATGTAATGTCAGTCTCTCGTCAACATTGAGGGAATAATCTCATACTTTTGGGGAATGACTTTGTTGCGGAAGTTCTGGTGAGCTCTGTTGTTGACCCTAAATCCTCCTGTGTTTGGGTCTCGGCTTCGATCTCAAATATCTGTGGTTTCGGATTTTTGTTCAAGAGCTGTCGAGGCCACGAATTTGTTTATTAATATCCAGGTATGTGTCGTGAGGGATTGTCAACTGCTTACGTTTAGATTCAGCTAGAAAGAAATACTTTACCTGAGGTGAAAATTTAACCATAAGTAGGAATTTCTTGGGTCGTGGTCAACCTGCCACTGACCATTCTAGGTGTGCCTGCCTCTAGTGCTCCGGCTGTGCGTCTTAAGTCATGGGAAGGAATAATAATGAGGCGCCAAAGATGACGAACATAGCAAATGTACTTGAGTATACTGATGAACACTTCTCGCAGTTCAGATAAATATACGAAAAATAAAGTACCTGGTTATGATCAACAAGCCTGAGGTACCAAATGTGATTCCAATAAATAAAAAAAAAATGGATAGATAGATAGATAGATAATTAGATATATAGATAAATAAGATAAATAAATAAAGTGTGTATATTTATTTACTAATATTTATATCATGAAATTGAACAGAATATATAATTTGGTATTTGGTTCACAACCCATAATAATTGGTGAATATTCCTACGTCTTAAAATAACATTGTTTCCCCATCATCCAAGGATTTCAACCCCTCAGAAATTTTAGACCTACGTGAACCGAAACCATAATTTTTTTACTATTGAATATTTGGCTTAAGCATTGGTCTTGAAGTAATGTAGACACCCCCCCAGCTGAACCACCCAGACGCTACCTGGGGGGGAGGGGTGGAGGTAGGGGAGGGGTAGAGGTGGGGGAGGGGTGGAGGTGGGGAGGGTGGAGGTGGGGTAACCTTCAGCTGACGGTGGAACTCAGTACTCACTTCAAGATTGTCCCCCTACTTATCTCACCTGAAATTTAACCACCCCGGCACAAAATAATACACAATTGGGTTAGTTCAAGTAGTTTGGTTACCAGAACTAGATTAAACAACATGAATTATTTGTTAGTTATAAGAGCTTGAGTCGCCTATCAGTTGGGTTAATAACACTGGGCTCCTCCTTGTGTGTGTGTGTGTTTTAATGTCCTATCCCAACTTGATCTTGATTTTAAGGTACATTATTTGTATGTGTCCTTCTCTCAGTCTCACTTGTTTTATATTACTTGGTGATGGAGGAAGTCTGTCCCTAAATGATGCTATCCAATTATTCATGATGTTTTGCCCAGTGTTGGTTTTCCTCTTCATTATAATACAGTAATAACAAAATCTTCAGGTAAGTTGGAGGCCTCGCGTGTCTTAACTCTTAGGCCCGATCTCTCTCCATTAGCGTAATGAGACCTGTTCAATAATGACTAGTGTACGGGAGAGTCTGTTCCTTTCACCAGCATCTTACCTGTTAGCCTTTGTTAGGCTTTTCCTCTTTTGTTTTTATTGTTTATTGGCTATTGGGTTTTAGTTCAGTAATGTTTGTTGTTGTTGTTGTTGTTGCTGTTGTTGTTGTTGTTGCTGCTGTTGTTGTTATATATTATTGTTGTTGTTATTATATATTCTCCTCGGTGTTATTGGTTGTTAAGTAGGGAATAAAAGCGTCGTTGTTTAAGTAGGAGGAGGAAGGCGACGTTGTTCAAGCATAATGTTGTCTAATGGACCCTTGCTGCCATATGTGATCAAGTCCCAGGTTGATGATCTGGATTTATCTTGTCCACGTTTCCATTGTGGATCTACACACACCACATACATATATATATATATATATATATATATATATATATATATATATATATATATATATATATATATATATATATATATATATATAATATATATATATATATACAAGTAAATCACTGTAGGTGCGCGTGATCCAGGTATATGCTGATAACCACAGATTTATCAATAAATCATTAATTACTATATTCACCCCGAGAGAGAGAGAGAGAGAGAGAGAGAGAGAGAGAGAGAGAGAGAGGTATATAATATCAACCGCGTTATCACTACTTAAGAACCAATTTGATGACGTAGATGTAATTGGGATGTGTGAGGGAAATTATAAGTTGTTTTTCCCCGGAGGGATGGAGGGTCGTGGACGCCAACCCTCAGACATGAGAAGGACACTTTGATTAAAGGAAAATAAATTGCGATTATTGTATTATACCATCAACGAGTTACACAATGATACACCCTGAGAGACGAGTATAAGCAGCGTTAGTGCGGACAATATTTGACAACTTTATTATCGAGAATGATGTGAAAACTACAGATAAATATTGACAACATTACTGATGGGAACATTGTCAAGTATGACTGGTGTGAACTATGTGATTATTTTACCTTTCCTTCCAACAATACTGACATCTTCTTCTAATATGTTGACGACAAAGTTACCAACATTGTTACCTTGGTGTGGATCCACCTTTAGCCAGTAGGTCATATAATAATTTGTTCTTCACCTCGTAGTAGTAACCTAATTTCTTCGTTTAATTCATATTAGTTGTGGTAAAATTTACTGTTTTCTCTAGTGACAATAACTGGAAATATTTGTTATATATCTGTCTTACTGTGATAAATATTCTCCTTTCCTTTATTATGGTTAATGTTTGAAGAATATATTTTAGTGTATGGAAAATATTCTTCAATTATTGTATCTGTCTTAAAATTAATGTGTCATCCCCTGGCACTCCTACCCCTGGCACTCGTACCCCTGGCACTCGTACCCCTGGCACTCCTACCCCTGGCACTCCTACCCCTGGCATTCCTACCCCTGGCACTCGTACCCCTGGCACTCCTACCCCTGGCACTCCTACCCCTGGCATTCCTACCCCTGGCACTCGTACCCCTGGCACTCCTACCCCTGGCACCACACTACTCCTGGCACTCCTACCCTGGCACTCCTACCCCCTGGCACTCCTACTCCTGGCACTACTACCCCTGGCACTCACCCCTGGCACTCCCTACCCTGGCACTCCCACCCCTGGCACTACTACTCCCCTGGCACCCTACCCCTGCACCACCCCTGGAGACTTATCCCTGGCACTCCCACTCCTGGTACTCCCACCCCGGACACACCCCACCATGACGTTCTTCCTGGGTACTCCTTCCCGGCACCCCCCGGGCACCTCCCCCGGCACTCCCCCCGGCACTCCCTCCCCGGCACTTCCTCCCCCGGGCACTCCCTCTGGCACCAGGTTCATCATTACCGAAAGCAGGCGGGAGCAGCAGAAGCTCCTGTTATATCTGAGGACGCTTAATTGACAACTTCCCCACTCCTCCCCACTCCACCCCCTTCCCAATTCACCTTACCCCACTCCACTCCTCCCCACCCACCCCTTCCCCACCCACCCTTACCCCACCCACCCTTACCCCACCATTCTTCCTCCCCCCCTCACCCCTTCCCTTCACCAGGGCACACAGCTCGGCGCCATATTGGAGGGTGTAATTTTCCTTTCGTTTCCAAAGAAGGGATGAGAATATGCTTAGCTGAGCGATGAATAAAATGGGCGGTGGAAGACAGGTTAGGTTAGGTTAGGTTTGGTTTGGTTTCGTTTGTTTTTTGGGTTAGGTTAGTTTTATTTAGGTTAGGTTAGGTTGGGTTTGGTTAGGCAAGGTAAGGTCAGATCAGGTTAGGTAAAAAACTTGCGAAACAATTGTAGAATACTTATAAAGCTCATTTTGAAGTACTAAATGAATTCCCCTACTACACGTGTAAAACTAACTAAATACCTGTAAAATACTTGTGAAACACCTGTAAAACATTTGTAAAACACAAGTAAGCACCAGGTAAAGGCCTATCAAATACTTATAAATCACTTGTAAAATACCTGTAAAACACCTGTGTTAATTTACTGCAAATTTACGTGTTTTAAAAGTGGACTTGTAATTTACTATATCTGGTGAGGTGGTCAAGTGGATACAACTCTCGTGTCCTGTCCTTATGGGTTGCTGGTTCGCGCCTTGGGTAGCCCCTGCCCCCGAACTCACCCAGCTGTGAATAGGGACCTGACTTTACAACTGGGGAAGTGATAGAGGGCGAGTGCAGTGTTTTTTCTCCTGTGTGCTGAAATAAAAAGGATTTGTGGACAGTGTAGTAAATCCCCCAACACTTGTCATGCTTATGGGACCAACTACTGAAATTATTTATTGTTTGGAAACTTGTAAAGAATAATAGTGAATTGCGTTCGGTTGGGCTGGGTTGGGTTGGGTTGGGTTAGGTTAGGATACGTTTGGTTAGGTTGGGATAAGTTGGGTTAGGTTAGGATACGTTTAGGTTTAATTAAGTAAGGTCATGTTAGGTTAGATTAGGATTAAGTTAAGGACAGGTCAGTTCAGGTTAGGTTAGGTTAGATTTTTAAGGCTTTTGAATTTTGTTAATGTTTTCAGCGACATGATGATGGAGGCAATTACCGTGGCCGACACCTCCCCCCTCCTCCCCCGCCTGGACTGAGAGAGGTGAAGAGCGTCATTATAATCCTGGACTCCTGGCACCCATGGCTCTTGTTGCCAGTGTGTGTGTGAGAGCTAATTGACACCTTTACCTTCATCACCATAGTGTTTCCTGACGCTCTCCTCCACACCTCTCCACCCCTCCTCCACTCCCTCCTTCACACTCTCCTCCACACCTCTCCACCCCTCCTCCACTCCCTCCTTCACACTCTCCTCCACACCTCTCCACTCCTCCTCCACTCCCTCCTTCACACTCTCCTCCACACCTCTCCACCTCCTCCTCCACTCCCTCCTTCACACTCTCCTCCACACCTCTTCTCCACACTCTCCTTCACCCTCTTCACTCTCCCCCTTCACCATTTTAACACGCGCCTTTTCACACTCCTAAATCCTGTTCACAATCGAGCTCTCTATATCCATGTTGTTCAGTTGATATTAGTTACTCTTTTTATTGTTTAGTGTCGGAACTTTACAATTCTCTGTGATAACTTGCATTTTTCGGTCTAGTTGGTGAGACATAATTATATAATTTCCGTTGGGATAGTGAGAGAAATACACAATTTCTGCGGCAGACAGAGTGAGATATATGTAATTTACGAGTCAGTATGGCTGTTATGCACTGTTATGCAGCTGTGCCCCCCCACCCATCATGCAACGCCACCCTCACCACCGTCATGCAACACCACCCTCACCACCCGTCACAACGCCACCTCTGCCATCACAACACCACCCTCACCACCCGTCTGCGTCACCATCAGTCTGCCCCACCCTCACCACTCCTTTATCACCACCCATCACGGAACACCACCTCACCACCCGCACACGCACACTCACCACCATCATGCAACATCACCACCCATCATACCCGTCATGCAACCGTCACCACCCATCATGCAACCCACTCTACCACCCATCACGAACACCACCTCACCACCCATCATGCAACACCACCACCACCATCACGGACACCCTCACCACCCATCACGCACCACCCCACCACCATCGCACACCACCCTCACCACCCATCATGCCACTACCCTCACCACCCATCACCACCCATCATGCACACACCACCCACCATCAGTCATGCAACACCACCCTCACCATCAGTCATGCAACACCACCCTCACCGTCATGCAACACCACCTCACCACCATCATGCAACTGCCTCACCATCAGTCATGCAACACCACCCTCACCACCCATCCGCACACCACCTCACCACCTGTCCTTACCCCACCACCATCATGCAACACCACCCTACATCAGTCATGCAACACCACCTCACCACCCATCATGCAGCACCACCTCAGGAACACCACCTCACCATCATGCAACACCACCATCACCACCATCATGGTGTCATCAACACCACCCTCACCACCCATCATGCAACCCACCTCACCACCCATCATGCAACACCACCCTTCATGCAACACCACCCTAGCAACCTTCCACCCATCACCACACCACCCCCTCACCACCATCATGCACCACCTCCCACCCATCTGCAACACCACCCTCCCACCCATCAACACCACCCCACCACCCCATGCCTGTCATCTCATGCAACAGCAGGAAATAGTTGTTGGTGAGATAACTTGCATTACAGACCAGAGAAGGAGTCTTGTAGTGTACTGTTGGCCCACAGTGATGGGTGTGGGTACTATTGGCCCACAGTGTTGGGTGTGTGTGTACTGTTGGCCCACAGTGATGGGTGTGGGTACTGTGATGGGTGTGGGTGGGTCTACAGTGTTGGGTGTGTGTACTATTGCTCACAGTGTTGGGTGTGTGTACTGTTGGCCCACAGTGTTGGGTGTGGTACTGTTGGCTCCACAGTGTTGGGTGTGGTACTGTTGGCCCACAGTGTTGGGTGTGGTGTACCTGTTGGCCCACAGTGGTGTGGTGTGGGTACTGTTGGCTCACAGTGTTGGGTGTGGTGTGCCTGTTGGCCCACAGTGTTGGGTGTGTGTGTGTGTACTGTTGGCCCACAGTGTTGGGTGTGTGTACCCACAGTGTTGGCTTTGGCACAGTGTTACGTACTGTTGGCCCACAGTGTTGGTGTGTGTACTGTTGGCCCACAGTGTTGGGTGTGTGTACTGTTGTGCTGTTCCCAGTGTTGAGTGTGTGTACTGTAACCCACAGTGTTGCCCCACAGTGTTGCTGTTGAGTGTTGGGTGTGTACTGTTGTCCCAGTACTGTTGGCCCACAGTGTTGGGTGTGTGTGTACTGTTGCCCACAGTAGTTTGGTGTGTTATGTGCCCACAGTGTTGGGTGTGTGTACTGTTGTGCCCCCACAGTGTTGTGTGCCCACAGTGTTGTACTGTTGGGTGTTGTGTGCCCCCACAGTGTTGGGTGTGATACCTGGGTCACAGTGTTAGTGTGTGTGTACTGTTGGCCCACAGTGTTGGTGTGTGTACTGTTGGCCCACAGTGCTGTTGGCATGCTGGCCCACAGTGTTGGGTGTGTACTGTTGGTGTGTGTACTCCCACAGTGTGTGGGTGTGTGTATACTGTTTAACTCCACAGTGTTGGGTGTGTGTACTGTTACTTTGGCCCACAGTGTTGGGTGTGTACTGTTGCTGTTACCACAGTGTTGGGTGTGTACTGTTGGCCCACAGTGTTGGGTGTGTTACTGTTGGCTCCACAGTGTTAGGTGTGTACTGTTGGCCCACAGTGTTGGGTGTGTGTGTACTGTTGGCTGCTCACAGTGTTGGGGTGTGTGTACTGTTGGGCTCCACAGTGTTGGGTGTGTGTAGTTGGCCCACAGTGTGTGTACTGTTGGCCCACAGTGTTGGGTGTGGTACTGTTGGCCCACAGTGTTGGTGTGTGTACTCGTTGGCCCACAGTGTTGGAGTGTGTGTACTGTTGGCCCACAGTGTTGGTGTGTTGGGTGTGGGTACTGTTGGCCCACAGTGTTGGGTGTGTACTGCTGGCCCACAGTGTTGTGTGTGTGTACTGTTGTGTTGGGTGTGTGTGTTGGCCCACAGTGTTGGGTGTGGGTACTGTTGGCTCACGGTGTTGTGTGTGTGTGTGTGTGTGTGTGTGTGTGTGTGTGTGTGTGGTGTGTGTGTGTGTGACGCCCCATTAGTCTGTAAGAACGTAAGAATGGAGGAAACTGCAGCGGATCTATTGGTCCATACTGGGCAGTCCCGTTTACACCCAACCCATATCGCTCATATATCCGTCTAACCTATATTTGAAGCTACCCAGCGTGTTCGAGTTAATGAAGATGTTTGGTAACTTATTTCACTCATCCACTACTCTATTTCCGAACCAGTGTTTACCTATCTCACGCTCCTGGTTGGAAAGTTTAAATATCATTGCTAAATCACCTTTGTTTAACGCTGACTTTCATTTATATACCTCTATCATATTGCTCCTCACTCTACGTCTCTCGAGGGAGTGCAAATTAAGATGCTTTAACCTGTCTCTGTACTCAAGGTTCCTAATGCCCAGGATTAGTCTTGCCATCTTCCTCTGAATGCTTTCGAGGGATTCTGTAACCGTTCTGTAGTACGGTGACCAGAACTGATCAGTGTAATCCAAGTGAGGTCTCACAAGTGCAAGATATAGTTTTAGGATGACCTCGCTATTCTTGTAACAACACTCCTTTGTATGAACCCAAGTACTTTATTAGCCTTGTTTCTAGCAAACACACATTGTTTACTAGGTTTAAGATCCCTACTTATCATTACTCATAAATCTTTCTCACAGTTGGATTTCTCTATAACATCGTTGTTCATCTGGTATCTGGTTTCTCTGTTTACATCTTCTAGACTAAGTACTTTGCATTTGTCCACATTAAATTTATCTATTTGTTTACTAACATCGTTACTAGTCACTACTATCTCGCTCAGTCTAATTCCTTCACTGTCTGTCGATCGTCGGTTGTGAAATCTGATGAAAACTATCTGTTCAGATTATTACTCATTTCTCCGTTGTTATCTGGTATCTGACTGTATTGGTCCAATTTTGTCTCGAGTTTTAGTTTGATACATTTGGAAGAATCCCTTGGGGTTTGACTTCGCCTCCCTTGCTACCTTCAGTTCATTATTCCTCTTTGGTTTTCTTATCTCGGCCTTAACTTTATTGGCCAATACTTTATAATTATCTCGGAGGTAAACGTCATCACTATTGATTTCCCTACCTATAGTCTTCGTTTGTCCAATAATATTCTTTAAATGCTTATTTATCCATTTGGGGTCATTGTTATTTGATCTGAGTTTTTTGTGTATTAAGTAACTCATTATTTAAATTGTTATAGAACTCGTCAACCTCGGATCTCGTGGTCATATCTTGAGGTTATCGTTGTCATGTCACCTGGTGGTAAGATGAGCTCACCCTCTGGGGTTACATTATGTGAGGTCACGTTATTTACCACCTCCCGAGGTTTCTGTGCCGAAGTGACAATGAGCCGACATCTTCTGCATCAACTCAGCCTATCGATTTCAGAAATAGATTATGTGATGTTTATCGATACGTCTTCCATGATTATGATTGCTGAGTATTCGACAATCACCCAAGATGAGTTTGCAAGTTTTAACTGTGTGTAATTGGCTATCGTCAATAAGGCGAACTGTGTACGACATCCATCAAAAAGGTGAATTAAACTTTGTATTTACTGGTCGTTACCCGAAACCCAAGTTATTAAGTGAAAAAAAAAGTGAAGTTGTAGTGTAGTGTTTACAATAAGAGGCAGATTGTATACCGAGCCTTAACCCAGGAGCTGCTGTAAGCGGTGTGTCCTCCTTCTCCAATAGCAGGCAATTGAAACAACCTCGCCTGCCTCTCCCTGTGCGTGTTATTGCCATCTGCCGTAATTTGAGTAATTTCATGCCGTTCTAGTCGATCCACAGTGCCCAAGTTACTGAAATATGTCTTTGTGATACAGTATCTCAGGGTGACCAATTTACTGAAGCTCTACGTGAAATTGGTTTGCTTTTGGTGGATATGGCTGGCTGTATCACCTTAACCCCTCCTACCTCTTGGTGGATATGGCTGGCTGTATCACCTTAACCCCTCCTACCTCTTGGTGGATGTGGCTGGCTGTATCACCTTAACCCCTCCTACCTCTTGGTGGATGTGGCTGGCTGTATCACCTTAACCCCTCCTACCTCTTGGTGGATATGGCTGGCTGTATCACCTTAACCCCTCCTACCTCTTGGTGGATATGGCTGGCTGTATCACCTTAACCCCTCCTACCTCTTGGCTTATTTCCCCTCATGATTATATTACTCGACTGCTGCCTTGGGTGAGGGGTAGGTATAAGGTTAGGCTAGAATAGGTTAGGTTTAGTCTGGTTTGGTTTGATTTGGATAAGTTAGGTTAGGTTAGGTTCAGGATAAATTTAGTTAGGTTAGGTTTGGTTAGATTAGGATATATTACGGTTGAGTTTAGGTCAGATTAGGTTAGGATAAGTGAGGTTAATTTAGGATAAATTGGAGTTGGCTTGGTCAGATTTGGCTAAGTTAAGGTTAAGCTTGGTTGGATTAGGTTAAGGTGGTTAATAACACGAGCAGGGGTTCATATTCTTCAGGTTCTCAGACTGGTTCCTTACACAGTAGAACGAGCGTTTTCAATCAGCCATTGAACTGGTCTGTCTATTGGAAATCAATCAGGAGAAATTACGTCTCGAGTCCAATTCGTCCTCAAGACGCCCTCAGTGGAGTGATAATTGAGGATGTCATCGCCGTGCCCTGAAGCGAAGGAAACGATTGGCGGATCTTTGAAGTTATTTCCACTTTTTCCAAGTTTTTTTTTTCGGCGGCAAAGTTATGTATTTCATGACTGATTTTTAGGAATATTACGTTCTACGAATGGTAGACAGTAAGGTAATCTATTGGACCACGATGGGCTGCCCCACTTTAACGACGCTGGTCCCAGACAGCTTTTAATCAAGTACTCAGCAAAATGGTGTTGTAAATAATATAAGAAACTGTAATGTATACAGGTAAAAAAAAAAAATTATATATAAATATATATATATATATATATATATATATATATATATATATATATATATATATATATATATATATATATATATATATATATATATATATATATATATATATATATATATATATATAATAAATAAGGTACGTTGCACTCTCCTCTCTGTTATTGTCCTCTCCTCCTCATCCTCTACTCCTTCCCATCTCCTCCTCCTCCGTCGGCTTTCACTGCTGACTCCCTCTTTATCAGATAACTTTCTCATTTTCCTCCTATTCATTTATCAGGTCTGTGTCATTTTTCTGACATTTAATTTTCTTTCTTTTTTCTTTTTTTCATGTTTCACCATTTTTCAACCTTTTGTTTCTCTCCTCCTCCTCCTCCTCCTCCTCCTCCTCCTCCTCCTCCCCCTCCTTCTCCTCCTCCTCCCCTGCCCTGGCCTTAGTATTTATGGTGACTCGATCAGTCGGGATTACTGTTGAATCTCTTCTCTCTTGCCTGGCTGTGTGTGTGTGTGTGTGTGTGTGTGTGTGTGTGTGTGTGTGTGTGTGTGTGGATGGTTAGGGATTGCCACACGGTGGAGATAGTTGGTGGCAGGATGGGTAAGGTGATGGGTGCCAGAGATGGTGTCAGAGATGGGTGTCAGAGATGGGTGGCAGTGATGGGTGGTAGTGATGGGTGTCAGATGGGTGTCAGATAAGTGTCAGAGATAAGTATCAGAGATGGGTGGTAGTGATGGTGGCAGTGATGGGTGGCAAGACAATGCTAATATATTATAATATTTCTTGGGATAAACACTTTCTCCAAGCTTAAATATCCAGATGTGTTGTTACGATAGGGTGAAGCAAGGAGGAGGCAATAGGCTCTTGGAGGCAGGAGAATAAGATCATGATGTTGAAGGAGAGGAAGGAAGGAAGGAAGGAAGGAAGGAAGGAAGGAAGGAAGAAGGGAGGGAATTGTCCACATACTAGGAGGGCCAGGCAGGAGGTAGAAGGAAGATTTGGTTATGAGATGTTGGAGGAGAGGAAGGAAGGAAGGTAGGAAGGAAGGAAGGAGGGAGGGAATTATCCACATACTAGGCGAGCCAGAAAGAAGAATCATTAATATATCAACACTCAGGTAAGTAAATATATCAGCACTCAGGTAACTAATTAACATATCCCATCATCAGTTCATACAATGTTAATAAAGATTTAAAAGCCCAGGTGTAGTGGCTAATGGAGGTAGTCGTAATGCCATTAATAACAGGTGATTATGCTAATGACACCATAATAGGTAGGTGTGTGTGTGTGTGTGTGTGTGTGTGTGTGTGTGTGTGTGTGTGTGTGTGTGTGTGTATTTTGCTTTGTCGTGTTTGAGTTGTTATATTGTATTGTGACTTCTCCTTCCCCTCCTCCTCCCTCCTCCTGCTCCTCCTCCTCCTCTTCCCTCTTCCCCCCCTCCTTCATTTTCTCCATCGTTCCTCTTCCTTTCTCTCCTCCTTCCCTTCCTCTTAACCTCCCTCTTGCACTAGCTCTATTCTTTTCTCCACTATTCTTGCTTCCTTCTTCTTCCTACTCTAGCTTCTCCTCTCCTTACCCATCCCTGTCCTCCTCCTCCCTCCTTACCCACCTCCCTGTCCTCCTCCTCCTCCTCCCTCTTTACTCCACCCCTGTCCCTCCTCCCTCCTCCCTCCTACTCCACCCCTGTCCCCTCCTCCTCCTTACCCACCCCTGTCCTCCCTCCCTCCTTACCCACCCCTGTCCTCCCTCCTCCCTCCTCCCTCCCCACCCACCCCCGTCCTCCTCCTCCTCCCTACTCCACCCCTGTCCTCCTCCTCCTCCTCCTCCCCACCCACCCCTGTCTCCCTCCTCCTCCCCACTCCACCCCCTCACCTCCTCCTCCCTCCCCTTACTCCACCTCCTGTCCTCCTCCTCCTCCTCCCCCCCACTCCACCCTCTCGTCATCTCCTCGTCACCTCTTCGTCTCTGTGTCTGTCATGGCTACAAAGTTTGGGCTAATTTTTCACTTGTTTTTGTAAGTGTGAGCTCTTTTATAAGTTAACTAAGAAACACCTTTCTTTCTTTCTTCTTCTTCAGATAGCGTCACGATGTTTCTGCTGGCCCGGCCAATCTTACCTCCCCTGATAAGCTGACAAAGGAACAAATCACTTGTTGGATAGAACGAGAGAGAGAGAGAGAGAGAGAGAGAGCGAGAGAGAGAGAGAGAGAGAGGTAAACTTATTAATTAATTATTATCTAAGTAAAGTAAACTTGTCAACTATACAGGTAATACACGTTACAATAAACTAATTAGTTACAAAGGTAATAAACGTTAAAATAAACCAATCGTTCACAATGATAAATCGCGTACAGGTAAACCTATTAATTACAAAGATACAAAATGTAATAAAATATTGGTATTTTACAAATATTATACGTTTAAGTAACCTTTGGCTTTAGAGCACCTTTCCTAGTACACACGCACGCCCGCGTGGACACATACTACATAACAAAAATCAGCAAGTCAGCAAATATACAAAATGCTCTCTCTGTGAGTCTCTTCCTCTCTTTATTCATCTTCCCCTTTTCTCTCTCTGAGGGCCTCCGTGTCTCCCCCACTACCAGGATGACTCACTCTTTGTCAGGTTATCTCCGTGTAAGAGGGTAAGCTGCCGGTGATCCCCTGTGTGAGCTAGCCGATGGTATCACCACCTCCACACTATCGCCTCTTTTACCTGTATATAACTACAACCTCCACTGTATATATATATTACGAAACCCAGATCCACATTTTCCAGTGTTATTATTGATGGAAGTTGGATGTTTCGTACTGACGGTCCGTTAAGGGGCAGTGTGTATCCAACACACTGTAGAGCCAGCGTGGTAAGCACTGTACTCGATGCCTTCACTTTCCTAAACTATAAATTAAGGTATCAATTTAGACCTTGGTGAACTGGGGGAGCTCGGGGTGCATACCAGAGGAGGGGAGGCGAGCGTTCTATCCACCCCATTATTAGTGATTATTTCAATAAGATGCAGACAATGTTGACTTTATCAGTTATCACTATAGTTGTGGTCTAACGCCTGTCGGGGGAAAACCTGGACAAATATTCCAACTCCGTCTCAGGGGTGAGGTGTGACAGGTGGTGGCAGATGGTGACAGGTGGTGGCAGATGTTGGTAGATGGTGACAGGTGGTGGCAGATGTTGGTAGATGGTGACAGGTGGTGACAGATGTTGGTATGTGTTGATAGATGGTGACAGGTGGTGGCAGATGTTGATAGATGGTGACAGGTGGTGGCAGATGTTGATAGATGGTGACAGGTGGTGGCAGATGTTGGTAGATGTTGATAGATGGTGACAGGTGGTGGCAGATGTTGGTAGATGGTGACAGGTGGTGGCAGATGTTGATAGATGGTGACAGGTAGGCAGATGTTGGTAGATAGTATTATGTGGTGCAGCAGACGTTGGTAGATGGTGACAGGTGGTGACAGATGTTGATAGATGGTGACAGATGTTGATAGATGTTGATAGATGGCAGGTGGTGGCAGATGTTGATAGGATGGTGACAGGTGGTGGCAGATGTTGATAGATGGTGACAGGTGGTGGCAGATGTTGATAGATGGTGACAGGTGGTGGCAGATGTTGATAGATGTTGATAGATGGTGGGAGGTAGTGGGTAATGATGCTAGGGGATTGCTAATGACTGTAAACACTAACAAAATACTCACTATGACGCAACACAGTAATGCTACAAATCATGAATGAAAATCTTAAGAATCGATATAGAACATTAATATTTTTCATGAAATTTTAAGTTAAAATAAAACACATTAAAATTTTGTAAATAACCAAAATAAAACATAAAATATTCATATTTACTTGTACGAATTACTTTAAGTAAATTTTCTTAGAAATATTTGAATTTTTTTATTACTTTTAAAATAAATCTAATCCAGAAGCAACAAAAGTAGAGGAATCCTTATAAAGTGCAGGTACAGTAACTCCCAGGTGGTGACTGTATCATAAAGTACAGGTACAGTAACTCCCAGGTGGTGACTGTATCATAAAGTACAGGTACAGTAACTCCCAGGTGGTGACTGTATCATAAAGTACAGGTACAGTAACTCCCAGGTGGCGAATGTATCATAAAGTACAGGTACAGTAACTCCCAGGTGGTGACTGTATCATAAAGTACAGGTACAGTAACTCCCAGGTGGTGACTGTATCATAAAGTACAGGTACAGTAACTCCCAGGTGGTGACTGTATCAGCAAAGCACAGGTACAGTAACTCCCAGGTGGTGACTGTGTATCATAAAGTACAAGGTAGTAACCCCAGGTGGTGACTGTATCACAGGCACAGGCACACAGCACCCCAGGTGGTGACTCAAAGTGCAGGTACAGTAACTCCCAGGTGGTGAGACTGTATCATAAGTACAGGCACAGTAACTCCCAGGTGGTGACTGCATCATGCGCTGGTATAGTAACTCCCCAGGTGGTGACTGTATCATAAAGTACAGGTACAGTAACTCCCAGGTGGTGACTGCATTATAAAGTACAGGCACAGTAACTCCCAGGTGGTGACTGTATCATGCAGGTATAGTAACTCCCAGGTGGTGACTGAACATAGCAGGCAACAGTAACCCAGGTGGCACTGTACTACAAAGTACAGGTATAGTAAATTCTGGTGGTGGTGACTGTATCATAAAGGCTACAGGTACAGTAACTCCCAGGTGGTGACTGTATCATAGTGCACAGGCACAGTAACTCCCAGGTGGTGACTGTATCATAAAGTACAGGCACAGTAACTCCAGGTGGTGACTGTATCACAAAAAGTACAGGCACAGTGAACTCCCAGGTGGTGACTGTATCATAAAGTACAGGTACAGTAACTCCCAGGTGGTGACTGTATCATAAAGTACAGGTACAGTAACTCCCAGGTGGCGAATGTATCATAAAGTACAGGTACAGTAACTCCCAGGTGGTGACTGTATCATAAAGTACAGGTACAGTAACTCCCAGGTGGTGACTGTATCATAAAGTACAGGTACAGTAACTCCCAGGTGGTGACTGTATCATAAAGTACAGGTACAGTAACTCCCAGGTGGTGACTGTATCATAAAGTGCAGGTACAGTAACTCCCAGTCACAGCAAAGTAGTAGTAGTGTGTGTGTGTGTACGTGTACGTATATGTTTACACACACACACACACACACACACACACACACAGCACCCTTTAACTGCATCTGTCTCTAATACTCATATTTAATTCCTTCACGAAAACGTCCTGGAGGAGATATTCGAGTCAGGTGTGCTTATATTCGGATAATCGAGGCAGCTACACATAAATTCGGATAATCGGGTCAGGTGTGTATATATTCGGATAATCGAGGCAGCTACACATATATACTGATGATAATCGAGTCAGGTGTGTATATATTCAGATAACGAGTTAGGTGTGCACATATCCGGCTGTCGTTCTCGTTAATGTGAAATCTTTTTATACGAAGGTGATTGTAAGCCAAGGGAGTTGAGGCACCGTTAAGCTGATGTACGTACACTTCCTCTCAGTGCCAAGTGGAAAGAAATTTTGTGCCTTGGAGAGTGCCAGTATAAGGGCCAAGGTGCCACTTCTCGTGTGTTTTTTTTTTTAAGTTTTAATGGTTATGCAAAAATTCGTCTCGTTATCATGAGAGTGAGGGAAGGAGGGGCTGGGAGGGAGGGAGGGAGGAGGAGACGGAATCAGGATAAGAGGAAGGAGAGAGACTGAGAAGGAGAGAGAGAGAGAGAGAGAGAGAGAGAGAGAGAGAGAGAGAGAGAGAGAGAGAGAAGGAGAGAGAGTGAGAGAAGGAGAGAGAGTGAGAGAAGGAGAGAGAGTGAGTGAAGTAGAGAGAGAGAGACTTAGGGAAGTAGGCAGAGGGGGTGAATGAGGGAGAGGGAGTGAAAGAATAAGAGGGAGTGAAGGAGAGAGAGAGAGAGAGATGGAGTGAAGGACAGAGATGGAGTAAAGGAGAGAGATAGAGTGAAGGACAGAGAGAGAGATGGAGCGAAGGACAGAGAGAGAGTGAAGGACAGAGATGGAGTGAAGGAGAGAGAGCATAAATATGCTCGTCCCTAAAACAAATAATTTACATCATATATCCTGTAAACACATCACCTAACGTTAGATAAATCCAGGTATCAGATTTTAACACGTGTAAGGAACCTGGTTATGAAATCCCCAAATAACTTTAAGTAAATTTTAACCTTCCTGTATATGGGTTAACATTATGTATAAAGACAGTTACAGCAGCGTCTTCGGTAGGGGGTGGTTGTGTGCTGGTAGGGGGGGTGGTCGTGTTGGTAGGGGGGGTGGTCGTGTTGGGAGATTGGTCGTGTTGGTGGGGGGTGGTCGTGTTGGTAGGAGAGGAGGTCGTGTTGGCTGGGGGTGGTCGTGTTGGTAGGGGAGAGTCATTGGTGAGAGATCGTGTTGGTAGGAGGTCGTGTTGGTAGGGGGGAGGTCGTGCTGGTAGGGGAGGAATCGTGTTGGTAGGGGTGGTTGTGTTGGTAGGGAGGTTGTGTTGGTAGGGGGAGGTCGATATGCTGGTAGAGATTGGTCGTATTGATGTGACTCATGCCAGCTTCTTTAAGTCGTAGTGTGAATTAGCCAGACGGGCATTCAGGTTAGGTTAAGGATGGGATCTGGTTAGGTTAAGGATGTATTAGTTTAGGTTAGGTTAAGTTAGGGAGATTTATAGTTAAGTTTGGTTATGTTAGCTGTTTGGCTAGGTTAGGTTAGGTTAGGTTTGGGCTACGGCTAGTGAGGATAGATGTGGTTAACTTGGTTTAGATTAGATTAACTATAGGGTGCCGTGACTGAGTGGATACAGAGCTCACTTCCTGTCGTAAGGGCCAATGGTTTACGCTTGGGATACCCCTAATCGACCCAACTGTAAAGGGGTACCCAAATTTACCATTAGGGTAATGATGGCTGCCAAGTGCACGGCCAAAACGCCTCCTCGTGTACCAGAAGCCTAGTTTCAGTATGCTGTATCCGCATTGCCCTTAAAAATAATAGACCAGTTCCGGGTTGTGTTTATATCTTTAACACACCTGGTAATTTTACCTGCCTCTCTCACAACGTATAGTATCATATCGTGAAATACCTCTCGTGTTATTATGGTAAGTGATTAATTAGCGTGTGTGTGTGTGTGCAGGGATTCTGTTGGCCACTTTATAAATTATTATTATTATTATTATTATTATTATTATTATTATTATTATTATTATTATTATTATTATTATTATTATTTCCTCGCCAGGTAAGTGCGTCGTCGAGCTCTACACCTGTACAACACCAGACCTGGTCCCCTGGGTGAGTACCCCTTGCTCCTACTAGTGCCAGGTGAAGTAATCATTTATCACCGTGACCCTCGGTGACAACATATGTTTGTTGTTATTTATTTGTGTATTGTTTGTGTTTGTTTGTTTGTTTTGTTTTGTTTGCTTTTGAAGTGTAGAGTCCGTCCGGTTCTTTATGTCATGTATGTCGATTCCGTTTTCTATTAAGCATCAAGACTAATCGTAAATTGACTATTGTTTTAACGTTTAATTTCTCGTTCACTTCAATGTCTTTAGTTTATTTCATCTACGAGTATATTCTCTCGGTGATGCTCCACCATGCTTGTCCAAAATCGCGAAATTTTCTAGTTACACCACACCACTCTGCACTGCGCTGCACTGCACCACACCACACCACACCACACCACACCACACTGCACTGCACCACACCACACCACACCACACCACACTGCACTGCACTGCACTGCACCACACCACACCACACCACACCACACCACACCACACCACATCACGCCACACCACACCACATCACACCACATCGTTCTATCTATCTATGTCTAAAGTAAGTGTTGCCACATCAATAAAAATATTTTACTGTTGATGTTGTGATGGATGTAGTCATTAAGAGGGATAGTTACAGTATAATTGTTGATGTATATTAATACCTGTATATACGCATACACCTTTGATATATATATGGTGCAATATATTATGGAAGGGATACAGAGAGCAGATAGATAATGGATAGAGTAGTGTGTATATAAAAGTAGAATGTTGATATATTTGTTGCAATACATTTTGGATAGGTTGCACAGGCATACTTCCATCAGGTGTTCGACAGGTAAGCAATGTTGCATAGCGATGACAAGGTTGCAATGCACAGGTGGACAGACAAATGTTACCAAGAGTCTTGGTGCAAAGTGCGTGTCGTTGTCATCCTGACGTTATGCATGACGGGTATGGTGTTGGTAATGCTGTCAAGGTTATGTCATGGCAGGTGGGAGAATCCCTTGACAGTGTAACCGTCAGCCTGGAGGAGGGGAGGGGGAGGAGGGGGGAGGGGAGAGGAGGGGAGAGGGAGGGAGGGGAGGAGGAGGGGAGAGGATGGGGAGGAGGGAGAAAAGGAAGTTTATGTATAAACGTTGAGGGGTTAATAATAATAATAATAATAATAATAATAATAATAATAATAATAATAATAATAATAATAATAATAATAAACGGTTTATTGAAAGAACACGGTAACCAAAAGGCTGAAAATGTAAGTTACATAAATTGGGAATGGGTCACTTAATTGACAAATAATATACAGGTAACATAACTGATACAAATATGATATATAATAACAAGGTGGGAAGAAGGTCATACAACAGAGAATTTCAACACAGTGACAGTGCAAAAGTAAGATTGACTGGGAGTGAACACACTGGTTAACTATGAGTGAAGAAAGTTTAGCTTTGACGAGCCGATGATCTAAGTCACAGTGGTCTGAGCCACGCATAGCTGACACACACACACACACACAAACACACACACACACACACACGCACACACACACACACACACACACACAAACACACAAACACACACACACACACAAACACACACACACACATTGACACACACACACACACACACACACACACCGAGTTTTGACAGACAACATGTTATCTAATCATGTCGGATTATACGCCAAACTGTCCCAAAAAAATAATAAATAACTTTAAGATTTGATACATCAGCTATAGAACATAATTATCATCTTGAAAAGTAAATATATACATAAAAATTGTTTAAAATTCGACAGACATAATTTTAACTGTAACGTCACAACCACTCGGACAGTAACGCGATGTACCATTACTGTTTCCCTGCAGGCAGTTTAAGACCCACCTGTATATTGTACCTCGAGGTGCAGTAGAAGCGTGGTTTAGGCTGTGTGTTGATGACTGACGTGCTGTGTGTTGATGACTGACGTGCTGTGTTGATGACTGACGTTGTGTGTTGATGACTGACGTTGTGTGTTGATGACTGACGTCGTGTTGATGACTGACGTTGGATGACCGACGTGCTGTGTGTTGATGACTGACGTGTGTTGATGACCGACGTGTTGGATGACTGACGTCTGTGGTTATGACTGACGTGCTGTGTGTTGATGGATGACGTGCTGTGTGTTGATGACTGACGTGCTGTGTGTGATGACTGACGTGCTGTGTGTTGATGACTGACGTGCTGTGTGTTGATGACTGACGTGCTGTGTGTTGATGGACTGACGTGCTGTGTTGATGATCGACGTGCTGTGTGTTGATGACTGACGTGATGTGTGTTGATGACTGACGTGCTGTGTGTTGATGACCGACGTGCTGTTGATGACTGACGTGCTGTGTTGATGACTGACGCTGTGTGTTGATGACTGACGTGCTGTGTGTTGATGATCATCGCTGTGTTGATGACCGACGTGCTGTGAGGATGACTGACGCTGTGTGTTGATGACCGACGTTGTGTTGATGACCGACGTGCTGTGTGTTGATGACCGACGTTGTGTGGATGACTGACGCTGTGTGTTGATGACTGACGCTGTGTGCTGATGACCGACGTGCTGTGTTGATGACTGACGCGTGTTGATGACTGACGCTGTGGTGATGACTGACGTGCTGTGTTGTTGACTGACGTGCTGTGTGTTGATGACGGACGTGCTGTGTTGTGATGACTGACGTTGTGGTGATGACTGACGTTGTGTTGATGACTGACGTTGTGTGTTGATGACTGACGTGCTGTGTGTTGATGACTGACGCTGTGTGTTGATGACTGACGTGCTGTGTGTTGATGACTGACGTGCTGTGCGTTGAACGACGTGCTTGTGTTAGCTAGATGAATGACGCTGTGCGATGACTGACGTGCTGTGTGTTGATGACTGACGTTGTGTGTTGATGACTGACGTGCTGGATGACTGACGTGCTGTGTTGATGACCGACGTGCTGTGTGTTGATGAATCGACGTGCTGTGTTGGTGATCGACGCTGTGTGTTGATGACTGACGTGCTGTGCGTGTTGATGATCGATGTGTGCGGATGACTGACGTGCTGGTGTTGATGACTGACGTGCTGTGTGTTGATGACTGACGTGCGTGTTGATGACTGATGCTGTGTGTTGATGACTGACGTGCTGTGTGTTGATGACTGACGTTGTGTGTTGATGACCGACGTTGTGTGCTGATGACTGACGTGCTGTGGTGTTGATGACTGACGTGCTTGTGTTGATGACGGACGTGCTGTGTGTTGTTGACTGACGCTGTGTGTTGATGACTGACGTGTTGTGCGTTGTTGGATTGATGTGTGGTGATGACTGACGTGCTGTGTGTTGATGACTGACGTGTGTGTGTTGTTGACCGACGTGCTGTGTGTTGATGACTGACGTGCTGTGTGCATTGTTGACTGACGTGCTGTGTGTTGATGACCGACGTGATGTGTGTTGATGACCGACGTCGTGTTGTTGACTGACGTGCCGTGTTGATGACTGACGTGATGTGCGTTGATGACTGACATGTGTGTTGATGACCGACGTGCTGTGTGTTGATGACTGACGTGCTGTGTGGATGACTGACGTGCTGTGTGTTGATGACTGACGTCTGTGGATGACTGACGTGCTGTGTGTTGTTGACTGACGTGCTGTGTGTTGATGACCGACGCGTGTTGATGACTGACGTGCTGTGTGTTGATGACTGACGTGTGTGTTGATGACCACGTGCTGTGTGTTGATGACTGACGTGCTGCGTTGTTGACTGACGTGCGTGATGACTGACGGCGTGCTGATGACCGACGTGCTGTGTGTGTTGATGATCGACGTGCGATGACTGACGTGCTGTGTGTTGATGACGACGTGCTGTGTGTTGATGACTGACGCTGTGTGTTGATGACTGACGTGCTGATGACTGACGTGCTGTGTGTTGATGACTGACGTTGTGTGTTGATGACTGACGTGCGCGTTATGACTGACGCTGTGTTGATGACCGACGTGCGCGATGACTGACGTGATGTGCGTTGATGACTGACGTTGTGTGTTGATGACTGACGTGCTGTGTGTTGATGACTGACGGTTGTGTGTTGATGACTGACGCTGTGTTGGATGACTGACGTGCTGTGTGTTGATGACTGACGTGCTGTGTTGATGACTGACGTTGCTGTTGATGACTGACGTGCTGTGTGTTGATGACTGACGTGCTGAAGCGATGACTTGATGCTGGATGACTGACGTGCTGTGTGTTGCTACTACGTGCTGTGTGTTGTTGACTGACGCCGTTATGACTGACGTGCTGTGTTGATGACCGACGTGCTGTGTGTTGATGACGACGCTGTGTGTTGATGACTGACGTTGTGGGTGGATGACTGACGTCGTGTTGATGACTGACGTTGTAAGGATGATTGGGGATGACTGACGTGTTGTGTGTTGATGACTGACGTGTGTGTGTTGATGACTGACGTGCTGTGTAGGAATAAGGTATGATACTTATTATTAAATCAGTGAATGAGGGAAGATGATGAACCGTGAAGAGGAGGAAGGATGATGAAGGAGGGACACAGGTGGAGAGAGACAGGATTATTGATAAAGGGAATGGCTTAAAGGGAAGAAAGAAGGATTATTCAAGTCTCTGATGTGTGAGGAGGAAGGGAAGAGGAGGAGGAGGGAGGAGGAGAAAGAGGAAGAGGAGGAGAAAGAGGGAAGAGGAGGAGAAAGAGGAGGAGAAAGAGGAAGAGGAGGAGAAAGAGGGAAGAGGGAGGAGAAAGAGGAAGAGGAGGAGAAAGAGGAAGAGGAGGGAGAAAGAGGGAAGAGGAGGAGAAAGAGGAGAGAAAGAGGAAGAGAGGAAAAGAGGAAGAGGAGGAGAAAGAGGGAAGAGGAGGAGAAAAGAGGAAGAGGAGGAGAAAGAGGAGGAGGAAAAGAGGAAGAGGAGGGAGAAAGAGGAGGAGAAAGAGGAAGAGGAGGAGAAAGAGGGAAGAGGAGGAGAAAAGAGGGAGGAGAAAAGAGGAAAAGGAGGGAGAAAGAGAGGGAGAAAGAGGAAGAGAGGAGAAAGAGGAAGAGGAGGGGAGAAGAGGGGGGAGGGAGGAGAAAGAGGAAGAAGAGGAGAAAAGAGAAAAGAGGAGGAGAAAGAGGGAGGAGAAAGAGGAAGAGGAGGAGAAAGAGGAAGAGGGAGGAGAAAGGGAAGAGGGGAGGAGAAAGAGGAAGAGGAGGAGAAAGATGAAGAGGAGGAGAAAGAGGAAGAGGAGGAGGAAGGGGAGTTAGGTAGTTGTTAGGTGGTGGTAGAAATACAGTAATAAGTAGTAATTATATAGTAGTAGTAAGTAGCAGCAGCAGTAGTAGTAGTAGTAATAGTAGTAGTAGTAGTAGTATTCTGTCCTCTTGTTAAGGCACTGAAATGGTCCTGGTTCTCTGCAGAGTGTGTGTGTGTGTGCGTGTGTGCGTACGTGCGTGCGTGCGTGCGTACACCTACTGTACGAGTTTATAAATAGATATTGGTGTGTTGTTGTTGTTGTTGTTGTTGTTGTTGGGTCCCTGTATTAGGTAACATCACATGATTGTGTGCGTTGATGAATGAGATCTAAGAGACGTATCCGTAGCTTGTTGGTCAGATCAGGCTACGCTTACTCTCAGAAAAGGCAAATATCCTACACAATACTGTATGCAATTTCCTTGACTTAAAGACACGGGTAGTCTGGGTCCTTGAGGTTAAGTGGAGGGAACTGGCCTGGGTCTCCCTACTGACGTCCTGAAGTGTCCTGGGTCCCTGAAGTGGTCCTGTGGTCCCTGAAGTGGTCCTGGTCTCTGAAGTGGTCTTAGGTCCCAGTGTCCTGTCCCTTGAAGTGGTCCTGTCCCTGAAGTGGTCCTGTGGTCCCGGGAAGTGGTTCTGGGTCCTGAAGTGGTCCTGTCCCTGAAGTGGTCCTGTGGTCCCTGAAGTGGTCCTGTCCCTGAAGTGGTCCTGGTCCCTGGCGGTCTCTGGGTCCGGTGGTCTCTGTCCCAGGTCCCTAAGGGTCTTGGGTCCCTGAAGGGTCCTGTCCCTATGGTCCTGGGTCCTTGAAGTGGTCTTGGGTCCCTGATGGTCTTGGGTCCCTGAAGTGGTCCTGGTCCCTGAAGTGGTCCTGGGTCCCTGAAGTGGTCCTGTGGTCCCCTGAAGTGGTCCTGGGTCCCTGAAGTGGTCCTTGGTCCCTGAAGTGGTCCTGATCCCTGAAGTGGTCCTGGGTCCCTGAAGTGGTCCTGGGTCTCCTCTCCTGTGACTGTGTGTGCGTGTCTTTTCTCCCCAACACTGACCATCTCCCTGAGACACAAAAAAGATGCAAGAGACACAACCAGGCGATTATCTCTTCCGCCACCCACTGAGAGACAAAGAGACACCCTATCCTAGTACCCCATCTCTCTCCCACGTACTGGAGAGATAGACTTTCCGCCACCCACTGAGAGATAAAAGAGACACCCTATCCTAGTACCCCATCTCTCTCCCCACGTACTGGAGAGATAGACTCTTTCCGCCACCCACTGAGAGAGATAAAGAGACACCTATCCTAGTACCCATCCTCTCCCACGTACTGGAGAGATAGACTTTCCCTCCACCCACTGAGAGATAAAGAGACACCCTATCCTAGTACCCCATCTCTCTCCCACGTACTGAGAGATAGACTTTCCGCCACCCACTGAGAGAGATAAAGAGACACCCTATCTCTAGTACCCCACCTCTCCCACGTACTGAGAGATAGACTTCTTCACTGAGAGATAAAAGAGACACCACCCTAATTTAGTTTTGGTTATCATTCCTAGCACGACTTCTCTGTTACCTTCACTTGTTTACCCGCGCCCACTGCAGTCTCCCTCCACCCCCGTGCTCACATGTTCCCTAGCAGTTTAAAGACTTCAACATCTTTTTGAACTGCCTCTCTGAGAGAGCCAGCTTGGGCTGCCACCCCATCCCTAGACAATGTAGCCCCATCCCCAGCATAAAGGGTCCCTTCTGCCATAAAAGTTGTCCCAGTTGTTCATGAATGGGACTGATATTGACTTGTAATATCTGTCAAGATGGCCATTGACATCAACTGCCCTTGACAACTATTCATTGCCAACTCTTCTAAGCAGGACACCACATATGATAGGATTCTCCTCACCCCTAATATGTTCGATGGCTGTCTTGAACTTATCACAGCCCTCACTTCTACACCCCATTATCATTGTCCCTGCACTGAGGCAGATAATGGGTTTATTCCCATTACCAGACAAGATATTGTCCATCCTGTCAACTATATCCCCCACCCCACCTCCTGGCAAACACACCCTCATTCTATTTTTATTTTTGGCATTAAAAGCTAAATATATCTGGAGTACTTCAGATATATTTAGCGACATAAGGACATTTATTATACATATTTAGAGCAATATTACCTGGCGATATATTATACCTGGAGGATATGTCACCTGGAGAGTTATATTACTGGGGTTATATTATACCTGAGGGGATATGACACCTGGGGAACTATAATACTTTGAGATATATTATACCTGGAGATAAATATTACTTGATGTTATACCTGGAGAGATATAACACCTGGGGATGTTGTATGTCTGGAGAAGTATATATATTACCTTTCCTCTTCCATCTCTTTTCCCTCCCTCTCTCCTTCATTCTTGTTTCCTCTTCACCTTATCTCGCCTTTCTCCTCATCTTCCTCCCTCCTTCCCTTCTCATTCCCCTCATCTCCTCTCTCACCCACTCCCATCCTATCCTCGCTCCCTCCTCCCTCCCTCATCACCTCACCTCAATCCTATCCACATTTCTCCCATTTCTCCTCCCTCCCTTCCCCTCCCCAGGACACAAAGTTGAGGCAGTAAAGAAAATGAAGGAAACAGGGCAGAGAAGGGAGAGAGAGAGAGAGAGAGAGAGAGAGAGAGAGAGAGAGAGAGAGAGAGAGAGAGAGAGAGAGAGAGGAGAGAGAGAGAGAGAGAGAGAGGCCAACTTAAAGAACTACGTAAAATATTTCCGTCCAGAGTTGTGGTGTGTCAAGTTTAACAACTGATTATGGCAAAGATTCTCTCGTAGCCCTTATGCTCGCCACTGCCTCGCCCTGATGCCTCGCGCCCCTACGCCTGCCCCGATACTCTCGCCTGACACCCAGCAGGTATTCGTGTCGCCTAATTGCAGTTATAAAGTGAGACGCATCAGCCGGGATATATTTTGGCTGTGTTTTCAGTTGATCGTCAGCGTCCAGGACCATTGACTGTGGTGATTTTTGTCTGTTTAGTTGGGGAGTGTGTTGGGGAGGGGGGGGGAGAGGGGGTGAGGAGGGAGGTGTTGGAGAGGGGCTGTGGGGGAGAGGGGTGAGGAGGGAGGTTGGGGAGGGGGTGTGGGGTAGGGAGAGGGGGGGGAGGAGGAGTGTGGTTGGGGAGGGGGAGGAGGAGGGAGTGTGTTGGGGAGGGGGTGTGGGGGAGGGGTGAGGGAGGGGAGTGTGTTGGGGAGGGGGGGGTAGGGGAGAGGGGGGAGGGGAGGGAGGGTGGGGGAGGGGGGGTGGGGTAGGGGAGAGGGGGGTGGAGGAGGAGTGTGTTGGGAGGGGGGGTGGGGTAGGGAGAGGGGGGGGGTGGAGGGAGGGAGTGTGTTGGGAAGGGGGGTGGGGGGGGGAGAGGGGGGTGAGGAGGGAGGTTGGGGAGGGGGTGGGTGGGGAGGGGGGTGAGGAGGAGGGTGGGGGGAGGGGGGTGTGGGGTAGGAGAGGGGGTGAGAAGGGAGGGGTTGGGGAGGGGGGGTGGGGTAGGGGAGAGGGGGTGAGGAGGAGGTGTTGGGGAGGGGGTGGGGTAGGGAGAGGGGGGGGGTGAGGAGGGAGTGTGTTGGGGAGGGGGGGGGGTGGGGTAGGGGAGAGGGGTGGAGGAGGGAGTGTGTTGGGGGAGGGGTGTGGGTAGGGAGAGGGGGGGAGAGAGGGGAGAGTGGGGTGTGTTGGGGAGAGAGAAGAAGAATTTGTGTTGATTTTTTGGTTTTGTGGGTATGGAGATTTGGAGGGAGGGAGGGGTGTGTGAGGGAGGAGGGGGGATGTGAGGGAGGGAGCGGGATGTATGAGGGAGGGGGGGAGGGGTGTGAGGGAGGGAGGGGTGTGTGAGGGAGGGAGGGGGATGTAGGGTGGAGGGGGGGTGGACGGAGGGAGGGGGTGGAGGAGGGAGGGAGGGATGTGAGGGAGGAGTGGGGTGTGTGTGGAGGGAAGGAGGAGGATGTATGAGGGAGGGGTGTGGAGGGAAGGAGGAAAGATGTGAGGGAGGGAGAAAGGATGTGAGTGAGGGAGGAGGGATGAGGTAGGGAGGAGGAGAGTTGTGTATAGGGAGAGGAGGTGTGTTAACCCCTCATGCCAAAAAATTTTATTTAGCACAGAGTAAATCATGGGCCTGGGGATAGGACTCCATGGGCTGAAGTAAGGGACATAGGAAACCATGGGCTGGGGATAGGACCCATGGATCCTGTTTACTAGCACCGGGGATGTAGGAGCCCCAGGCAGGACAAGGGACGTTCATTACCTGGCGAAGGATTATGTCTCTCCTGCCAGGGATTCTGCAGGATTAACTGTAGGATTCCTTGTAGTGGGAGGGGGTGAAGAGGGGAGGTTGGGGGTGAAGAGGGAGGTTGGGGGGTAAGAGGAGGTTGGGGTGAAGAGGGAGGTTGGGGGTGAAGAGGAGGTTAGGGGTGAAGAGGAGGTTGGGGGTGAAGAGGGAGGTTGGGGGTGAAGAGGGAGGTTGGGGGTGAAGAGGGAGGTTGGGGGTGAAGAGGGAGGTTGGGGGTGAAGAGGAGGTTGGGGGTGAAGAGGGAGGTTGGGGTGAAGAGGGAGGTTGGGGGTGAAGAGGAGGTTGGGGGGAAGAGGGGAGGTTGGGGGTGAAGAGGAGGTTGGGGGTGAAGAGGAGGTTGGGGTGAAGAGGGAGGTTGGGGGTGAAGAGGGAGGTTGGGGGGGTGAAGAGGAGGTTGGGGAGGGGGTAATATAATAATCTAGATTTTTGTGAGAAAGTGGAGGTGATGGACAGGGGAGGGAGGAGCAGTATAACAATCTATATTCTGGTAAATGGGAAGCGGAGAAGGGAAAGGAGAAGAGAGGAGGTGAGGAAGAGGAGGATCTTATGGTAATCTGGGTTGTGGTGACGAAGAGGAAGTAGGCAAGGGAAAACAGGATAGAGAGAGAGAGAGAGAGAGAGAGAGAGAGAGAGAGAGAGAGAGAGAGACCTTGTCTTACCAGCGTAACGACACTACCTATCACTGCATATTATTGCCTATGAAATATATCGTCAATTTGGTGAAGGGAGGAAAAGGGTGTGGTAGGTAAGGGAGGAAGGGGGAACAAGGGAGGGGGGGTGAGGAGGGAAGTGGAAGGTGAAGGTTAGGGTGAGAGGAAGGGGAAGGTGAGGGAGGGAGGGAGGGAGGGTGAGAGACGGAGGGAAGAAAGCAAGGGAGGGGAGGGAATGTGGGAGGAGGGAAGAGGGTGAGGGGAGGAGGGAGGGAGGAGGAGGGAAGAGGGTGAGGGAGGGAGGGAGGGAGGAGGAAGAGGGTGAGGGAGGGAGGGAGGAGGGAGGAGAGGGAGGGAAAGAAAGGGGGAGGGAGGGGGAATGTGAGGAGGAAGAGGGTGAGGGAGGGAGGAGGGTGAGGGAGGGAGGGTGGGGGTGGAGGAGGGAGGGTGAGGGAGGGAGGGAGGGAGGGGAGGGAGGGAGTTTACACAGGGGGTAGAGGAAGGATGTTAGCCATTTGCGTCCTAAGAGAGTACAATCCATCCTAGTCGTTGCTGGCGCCTCATCCTGCATTCTACCACCAACACCCTCACTCACCCTTACTCATGTTGACTCATCCTTTAATATGTTCTCTTCCTTCATTATCCTGCCTTATCCTTACACATATTGACTCATCCTTACTCATCCTGACTTACCGTGACTCATTCTCAATCATCCTGACTCACCTGACTTATTTTTTGATTCATCCTAAATCATCGTAACTGACTCATCCTACATCCATCCGCCAAGACCCAAGCTCATCCCATCTCATCCTTCAGCAATCCACCTGCCGCCTAACTCATACCTTACACATCTAGACTCATCCAACCTCATCCTTCATCCACTCACTCATCCTTACAGCTTTACTCAGCCATGATAATAGTGGGAGTAGATCTTGTGTTTCTTTAGATAAGCGTCTCATATATACCTGAGGAGAGTACAATTACACATATCAGACATTGGTGGCTGACAGACATACAGACACTCTGAGCATACATACATTGGTGACAGACATACAAGACATTGGTGGCTGACAGACATACAGACACTGGTGGCTGACAGACATACAGACACTGGTGGCTGACAGACATACAAACATTGCATACATATACAGACACTGGTATTATACATATGACATTGGTGGCTGACAGATACAGACATTGGGTGGCTGACAGACATACAGACACTGGTGGCTGACAGACATACAGACACTGGTGGCTACAGATATGCGAATTGGTGGCTGACAGACATAGACACTGGTGGCTGACAGCATAGACATTGGTGGCTGACAGACATACAGACACTGGTGGCTGACAGGCATTACTGGAAAATACAGACATGGTGGCTGACAGACATACAGACATTGGTGGCTGACAGACATACAGACACTGGTGGCTGACAGACATAGACACTGGTGGCTGACAGACATACAGACATTGGTGGCCGACAGACATACAGACATTGGTGGCTGATAGACAACAGACATTGGTTGATAGACATACAGATACTGGTGACTGACAGACATACAGACATACAGACACTGGTGGCTGACAGACATACAGACACACTGGTGGCTGACAGACATACAGACACTGGTGGCTGACAGACATACAGACATTGGTGACTGACAGACATACAGACACTGGGCTGACAGACATACAGACACTGGGCTGACACACATACAGACACTGGTGGATATTATTTTTAAGGTTTTGTTATTATTATTATTATTATTATTATTATTATTATTATTATTATTATTATGATTATTATTATTATTATTATTATTATTATTATTATTATTATTATTATTATTACACAACAGGAGTAATGTCGCCTCTTTTTACAGCAGTAACGATTCTCATTTACATTAAAGAGGCCTAAAAATGTATGTAAATGAGGCCTTTAGCTGGTAATAATTTACAGGTGTTGTTAGAAAAGCGAGGTGAGGTGAGGTAGAATGGTGAAGTGAGGGAGAAATGTAGAGATGAGGGAAATGTTGGAGGTGAGGGAAATGTTGAGATGAGGGAGAAATGTTGAGATGAGGGAGAAATGTTGAGATGAGGTAGAAATGTTGAGATG